>NC_135812.1:79454276-79815050 GCF_964213995.1 Mustelus asterias | reverse complement strand
TCTCTTGCAACTGCTCAACTTTTTCATGACAGCCAAGGTTCTAAATTTTCATTTCAACCATGTCATTTTTCAGAAATTGAATGGTTCTTGGTTTGTTCAAGGAACCCAGTGATTCTTTGAATTCCTTGAGCGTCTGCACCAGCTTTGCATTTTCTGATCTTATCGCTGCTTTTACTTTGCCCACCTTCAGCAGAGCTTTGTTCAGAAGAACAAACTTTGACACAAGGGATCTTTCTAGCAAAGGAAACTTTCAGTTTGGTATCACTGTTGGCCAGCTGTCTCCGCTGAAGTCTTAACATGCTTCAATTCTGTAATTGTGCTACTCACGGCTTCATTAGTGGCTTGCAGCTTGGAAGGTTGCACTGCCTTGCCTTTTCCATTCTTTGGATTTTCAGTCTCGTGCTTTTTGGCCTTCTCCTAAAATGCGGAACACACTTTTTTTTGCCAACTGCTTCTTCAGTTTGTTCAGAGGGATGGTAAATTCAACTTGCTTCTTTTTGTAATTTTCCAGAAGAACAAACTTTGACGCAAGGAATCTTAGTAGTGTGTAAAGGTTCTTCAGCAGGTTTTTACTTTTCTTTGCAAAGGTCAATTGCTTCACTTTGAGTTTTTTTGAAACTCTGTCTCCTCAGCTGTTCAAAACACTCATCATGTTGGAGGGTTATATATTCTTTTTTTGCATTTGATCTTGAAAAGGTAATCAGCTGTTCCTTCAACTGCTTATTTTCTTATTGACCTCCTGCCAACTCATCTGCACTTCAGTGTGTTGCTTTGTTGCCACTGATAGCTCTAATGCTGCTTTTACTAAAGTAGAATTCAACATTTTTTAATCTAATTTTCCCATGGTTACATATTGATTCTTCAAAGTGCCTTTCAGGGTTGCAGATTCTGAGTGTCTTTTCTGCCTGCTGTTGTGCCTGGCTATACACCGAGTTAAGTTTTCCTAACTCCTGCTCCAATTTGCCAACTGTGGAATTGAGGATTGGTATTTCCTCCTGGACCTCCTTGTGCTATCTGTTCAAACAACTTGAAGACTTCTGTTTATTGTGCATTTTCAAAATATGGATACTCTGGCTTGAAATCTGGTTTCAAATTTGCTATGATTTTCAAGTGGGATAGTGTAATAAGTTCATGGGGGCAGAAGTCCCTTCACCAGAATCCTTTTATTTACAATTCCAACAACAGTATACGGAGTGCTGTCAGTCAGCAGTCGACCTTCGGGAGTGGCAGAGGAACTGACACTCCCGGTGATATGCAAAGTAAAGTTTCTCTGATTAGCCTGTCAATTGGCCCTTTAAAATCAGGAAGTTCATATTCCAATAGGCCAATTTCAATGGCCTGATTAAAGTCATTACAGATAGCTTCATTTTTTTTTGCTGGATGTGTTCCTTTTGGGTGACCTCACATACATTTCCTTCATTCCCAGCCACCTGTTGCTGCGGTTTGGATACTCTGTCAGCATTCTCAAAAAGCTCGCCACTGGCTACTTTTCAACCTTTTCTTTCTTCTGCACTAAACTAGTCAGCTCATACGCTTCATTGCACTGACATGTTCTACATCCATCTTATGGTTTGCTTGAGTACTGTCTTCCTCACTCTCTGCTGCTCCTTCAGTGCTTCAATGGAGATTTATGAGATCTGCTTTTGAGGTTTGCTCTTTCCGCAACTTGGAGTTTAAAAGTTTTGTCAAAGCCTTTTAATATCTCACCAAATGTGGCAGAGGATTCATTTACACCTGTTTTTATGGTTACTTCATCCACATATATACACACCAAACAAATATAGAACCTCACCAACTTGTATTTCTTATTAATCCTAGTGTACTCCTGTAATCTAGAACTTTTCTTCTCTAAGACTCCCAATTTTGTGTATGGACGAGTCCTTTCCTTGGCCAAAATGGATCGGGTGATTTTCATTTTCTCTTCAAGGCTGTGTTTAATTTTCTTTGTGACTGCTGCTTTGAATTATTGTTATTTTAACAATATCTGCATGAACCATTTCATTCTCTCAAGATAGCTCCACAGCTGCTGTTTTTTTTCATCTGAATTTCCTGCACTGCATTGTCAAGCTCCTGTTTTGATCACAGGCCCTTTTTCTTAACAAAATCCCTGCACAGCAAAGAAAAGCCTTTTAAAACTGCAGCAATTTGCTTCTCCGAACTGTAAAAAAAAAATCACAGGACAGTTCTTGTTTTTTCTGCCCGCCATTTCTTTAAAAATCATATTTCAAAAACCTCAATCCAGCTTGGCCACCTCGAGTTATAGTGCTGGATATAGCTCTCCCATATTCCTGTTCTGCATGTGCAGATCTGGAGACTTCCACCTGTTTGAAAAAGCAAGTACAGCATTCCTTTTGTATTTTACTCACCTTTCTTGGCATTAGGCCACATCTCTTGGACTCTGCTTTCACTCAGGTCTGTCTCACCATCTACACAGCCTAGTTCCTTGACCGCCACTTTTGATCAGGTCTGGCAATGGACCTCCACGCGCTCTGATGGAATCCTTCACCCTCCCCATCTGCAATGGAACTTACTATCCAGCTAATCTCAGATTGTGTCTTCAGTTTAGGTGCACTTCTCTCAGGTCAAGTTTCGGTTTCTTTAGTTTCTCATACTTTGGGATTCCATGGTCCTTTCCCAACCTCGAGATCCTGGGTCCATTCATTTAGCTGCTAACATGATGTAAATATTTGTTTGGGTCTCTCACTAAGAGGTTGCGGGACTTGTTAGTTTAAACATGAACCATTTATGGTTAACCCCTGATTATATACAGGTACCTGGGGGCCAGTTGGCTCAGTTTACTGGTCACCTGGTTAGTGATTTAGAGCAACGCCAACAGCACGGGTTCAATTCTCGTACTGGCAGAGGTAAATTTTGCAGGCCTTCTCAAACTTGCCCCTTGCCCGAGTCGTGGTGATCCTCAGGTTAAATCACCACCAGTCAGCTCTCCACCTCAAAGGGGAGAGCAGCCTATGGTCATATGGAATATGGCAACATTGCCTTAAATATCCCAGGTACTGCCATACATGGATGCTGCCTCCTTCTAGACTGCACTTTTACCGTGTGAGTTTATGCATTACATAATGGGCAGCACTGTTCTCCAGTGCTCTGCCAAAAACCTTTGTATCACAATGGCATGCTACTCAGGCATATACAACACACGATGACAGAAATCTAAGGAACAGGCTTGGCTAGAACATTGTACCTTCACTTATTCAATTGACTATGGAGTTCAGCCTTGTAAAGACACTGGGCTGCTAAACGTTTGAGGTCTACACCAAAATGTAAACAGTTTAAATCAGTAAACAAAAAGGGCAATAGCTATTGTGCTCATGTCTTTCTTATTCAGTTGGTGGATTTTACCTTAAACTTTCAGCCCTGCATTCCTGTTTCTTGTATCAAGTACTGGCAAATGTTGTGGTATTAGTTTCAGATGTGAACAAACCAGGCTATGGCCCTTGGCTGTGCAGTGCACATACTGTATCAACTTGCTGGCACATGGCCACCAGCCACTACAAGACAGGTTCAATCAACGCTGTAACGCAGTCATGTGATTTGGATTCTCACGCATGCGTCCACTTCAGCAATTATATTTGAATGGAGTCAGTGCTGCCCCTGCACTGGGCCAATTGTCTTGGTAAAATGAAAGCTGGAGTGAGTGGCTGTGAATTTATAGATTTTATAAAGTAAACTCAAATGGAAACAGTTAAAAATTTAAACCCTTAAAATGTCCCTTTCTCTTCCACCCAGAGATTTCTACCCCAACGTCTTTTTTAAAGAATTGTCAGTGAAGTCAGGCACTTTATGGGATTTTGAATTTCAAGTTTTTCTGTTCTTTTGTGCTTCTGCACGTAGAGTTCATACAATAATAAATTGCCTAAATGGCTATCACTGAATGTTCCTGTTGCATGAACTGGTGAACAAGTCCCATGCAGAGTTCTAAAAATGAAAGGCAAGCTGAGGTTACCCAAGCATCAGCATGGATCAGCACTTCTGACACAAGCAATGGTTAGGTTAAACAGAATTATAAGGTCCGCGAATCCACAATTATGGGGCTGTTTCTCCAACAATGTCACTCAGCATCCTTACAAGTTTGGTCACAGAGGTTCACAACATGATATTCTGCCTGGATGAATGCCTGCACATGGCCTTGCACATTCAGATGCAAGTGCATTAGTGAAATCTATTTGCCAATCTTATTGGCAAGTCCCAATCTCCTGGGTCCAGATCTTTAACCTTGCACCATAAATGTCCTCACCCTTGTATAAGAGCAGAACTTACAAATCGCACTATATCTGGTCCAAAAGCTAACAGGCACTTCTCAAACCTGGAGTTTAAGATCCAGATGCTAAATAAAAAGTTTTTTTTTAAAAAAGGAGGGAAGTGGCTGAAAGCATAAAGAACGAGGGCAGTGGTTGCACAGGAAAACCATCACCTGCAAGTTCCCCTTCAAGCCACACACCATCCTGACTTGGAACGATATTGCCATTCCTTAAACGTTGCTGGGTCAATATCTTAGAACACCCTTCTTTCTAGAACACTGCATGTATACCTACACCAAATGTACTGCAGTGGTTCAAAGTGGTGGTGAGGCACATCAGGGATGGGCAACAAATGCTGACCCAGACAGCAATGTTTACCTCCCGTGAAAGCAGAAACTAAAAATGTTCTTTGCATGATACAGTTGGTCAAGTTATCAGCTGATGCATAGCTTTGAAATTGTAAAGGGACAGTGGGCTTGTTTAGGAGAGGGGAGAAGCTGCTCTGCTCAAAACTTTAATGTTTAAGTTAAAAGGATGTAGTTCGGGTTTTAGAGTGAGAATTCATCGTTATAGAAAAATCAATCCAAGAGGTTCTACTGGGGTCATCCATTTCCAAGTGGATGCTGAGCAAACAGGTCAGGGAGATCAAGCAAAGATTTAAAAAAAATTCTGGATAACAAAATCTTCACAAGGCAGTAAAAAATTGAAAATCCTAGTTTTAAAAGTCAAAACATTATTTTACACAGCACTGTAACAAGGTAGGGAGTTCATATTTTATCAAGATACATTCTCCACATTTATCCTTTTTTTAAGGAGATTGGTTCAAAGTCCCTGGAGTCAACTCAGGAATACAACTGGCTAAAGAATGAGGGCACATCATGTGCATGGCATTAGAAATTGGAAATGGAGCGTGGCAAGTTAGAATGTTAAATGTTATTTATAATACACCTACAAAGGCACACAATGTGACTATGGTGTAGTTTAAAACCAGAGCTTTAGTGGAACTGCCAAAGACAGATCTCCCACTCAACTGAATCAGGTCTAAAGGCAGCAGCGGACAAGTCTAAAATCTTTGCATTTTTGAGCTGGAGTGGACCGGCAATCATAGAAAAGTTGTGGCTTATCCTGAACTGAACTCATTTCCTTCCTCCCTCCCACAAGACCAGCACGAAACCCACTCCCTTGGCAATACTAGACCATTTGTCTTTTGCCAGGTGCTCTTGGCCCATCCCTGGGCAGAAGAGTGGAGAAGTCACATTTAAATGGAGGCCTGAGAGTTAAGCTACCCCAGGCCTGAAACGGACTTGGATTAAAGACTTTGGTTTTTAAAAGTCAGGCCAGCTTTACAGCTCAAAATAGCCTTGTAATTCCTCAGAACACAGAAATAGCTAAGGTCCATGAATCAATCTACCTATTTAGCAGGCAGGGAACAGGACAATAATACAACAGTTAGTCTTGATCTGTGTCATAAAATGGGCGATAGTGAATTGAATCCACAGAAAATAAAAATAAAAGGCACATGCGTGTCCTTTTGGTGTTTGCAGTTAAGATAAATCTGTCTTTAAAACTGCCACAAATCTATCATGTTTCCTGCTCTTTATCATAAACATTGTCCAAACAGATGAAATTACTTAGGAATTGCAATGTTCTTCTTTGCTCAACAATGCTCGAAAGTTTTCTCCTGGTTTTCTATCCTGTTGTTTCACTAACTGCATAATAGAATTGGATTGTATCTGTTCTCCGGTGACAGTATACCCATTGACCTCACTGAAGAAGCAATTGTTTTCAAACAATATTACCAATTCACTCCCAACTAAAAAGGAAACTAGATTAAATACTGTGAGAAAATTCTACAGCAATGAATGAAGAGCACAACATATGACGTGTGTCATATGACAAAAGGCTTCATAATGTAACTGACATAGGACATAGAGGTGACAATTCAAGAGTACTTCATTGGTGGTTAAGTATTTTGAGTAGTCTGGTGACCATGAAAGGCACGATATAAACATTTTACTCTTTGAATTCCTCACATACCAAAATGATGACAGATGTGGGGTCCCACAAGGAAGAATGTTGGGGGTCACTTTGGTTCATAATTTAGATTCTGGAATCAAATCACAACTTCTTATAAGTTAAATTATAGTGTCACAAGGCTTACATTAACACTGCAATGAAGTTACTGTGAAAATCCCCTAGTCGCCACACTCCGGCGCCTGTTCGGATACACCGAGGGAGAATTTAGCATGGCCAATGCACCTAACCAGCACATTTTTCAGACTGTGGGAGGAAACTGGAGTGCCTGGAGGAAACCCACACAAACACGGGGAGAACGTGCAGACTCCACACAAACGTGACCCAAGCCAGGAATCGAACCCTAGTCCCTGGTGCTGCGAGTGCTAACCACTGTGCCACCATGCCGTCCCTAAATCTGTAGGTGATTTTGTGGGATGCAAGATAGTCAATACCAAGGAAGAATGCGACAGTTTATATGACACCACTAAGAAAGTTGCCAATAATTGGCAAATGAATTTCATCACAGGTATATATGAGGTATTCCATCTTAAGAAAAAGGAGAAAGGAGACCATGGATAATTTGGAAATTTAAGAATGTAAATGGGGTTGAGGTGCAAAGGAATCTGGAAATGCAACAGCAGCAACTTATATTTACTGTTACGAAGCACTAAAATAAAGCTAAGGCCATCAAAAAAAAAAGGCAGTCTATTTCTAGCGATAGAACTGAAAAACAGAAGTGATACAAAACTTGTATCAAAACACCAGTGGAGTACCGAGCAAAACTCTTGGTCCAATACAACAAAAAGGGATATAGAAACACTAAAAAGTGTAAAGATTATTTGCAAGGATAATACTAGAAATGCAAGGTTATATCTATCAGGAAAGAATGAACAAATTGGGTCTCCATCGTCTTAGCAAATAGCCTGAGCAGTGATCTAATTCATGTATTTTAAACCATGCGAGGTTTTGATGGTGAACAGAGTGGATGCTTCTACATGTGAGGAGGAGCAAAATGAGAGGCCATCAATATGATCATAGAAATCATAGAAACCCTACAGTGCAGAAGGAGGCCATTCGGCCCATCGAGTCTGCACCGACCACAATCCCACCCAGGCCTTACCCCCACATATTTACCCGCTAATCCCTCTAACCTACGCATCCCAGGACTCTAAGGGGCAATTTTTAACCTGGCCAATCAACCTAACCCGCACATCTTTGGATTGTGGGAGGAAACCGGAGCACCCGGAGTAAACCCACACAGACACGAGGAGAATGTGCAAACTCCACACAGACAGTGACCCGAGCCGGGAATCGAACCCGGGACCCTGGAGCTGTGAAGCAGCAGTGCTAACCACTGTGCTACCGTGATGTAGGCATGAAGACATCAAATTGGGAAAATGAGGAGAAATTTCTTTACCTAGAGTGGGGAGAATGTAAAACCCACCACTACAGGGAGTAGTTGAAGTGAATAGCAGAGGTAGAGTTAGGGGAAGCATAGAAGGAAGAGGGAATAGATGAGGAAGGGTGGGAGGAGGCTTGAGTGCATGGATGCATTGGGCCAAATGCTCTTTGTATATTTTATGTAAAACTTGACAAGCTGCTGATGTTGTATTAAATGTTAACTTTGTGATTACTTACTTGGACTTGTGATATCAGCGG
Organism: Mustelus asterias; assembly: GCF_964213995.1. Taxonomy (NCBI): domain Eukaryota; kingdom Metazoa; phylum Chordata; class Chondrichthyes; order Carcharhiniformes; family Triakidae; genus Mustelus; species Mustelus asterias. The sequence continues at coordinate 79,807,116 of NC_135812.1, read as the reverse complement.
TTCTTCTCAATTTTCCACTAGCTGTCCTTGTAATTCCTAAAATAAATAGTAAAGCATTATATTCACATTATGTTGATACACTCATCCTAGATTCATTGCTCCTTTCTATTCACTAATTTATTACAATCATCTTTGTTCAGTAAGAGAGAATGATGGATTGCAAAGATCCTCTCTGCTTGACAATTCAGTTCATTTCAAAGACATATAAAGTGGTGTCAAAGCTACATCTTAAATTAAACTTCAAACCCGATCACCAGTAAAAATGGTTGAAGATTCTGCCAAAAAAGTGATTCTGATGATATTTCAGAAGTTTATCGCTGAAGAAATTGGTCAGGCAATGACTCATATGTCTATCCCCCTTCCTAATTATTGACTACAACTCAGCCTTAAACACCATTATTTCTACAAAACTCATTTCCAAACTCCGTGGCCTAGGGCTCGGCTCCTTCTTGTGTGACTGGATCCTAGATTTCCTAACCCACAGACCGTAATCTGTAAGGATAGGCAACACCACCTCCTCCACGATTATCCTCAACACCAGTGCCCCACAAGGCTGTGTCCTCAGCCCCTTACTATATTCCTTATGCACCCGTGACTGTGTGGCCAAATTCCCCTCCAACTCGATTTTCAAGTTTGCTGATGACACCAAGGTCGAAGGTTGGACCTCAAACAATTATGAGATGGAGTACAGGAAAGAGATAGAGAATCTGGTGAACTGGTGCAATGACAATAATCTCTCCCTCAATGTCAGTAAATGAAGGAGATAGTCATCGACTTCAGGAAACATAGTACCCAAAATGCCCCTGCCTACATCAATGGGGATGAAGTCGAAATGGTTTTGAAACTTGAGCTTCAAGTTTCTAGGTGTCCAGATCACCAACAACCTGTCCTCGTCCCTCCATGCTGACACTATAGTTAAGAAAATCCACCAACACCTCCACATAGGCGGCTAAGGAAATTTGGCATGCCAGCTATGACTCTCACCAACTTCTACAGGCGCACCATAGAAAGCATCCTTCCTGGTTGTATCACAGCTCGGCATGGCTCCTGCATTGTTCAGGACCGCAAGAAACTACAAAGGGTCACGAACAAAGCCCTGTCCATCACGCAAACCAGCCTCTCATCCATTGACACTGTCTACACTTCCCGCTGCTTCGGAAAAGCAGCCAGCATAATCAAGGACCCCACTCATCCCGGACATACTCTCCTCTACCTTCTTGTCAGGAAAAAGATGCAAAAGTCTGAGGTCACTGTGGTAAACCACTGTTAAGCTTATTGCCTGTGTGTGTGTGTGTGTGTGTGTGTGTGTGTGTGAGAGACATGCCTGGGCATGCCCCTTCCGGCCCTGCCCGAGACTCCTCCCCCCCTGGTCCAGGTATAAAAGGTGACTGCACCCAACCCCCCTGCCTCAGTTGCGGGACCAGTTCATCAGCATGGGTGTGCTCCAAGTCTTTTGCGAATAAAAGCCTATTTGTTCTTGCATACAAACTAGTCTTTGCTTGATTGATAGTGCATCAGTCACTTACCAACTGACTCAAGAACAGCTTCTTCCCTGATGCCGTCAGACTTTTAAGTGAACCTACCTTATATTAAGTTGATCTTTCTCTAAACCCTAGCTATGACTGTAACATTACATTCTGCATCCTCTACTTTCCTTCTCTATGCATGGTAGGGCAGCACGGTAGCACAGTGGTTAGCACTGCTGCTTCACAGCTGCAGGGACCCGGGTTCGATTCCCGGCTTGGGTTACTGTCTGTGTGGAGTTTGCACGTTCTCCTCATGTCTGTGTGGGTTTCCTCCAGGTGCTCCGGTTTCCTCCCACAGTCCAAAGATGTGCGGGTTAGGTTGATTGACCATGCTAAAATTGCCCCTTAATGGCCTGAGATGCGTAGGTTAGAGGGATTAGCGGATAAAACGTATGGGGGGTAGGGCCTGGATGGGATTGTGGTCGGTGCAGACTCGATGGGCCAAATGGCCTCTTTCTGCACTGTAGGGTTTCTATGATTCTATGCTTTGTCTGTATAGCACGCAAGAAACAATACTTTTCACTGTATACCAATACGTGACAATAATAAATCAAATCAGTAGCAAGAACCACCTGATTTAGACCTGCACAGGGTGGGGCTAAAAAATCATGCAATTGTCTATTTGCCTCAGTTTTTTGCCAGATTTTATTTAAAGAAGTGTAGATATTACAATAGAAAGACATAAATTGGTAGCTTGTATAACATGTACCCTGGCCCACAAATCTTATTGTGTAACTATAAAATAACCAACAGTGCTTAACAGAGTAAATTACTTCCAAAACAGTGAAGTGCAGGAACTGAACATATCAGCAATTATCGTCACACCCCATGGTAAATTGACGGTGAGGAGATACTCAGGCCATGAAGATCAGCAAATATTAAGTTCCACATCCCCATAACTTAACAGTTGGAGTATGCAACGATTTCTTTGCAATGGTATGTCACACTTTTGTGCCAGGGTGAGGGGCGATGTAACATGGTTGTGAGCCCCAAAGAGAAAAAAAACAGCTTCAAGAATAAAAAAGGTCACACAGGAATCAATGACGTAGCAAAGAGCAGAATGAAGCTCTCAGTGGGAATTAACTTTCAAATGAGAGGTCCAAGATTTCAAAGCAATGTCAGATTTACTCCAATCAAAAAGGAGAAAATGCTGGAAAATCTCAGCAGGTCTGGCAGCATCTGTAAGGAGAGAAAAGGGCTGACGTTTCAAGATGACCCTTTGACAAAGCTGTTGGAGAGAAATGCAGTACTTCTTCAGGGTAGGCATTCCTGGAAGAGAAGTGGCAGAGAGTTAAACACTAACCCTTTGACAAAGGGTCATCTAGACTCGAAATGTCAGCTCTTTCTGCTCCTTACAGATACTGGAAAATCTCAGCAGGTCTGGCAGCATTTTCTCTTTTGGTTTCAGATTCCAGCATCTGCAGTAATTTGCTTTTATTCAGATTCACTCCTGATTCTCTACAATAAATTGCTCAAGTTTAACCAGCTAAATACATTGCTGCATGTCCAGAGATACAGTAGAGGGAAGGTTCAGATTCCTAGAGCATTAAGGCAAGTTCAGAGGACTTTGGAAATTTTCAGGGTGGAAGCTGGGTTTCACCCAAGGTGGATTGCTAACTGGAACCATTGCAGGATAGGTAAATATAGTAGTGAAAAAAATTAAACCACTGAAAGGCAGAGCAGAGATAATCAAAAGAAAAGTCAAAATTGGTTTTTTTTAAAAAGTGACCTGATGAGTATATAATACAAATGCTATGAAGAACTAAACATACTTGACCAGACTTTTGGTTACCCCTAATATTGCCTTCACTGGGCTAGTGGCTGATTAAGTTGCTGTGAAGTTCCTTGGGGCATTTTTCCATGTGACAGGTTGCTGTAATTTCAACTTATAGATATAGCTGTGTGCTGGATGCATGTCCAGTTACGCAAGAAACCAAAGTTGGGAGGAAGAGTTACTATTTGAATATCAAAGTGCTGGAGGAATTGAGCAAGTCTTCCATTTGAAATAAAAGCAATCAATAATTGTGAAGATGCAATCTGAGGCTTCTCAAGTTAAGCAAACAAACTCTATTTCTATGATTGCTTCGAGCTAGCCCACAGCACACTCCTTTTAAAATGAGAAAAACCTCCTTTTCTTAAGGAGGTGATTGGTTGTTCAGACCACACGACCCTTTCTCAGTAAGGCTGGTCATAAAGTGGCAATCAATACATCCCTTCCTCTAACTCCTTTTTACAATCCTAATTTACCAAATTAGACATGGTGGCACAGTGGTTAGCACTGCTGCCTCACAGTGCCAGGGATCGGAGTTCAATTCCCGGCTTGGGTCACTGTCTGTGTGGAGTTTGCACATTCTCGCCGTGTCTGCGTGGGTTTCTTCCAGGTGCTCTGGTTTCCTCCCACAGTCGAAAGATATGCGAGTGAGGTGGAATGCTAAATTGTCAGGAGGATTAGCAGGGTAAATATGTGGGGTTAGAGCCTGGGTGGGATCGTTTATGGTGCAGACTCGATGGGCCGAATGGCCTCCTTTTGCACTGTAGGGATTCTATAGGAAAAAAAATTACTTTATGCGGATGAACAGAAAACACTATCAAAATCTGAGAAATAATTACGTGTACCAAGTCCCGAATCACACGCACGCACAATAATTATTCATCAAGTCTTTGAGGAGGTTTTCTGTTTCCAGTAGAGTGTGACTTAATGCTGTAGTTTGAGATGCTTCCACAGGATTGACGTTAACAAAAACTGTAACAATGGTACCTCTAACACATGCAGTTCATTACTATTTGCTTCAACGGAGTTGTGTCTGTAACAGGTCCATCAGGTACTTAGGGGTTTGAAATGATTTCTAAATGTTAACACTGATTGCTGGAGCGTCCCTCTACCCTATACGTGGTCTACACGTGTTTACGAATGATCCGTCCCTTCACATCCATTTGGTACGACAGAGGTCCCGTCTCAGAGACAATAATTCCTGACATCCAGCTTGGTCCATTAACAAAGATTTTCACATATACGGCCTCATCTGCTGTAAATTTGTGCTCTAATATGCAAATCATGGCTGGTTATCTGATTACCTTGGCTGGTTTCTACCCTCCTTGGCAAATTTGGAAACATGAGGCTCAGTACTATTCTGAGACAATGTTTTATTAGCAGTTCTGCTGGTGGAACTCCCGTTGTCGCATGTGGGGTGTTACGATAGCCAAGAAGGAAGCATGAGTCTTTGGTTTCCAGGGTTTCTCCTGACAGTTTCTTTCGGCCAGATGTGAAAGTTTGGACCGTTCCCTCGACTAGTCCGTTTGATTCTGGGTGGCAAGGCACAGTTCTCATGTATTTAATACTGTTGAAACTGGTGAAGTTTTGAAATTCAGCACTTGTGAATACGGTTCATTGTCTGATTCGGATTTCCAGGAGTTGAAAGGCATTGGTGAAATCTTCCAAATGGTAACATGTGATGTAGGTGACTTCACCTCAAAAAGATCCAACCATTTAGAGTGTGTAGCAATCACGAGCAAAAACATTGTGCCCAGGAATAGACCAAAATAATTGATATGGATTCATATGCATGGCTGGCCACGCCATTTCCAAAGGTACAGTGGGGCTGTAGCAGGCAACCTTTGTTGCAGTTAACACTGTTGACGCGCTTGACTAGTTTCTCAATATCAGCATCAATACCAGGCCACCACACGTAACTCATGGCAAGCACCTTCATCTCAGACATGCCAGGATGAACAGTGTGTAATTCAATTAGGAGCAGCTCTCTGCCTGGTACAGGACTGATTATGCTTGCTCCCCAGAGTATGATGCCATCCTGATAAATAAATTCATTATTGCGGGTAAAAAATGGTTTAATTTCCTTGGAAACTGGCTCATTTGTCCATCCTATAAGCATTCGGTCTCTCACTTTGGATAGCAGCAGATCTCGATTGGTCCAATACCTGACTTGCTTCACACAGACTGTCTAAAAAGTATAATGCCAAAAGATTTCTTAGAGTACAGCTTTACCGCAAGGGTAGGCAGCTAAGTGCATCTGCATTTGCTATGCGTATTCAACTTTGGTGTTTGATAGCATAGTCATAGCTGGACAAAATTTCCATCATTAAATTCTTGCTGAAGTTATTAACGGAATAGACTTATCTTCTCTGAAGAGGCCCAAAAACAATTTGCCATCACAAACAATGGTGAAGTGTCCACCATGTAAGTACTAGTGGATTTTTTTGATGCTGAAAGCTATTGATAGTTCTTCCTTTTCAATTTGTGAGTAGCCTTTTTTGGCCACAGAGGGTCTTGACATGTACCCTATCGGCCTTTCAGAGCCATCGTCCATGTTGTGGGACCATACCACACCAACTCCAAAGATTTTCACATGTACGGCTTCATCTGTCGTAAATTTGAGCTCTAGTATCCAAATCATGGCTTGTTATCTCATTACCTTGGCTGGTTTCTACCCTTCTTGGCAAATTTGGAAAAACAAAGCTCAGTACTGTTCTGAGATAACGTTTTATGAGCAGTTCTGCTGGTGGAACTCCCTTTGTTGCATGTGGGGTGTTACAATAGCCAAGAAGGAAGCATGAGTCTTTGGTTTCCAGGGTTTCTCCTGACAGTTTCTTTCGGCCAGATGTGAAAGTTTGGACCGTTCCCTTGACTAGTCTGTTTGATTCTGGGTGGTAAGGCACAGTTCTCATGTATTTAATACTGTTGAAACTGGTGAAGTTTTGAAATTCAGCACTTGTGAATACGGTTAATATCAGTTCTTTAGATGGGTCAAAGTGCACTAATAGGTTTGAGGAATGCAGCAATTCCTTTACTCTATTTAAAGCCTCTTCCTGGGGAGCCTTCCAAGATCAATGATGGCGTTTCTTTAACAGACTATGCAAGGGGGCCAGTAAAGTCGATAAGTTGGGTGAAAATCTTCCATATTCGTTTACCATCCCCCAAAATGATATAGTTTTGGTTACATTTATGGGAGAAAATGCTTCCTTTATCACTTTGACCTTTACATCCATGGGGTGTAACCATTGTGCATCTACACTGTGCCCCAAGTAGGTCACTCGGTGCCTTGAAAGGTGCACTTCTGTTTCTTGAGGCAAACACCAGCCTTCTAAATGCGAGATGTTCGCCTCTGTCGAGCCAGTTATAAGGCAATTGGCAAGGTATATACTACAATCCATGGTAGCCCCTTAGCAAACTTGACATCATCCTTTGAAATATTGCACATGCCAAAATGCAGGAGTGTGTATTTATTATGACATACCCCAGCAAGTGTTATCTAATTCGAGTTGCTGGTACGCGTGACTCATACCCAGCTTTGTGCAAAATTGACCTCCTGGCAGCTCTGCACACAGGTCTTCGATTCTCAGGATTGGATACTTATCCACCTTGGCGGCCTGATTAACTATTAGCTTATAATTGCCACAAATGTGGACGGTCTTATCCAGTTTCAATATGGGGATGATGGGAGCTGCCCATTCTGAAAACTGAACCGGCTGGATAATGCCCAATTCCTCCAACCGGTTTAACTTAGCATTCACTTTTTCCTCATAAGGCATCCTGTCCTAACTGGATCAATTTAAGTCTTAGCTGGCAAACCTTTAATTTTGCCCAATTCATTACAGAAGATGTTGCTGCATTTTCTTAATTCTGACAGATCCCCTACCCACACTTGAGGGGTCTCAGACCAATTCAAATTGTTTTCTTTAAGCCAATCATGACCCAGAAGTCTTGGTCCTTCACTCATCACTATATAAGTCACAATCATTTCACCTCAGGCTCTCACCCTCAAATTAAATTTGTGTCTCTGGATTATCACTGACGGCTTGTGTTAAAAATGACCCTTCACCAAATCCACGGTGTCATTGAAATGATTTGGAGTCAGGTGTACTTGTAAGACTGCGAATATGATTGTGGGTCTGACTTCCACAGATGCTTAGGAGAATTTCCAAGCACTTTGCCTCCTCCCCATTTAGATTGCCTCGAAATAGGTGCTCTATGCATTGACTCCAGTCGTTTGAGGAGTCGAGTAGGTCTATTCCCCTGAACAGAAGCATCCTGGTGAGTATTTCCTTTTCCTTCGGTCTTCATTTGTGATACTCACAGGTGTAGGGCTAGAGGCAGCTCCAGGATCATTTAGCTCTATCGCCAGATGTGGAGATGCACTCCTGAACGTTTTAAATTGAACAAGTAAACTTTATTTACAAGGTTGCTTCATTAGATGCATGCTTCAAACTAGCCCATATTAAACTCATTCTAATTAGCAAAATTCCTCCACTTAGAGATATTCCCCATGCTAGGTGTTGATTAGATGTTCAGGTCTTAACGTGTCAATTACCACAACAACTAAAAATATTAAAATTGTGCCTTCATTTCAGACAACAGCGTGATGATACTGTGCCTTTAAGGAATGTACAGAGGCCACACCTGGAGTAGTGTGCGCAGGTTTGGTGTCCTTATCTGATGAAGGAAATCCTTGCTATAGAGGGATTACAGAAAAGGTTTACCAGGCTGATTCCTGGGATGCCAGATCTGTCATGGGAGGACAGACTAAAGTCAGTTAGGATGATATTCACTGAAATTTAGAAGAGTGAGAGGCAATCTCATAGAAACTTATAAAATTCCAACAGGGTTAGACGGGGCGGATTCAGAAACAATGTTCGCCAATGGTGTGGGAGTCCAGAATAGGGGTCACACTTTGAAGAAAAAGAGGTAAACCTTTTAGGATTGAGGCGAGTAGAAATTTCTTCACCCAGGGAGTGGTGAGTGGTGGAATTCACTACCATAGAAAGTCGCTGAGGTCAAAACAGTGTTTGATTTCAAGAAGAAATTAGATATAGCTCTTGGAGCTAAAGGATTCGAGGGATATGGGGAAGAAGGCGGGATCAGGATATTGAATATGATCAGCCATGATCAAAATAAATGGCGGAGCAAGCTCGTAGGGTTGAATGGCCTACTCCTGCTACTAGTTTTTATGTTTCTATATTAGCTGACCACCTCAAATCATTTTGACCCAATTGAGGTGGTCAATTAACATGGAAAATAGAAGTGGGAGTGGCCATTTGGCCCTTTGAGCAGCCCCACTGATAGATGGCTAAGAATGACTTGAATCCATTCCTAATTAAGTGCTGCGAAGGGAAGCTTATTGTTTTCCTAGTCTATTGACAGATCCCTCTCCCAAACCTTTATCGGGCTGTCCTTTTGAGCGTTCATTCCATGGTTCTAATACAAATTCAATATCTTGTTAGCCTCAAGGAGATGGTGGGTAGGGGGGCTCAAATGAAATTCAACCAGATTCCCATAGATCAGCAGAAAACAGCACACTACTTCGAACTGGAAAATGTTTTCATCTCAAACCCAATTATTGCAAGACATTTTCTCAGAAGCTTGTTCCTTTTTTTTTAAAAAAAGGACAGAAGGCAAGGAACCGAAGTAACAAGTTATGCTAAGTTTCATATTAAATCTTGGTAAACTGCCAGGTTCTAACGTCTGCCTCCAACTGACACAGCTATAAAGAACAGCAGCAGCAAACAGCCCACTTTTTACCTGTTCACAAGTTTTTGACCAATGGATAGGGGAACCGAATGAACTAGATGACAAGATTCTTATTTTTCATTTCTGGAAGGAAAGGAGAGAGATTTGCATCTTCAAGAACTATTACAGCGCCCATTGCATAATGCAATTTGAAATGAATGAAAAAAAAATCAAGAACCAACTTGCAACTACGAATGCTTTATATGTTAAGAAAACAGTGGCTTACGACCGGATGTTCGATGTCTAGGGCTGCAATCTAAATGAAGTGTCAGCCTGCCAAAGCCTGGGAGTTTAAAGCTGATCTGCTGAGTGGCTTGAAAACCTTTAGCTCCTTCCACACCCCGGTCCCGGTTGCAGTTTAACCATTTCACTTGGTGATCCCCATTGTGCGTTTTCTCCAAAAAAATCTCAAACTCCTATTTGGTTGAGGGCAAACTGAAAAAAAGTACTGGCAAGGTCAAATGCAGGGCTTGAAAAGAAGACTTGCTCGGTGGGATTGGCAGGCCAGTTGGAAAAATGTATTTCATGTTCAAAAAAACTCTTTAGTGAAGCCCATGTGGATTGAAAAAGTACTTAATTTGCCACTGAATAGAGACCACAGAATTTAAAAGAAATACATTTTAACCAAAACCAAAATGATTCTTCTAATAAATCTCTTCTGTTTCACAAACGTGGCAGGACTGTCGGTGAGTCAGTGTGTGAGACTCAGTCTACAGATGGGTTAGCTTTCTTCAAAAGAAACACACAAAGGAAGGTCATTTATATCTTAGAAAATAATTTGCTTTTTTAAAAATTGAATAATACCTTCAAAGTCATATTCTGTTCCCCATATTCAGAATGATTTGATTTATTCACTGCAGCAGGATACAGTGAAAAGTACAGTTTCTTGTGTGCTATGTAGACAAAGCATACTATTCACAGAGTACATAGGAGAGAAGGAAAGGAGAGTGTCCAGAATGTAGTGTTAGTCATAGCTATTGTGTAGAGAAAGGTCAACTAAATACAAGGTAGGTCCATTCAAAAGTCTGATGGCAGCAGGGAAGAAGCTGTTCTTGAGTCGGTTGATAGGCGACCTCAGACTTTTGTATCTTTTCCCGATGGAGGAGTGTATGTCCCAGGCTACATGGGATCCTCGATTACGCTGGCTGCTTTTCCAAGACAGAGGGAAGTGTAGACAGAGTCAATGGATGGACTGGGCTACGTTCATAACTCTTTGTATTGTCTTGCGGTCTTGGACAGAACAGGAGTCATAATAATGATGTCAATGTTGATTTATGGATTTATTTAAAAATTACATGCGCCGGTACCTTCTTTATTCATGTTTACAGTCAAGGGACAGCTGCAAAACATGAACCCAGTTTCACCACTGTCCATATAACCAGAGAAGGCTGAGTTTTACTCTTCTCTGTTGCTACACCCGACAGCTGATCAGACACTGAGGGAACAGTATCTTTAGGCTGTGTGCTAGAAAGCACAGATTGTATAAACATCTTGCTTTTACTACAAACCAAGTGCCACAGAAAATGAAAGCAAGAGGAGAGAAATTACAGCAAACGTCTTGGAATAAGTTAGACAATGCTCAATTGCAGAATAGTTTCATTTTGATATGTAAAAAGTGAACCATTTGGAGTTGAAATTTCAAACATTTCATTAAAGAATTCGACTACAATGACTCAAGATTTTATCCCCCGTAATAAAAGCAGGATTTTCCTCGTGGTGGTTGGGAAAGAGATTTTGAGCATGAATTTTATACACTTCCCCTCCCCTAGAGCAGGCTGGAAGGTGGAAAAGAAGCAGCACAATCAGTTGGCATGGTGGAGGGCACATGGAGTAGGCATCAAGTAATCCACCTATCCTTGGACCAATTCAGGCCCTGAAGTGGCCAATTAACAATCACTGGTATTTTAGCAGAGTCAGGGGTTGCTGATGCCTCATGGTGAAGCCATAAAGTAAACCGCTGGGTTCAGGAAGTATGAATTCCATCCTGTTTGGGGACCCTGTGCTCAGAGATCCCACCCCACCAAATGATGATTGTGCTGCCATCCTGCCCCCACCTTTGGCGTCGATCAGGCCCCTCCAACCCTTTCCCAATTGGGCTGGCCTGACTGACCCCAACAAAGCCATCTGACATATCTTGCCTCCATATTGTTCCGGTGTGTGGGATTGTTTGCTATGCCAATCGTAGTCATTGCTCCCTGTGGTGCTGCCGGGACTGCAGAGCCATCTGATAGACCAGGAGCTCTTGGAGGGGAGACATTTTCCAAAATGGGGTTGAAAGCCTGAGACAGATAACCATGAAATTCAGGTTGTAGGGGTTGTTGTGGCAGCGTCCCTTTCTCTGAGCCAGAAGCTCCAGGTTCAAGCCTCACGCCAGGTTTTCTGTCCATAGAAGGAGCATCATGACGAGTTTCAACAGGCTGATAATCAGCCTGGACCACCACCATCTTTCAACTATTCTCCGAAGGGAAAGGTGTATGTGTGTGTGAAAATAAATTGAAAAGTAAAATATGGCAGATCGGATTGCGACCCTAACTCCCCTTCTTTCCTGCTCCCCCATAATTTCAACTCCCTTGTAAATCAACAAATCTAAAATCAAGTTGTGACTTCCTGAACCTGCAGAAGTGGGCTTGACCCTGACTTTACAGCTGTGGGGCATACTGTAATATACCTTTAAGAGATGTTAGTGACATCACTAGAACAAATGTCATGTGATCTAGTCTTAGTTTTACTTTTGTTTTGAGCAGAGCACATGCACACCTCCAATGCCTTCAAGCTTTATACCGATGTATAACTGTTCTTATGTGCCCAGTCTTACTAATTGAACCCACAATGCATTTACCCAACTTCGTACAAAAGTGATTGGTGCCTTGTGTTTTGACAAAGTAGAACAATCAACTCCACAAAAAAACTTTAGACCTGGGACTGTTCTGGTTTCTGAATGTGGTCCGGGAGGAAATATTTAGGGGCCTTGATTTTGGGGCAGCTCCTTAATTAGCTTGGAGCTAATTAAGGAGCTGCCAATTAGTGACCACAGATACAGGGACTAAATTGTACAAGTGCAGGCCAGATTTAATCAGACCCCCATTATTGTGACTGCTATTTCAATGCATTAGTTTATCGGAGTTAGGTGGCTTGGGGAAGCAGAGGCCTCGAATCCAGATAGGACAGCCTCTTGATCCATGGATGTGGAGGACTTAAGAGGCAATTTGGGGGGGCGGGGGGGAGGGGCGGCGGGGGGGCGGGGGGGAGGGGCGGCGCGGGGGCGGGGGGATGCGGAAGAATCCTGTTCCAGAGATGGTGGCAGAAGGAAGCCATTTACCCAGCAGGAATGGATTGTGATAGCTAACACTGTCATCTGGCAGAATGCAATGCACCAGAACTGGATCCAAATGTAGAAAAGATTCAGTGACCTTCTTCATTCTGCCAAGGGGGAGGTACAATGGCAAACCATCAGGACACAACAACCGAGCAGTCTCAGGGTGCATGCTGCACCTGAATGACAAGGTATGGTCCATCAGAACAGCTCAGGAGGCTTTGTGCTGCTGAGGACCTACCAGCACTCTAACGTGCAACTTCTACTGAGTGGGAATAACTCTCATTGGGTATACGAGAGGACAGCAGTTTCTTATCTCTCACCTCAGTTGTCATTGGAAGAGACTTTAATGCCAGATTGAGGGTACTGAGGGAAGAGTTCCCTACCTCATGTCATCGCCACCATGAAGGGAAGGAGGCCTGGACATCCTCAGCATTTATGGTGATTGGCTGGAGTAAAGCGTTCATTAATGGATGCATTACCCTCCACCCAACAGCACTCAAACTTCGACACTGCACAGGCTTCTGCTGTCCGAGGCTTCTCATGTCTCCCTCAAGAGGCAATCAGGCTAACTCCCTCTCCATCACTGTGCAGCGCACAGCCACAACAGAGCTCAGAGGAGCTGCCATCAAAACTTCCAAATGCACCATCTGGATACAGTCATCTTATTGGATCTTCGCATGTGGTTAGATAGTGACACTGTATTGAGAGAGGGGGGGAAGGATGGTGGATGAGCACAGCCCTAGCTGGAAGAAGGTGCAAGAGGCAACGGGGGGCTGTCTGGATTGAAAGGAAGAGGACAGGCACAGCCCTGCTTGTTGAAAACAGATGCAGGGCCTCAGAAATTACTACAAAGGAGATATGACCCGGGCTGGCAGCAACAAATGGGCTCCCTCATGTCAGAGTTCCCTGAGGCAATCCATCCAGTTCATACACACTTCAATAACTCAGGGCTTCAAGTTCAGAGGCTCCCTCGTTTCAAGGGTGACCAACCTCATCAAGAGGCAGACGTTGAAGAATTTTGCATCATGAAGGAACTCCACACAAATGCTCACAGGATGTACAATATAACCTGTGTCAATTAGTGGCACAGATGTCTGGAGAACATGCCAGTTGTACCCAACTGGTGCGCTGAAAAACCAGACAAGGGCTGTGACTGCGACCCCTGATGAGGCACCATCATTGGCATCTCTGGCCCATCTGACTCTATGCTCTATGCAGCAGGTTCCCAGTAACAGAGGCTGCCCCTGCAATGTTAACACAACAGCCTCTGGAGATGCCCTCACTGGCCCCTGTACAACCAGGACAACAGCATCTCAGCTAGAAGCAGAGATAAATCACAATACAATACCTACAGAGGTAGTAAATGAGTACTTTGCGTCAGTATTCACCAAAGAGAAGGACTTGGTGGATGATGAGTCTGGGAAAGGATGTATAGATAATTTGAGTCATGTTGAGATCAAAAAGGAGGTAGTATTGGGGTTCTTGAGAAACATCAAGGTAGACAAGTCTCCAGAGCCTGATGGGATATACCCCAGAATACTGAGAGAGGCAAGAGAGGAAATTGCTGTGGCCTTGAGAGAAATCTTTGTATCCTCACTGGCTACAGGGGAGGTCCCAGAGGATTGGAGAATAGCCAGAAGGGTAGCAAGAATAATCGAGGTAATTACAGGCCGGTGAGCCTTACATCAGTGGGAGGGAAATTATTGGAGAGGATTCTTCAAAACAGGATTTATTCCCACTTGGAAATAAGTGGACGTATTAGAGAGAGGCAACATGGTTTTGTGAAGGGAAGGTAGTGTCTCACGAACTTGATCGAGTTTTGAGAGGAAGTGACGATGATGATTGAGGGTGGGGCAGTGGATGTTGTCTACATGGACTTCAGCAAGGCCTTTGACAAGGTCCCTCATGGCAGACTGGTGCAGAAGGTGAAGTCGCATGGGATCAGAGGTGAGCTGGCAAGGTGGATACAAAACTGGCTCAGTCAAAGAAGACAGAGGGTAGCAGTGGGAGGGTGCGTTTCTCAATGGAGGACTGTGACAAGTGGTGTTCCTCAGAGATCAGTGCTGGGACCTTTGCTGTTTGTAATATATATTAATGATTTGGAGGAATGTGTAACTGGGTTGATTAGTAAGTTTGCGGACTACCCAAAGGTTGGTGGATTTGCAGATAGCAATGAGGACCATCAGAGGATACAGCAGGATATAGATCAGTTGGAGACTTGGGCGGAGAGATGGCAGATGGAGTTTAATCCGGACAAACGTGAGGTAATGCATTTTGGAAGGTCTAATACAGATAGGAAATATACAGTAAATGGCAGAACCCTTAAGAGTATTGATAGGCAAAGGGATCTGGGTGTACAGGTACACAGGTCACTGAAAGTGGCAATGCAAGTGGAGAAGGTAGTCAAGAAGGCATACGGCATGCTTGCCTTCATCGGCCGGGGCATTGAGTTTAAAAATTGTCAAGTCATGTTGCCGCTTTATAGAACCTTAGTTAGGCCGCACTTGGAATATAGTGTTCAATTCTGGTCGCCACACTATCAGAAGGATGTGGAGGCTTTGGAGAGGGGACAGAAAAGATTTACCAGGATGTTGCCTGGTATAGAGGGCATTAGCTATGAGGAGAGATTGGAGAAACTTGGTTTGTTCTCACTGGGGCGACAGAGATTGAGGGGTGACCTGATAGAAGTCTACAAGATTATGAGAGGCATGGACAGAGTGGAGAGTCAGAAGCTTTTTCCCAGGGTGGAAGAGTCAATTACTAGGGGGCATAGGTTTAAGGTGCAAGGGGCAAGTTTTAAAAGAGATGTACGAGGCAGATTTTTTAAAAAAAACAGTGGTGGGTGCCTGGAACTCGTGGCTGGGGGAGGTAGTGGAAGTGGATACAGTCGTGACTTTTAAGGGGCGTCTTGACAAGTACATGAATGAGATGGGAATAGAGGGATATTGTCCCCGGAAGCGTAGGGGGTTTTAGTCAAGACGGGCAGCATGGTCAGTGCAGGCTTGGAAGGCCGAAGGGCCTGTTCCTGTGCTGTAATTTTCTTTGTTCTTTGTACAGAAGGAGGCCATTTGGCCCATCAAGTCTGTACCAACCACAATTCCACCCAGGCCCTAGTCACGTAACCCTGCTAATCCCCCTGACACTAGGGTTAATTTAGCATGGCCAATCAACCTAATCCACACATCTTTGGACTGTGGAAAGAAACCGGAGCACCTGGAGGAAACCCATGCAGACACAGGGAGAAAGCGCAAACTCCACACAGACAGTGACCCATAACCGGAATTGAACCCTGGTCCCTGGTGCTGCGAGGCAGCAGTGCTAACCACTGTGCCACCCAAATCAACAGGCCGCCCTGGCCTCAGAGGCCACAAGGGGATCACTACATAGGTGTGGCTGAGCGAGGCCACTTAATTAGGCAAGACACGAGATTAGACACTGCAGTTTCTTTCACTTGTTAATGTGAACTTTTGTAGATACTGGGACACAAAGCCAGGAGTTTATTAAAGCTGGTGGAAGTGAAGAGGGATGAGGTGGTGAAAGGGGGCAAGAGTCTCTGAATGGTGACAATGAAGTCTCTGGGTAAATGTGTACCCTTCAATGGTGTTAAGTGTTGAGTTACTCTTGGCTTGGTCTTCAAAGGCATCTCAAAGCAAGTGCCTAACCATTCCAATTCCTCTGGGTAGAGAGGGGCTCAGCTGAAACAAGCCAAGTTAGGTTATCTCCAACATTCCTGATGAGACCCTGGAGTCCTGCATGTCCCCAGCTACCTTTCTGTGTAGTCTGAGCACATTCTGAATCTTCCTTTAGTCACTCGTCCACACGCGTGACCCTTCACAAGAGAAGCAGAGCTCAAAAATGTCTTTGCATTTTTGAATAAAATTAGCAATGAGCAAAGAACTTGTAAATTGTATGTGTTGTTATCTGACCCATTTCAGAAGATCCCTGAAGATCCAGAAAATGAACCAACAATTTCTTTTTAAAAATTACACAGTTTGTCTGATCCAGAACACCTTCATTAAGAGGGCTGCTCCTGGGCCCAGAAGAGTTAAGATAATAAAGCCATTATTTCTCCGTGCCAAGAATATCTCGGTGGCAATGCTTCTAACATGAATCTCAGCTGATAAAATAAACTGGTTTCATTACTAAAATCTACTGTTGGGAAACAGCAGAAACTGCTAAAGTTTTTATTGTGAGCTTGAATGATTTTATAAGCATGCAGCCAGACCCCAAATTTCCTACTAAAAACAAAGAAAAACATTTCTAAGACTGCAAGAAGCCTATGTAAGAACAGCTCTGAATAAATATTAAAAATAACCTGGAATTTTCACACACTCAGGAGGTTGTGGCTTTGGAAAGAGAGGATTTTTTTCTCCCGCACTGTGTTTTTCCAACTTCACTGAAATATAGCTTTCCTGGATTTTGGACCCCTTTTGTTATATTATTGTATTACAATCCAAGTACAGCTGCTTCTTTATAACTTTCAATAGGGAGATCTTGAGCCAGAAGCTCCGGGTTTGAGTCCCACCTCAGGACTTGATGGCCAAGGAAGGTGCATTCATAATGCAGTCAAACAGGTTGAGTGTCAACCTGCAAATCCTTCCAAACATGCCAATGGCTGGCGGTAAGAGTGGGAGACACTTCTGGTCAGCCATGCTTGATGTGAAGTGGCGCCCCACAGACTATAAGCCCCTGGCGACAGACCAGTGACCTCTTCCAGGAATTACTAGCAATGGAAACAGATGAAAGTCTGCCTTAGTGCACCACGAGGTGCGGGGAGGGAATTGAATAACAACTTTACAGTAACAGCTGATGATGATCACTATCTGTTTGAGGGTTGTAGACCAAGTAAATCCCTTGCTTTTCAATAGGATGCCATGGGATCTTTTACCTTCACCGTTCCATTTGCACTACACTGGAGTGCAAGTGTAGGAGTCTGAAAGAGCATATGAACACAACCTTGTGACTCAGATCTCACCATTAAGTATTGACACCCAACCATATCAGATTAGTGACATTGCCAATGTCACTATTCACTTAATCCATGCCAAGCAAGCTCGTTCATGAGGCCAATCATTTCAGATATACCAGGCGCGATCTTACCATCTTGCCATGTCTGATCAACGTGGAGAGATAGAAATAAAGTGAGAGGCGCCAAAAAATTGCTACCTTCCCGGGCCTGTTTTATTGGCGAGAACGACTTAGTGCCCAGAAATGGCACAAAGCTTATTAGCATCAGAGTGCCTGGATCTCCATATCATTACCGAGTCTGGCATGGCTGCTTCCCCCTTCCGGACGCTTCCCAGCACTCTGGCAAAACGTCACGCCAGCACGAATCACTACTTGTCTCCACCAGCAGAGACAAGGCACCATGGCCGTACTGGGGGTATTGGAGGCCATTGAAGCCCCCCCCCCCATCCCCGGGGGCATGACCAGGCAGTGCCCACCTAGCGGAGGGGGTTATGATGCGTGTCCATGAGGGGACCCATCTGGTGGGGGTGGGGAGGGGTGCCTCTTGATGCCCCAAAGCCAGTGACCCGTGTCAGTGTGGGAGGTGAACATGCCACTGCTGATAGAGGGCATGGGGGAGGGGGGGGGGTCCAATATCCATGATGGGGAGGGTGGGAGGAGGTCTCCTGGTTTACTGGCAGATCGGTGTGCACCCTGCAAAATGGCACATGAGCGCTCTAAAGCTGGCATCGATAGGTTTCGTTCCCTCAACTGTCAAAAGTGTGTGTTGGAAAATTGCAATGCAGAACTTGCCAAAAAGACTGACTCAGAGGATTCTAGTTTCCTTGCCGTTATGACACTTGGGGTGGGATTTCTCAGCTGCGCTCACCCCCAAGAATGGAAAATCCCGCCCAAGGTCAACAGACCTTTGCATGGTCCACCCCCCCCGCCCCCAAACACTGATTCCTGCAGTGGACAGGATGGGAAAATTCCACCCACTATGTTTGAATAATTAATTCAGCATCTATTTAATGTGGACAAAGACAGTACAAGAGCCATCACCTCACACTATGCTCTCCAAATGGCATCTTAAAAAATACACATATTCACACTTGCATTTTATAGAATCAACAATGGTCCCATATAACTGGAAATAAATTTCCACTGCAAAGAACAGCTGGTCATTGGCCCCCTTGAGGTTTTCAGATTGGAGAATATTTCTGGTACAGATTCTACTAAACCTTCGCACTGAAAGCATTATTTTTTTTGATTGCAAACAGTAGCCTGGCCTGAAAAAGATTCCTCAAAGAAACACACTAAAAAAAAACGCATTAAAAATAAACCCGTAAACATTATATTTCTTTATAATATCTGAAGCTGCTGCAGATTTATAGAAGTTATATCTAGGCACTCTGCCTGACAATTGTTCTATAGGAACATATCCTTTTAGTTCCACTGAATGCAAATGTCTTCTTCAACTTCCAAAATTGTCCTACAAAAGCCTATACGTCAATTAGCAGAATGGTTTTCTTCCGTGACACAAGGGCGGAATTTTGCAGTTTCGCCTGCTGTGGGAATCGTAGCCAGTGGGACTGAAAATTTGGTGGACCATTTAAAGCTAGGGCAGCACAGTGGCAAGCATTGCTGCCTCACAGCGCCAAGGACCCAGATTTGATTCCAGCTTAGGTGACTGTGCAGACTCCGCACATTCTCCGTGTTTGCATGGGTTTCCTCCGGGTGCTCCAGTTTCCTCCCACAGTCCGAAAGACGTGCTGGTTAGGTGCATTGGCCATGCTAAATTCTCCCTCAGTGTACTCGAACAGGTGCTGGAGTGTGGTGACTCGGGAATTTTCACAGTAACCTCATTGCAGTGTTGATGTAAGCCTACTTGTGACTAATAAACTTTTTTAAAAGTCTGTTGACCTTGAGTGGGAATTTCTGGTGTTTGGGAGGCATGTGGCTGGAAAATCCCACCCTGAGATTTTCTTTGCAAAAGCATACTTTTTTTTGTAAAATATCTGAAGGAAAGTTACAAACATTTCAAAATGGCCATCACACCAAGTGCAAAAATATTCAAGTTTTCTATCTAGATCATGTCGCACCCCGCTTCAATACAGTTGTGGTCACATTTTCCAGTTGTCTGGGCCTGTGTTACATTAACTGGTCATCATTCAGGGGGTAGCCGCATATATAAGTCACCTTCATGTTGCCATGTGCTATCTCAAAACATTACTGAATGGCTGGTACAGTGGACTAATCCAAGAACTGCAAATACTTTGAGCCAACATAATGAAAAAATACAAATCACAAAAGCTTGTAATCTTTGGTACCATTGCCTGGACAAACAGAATGCATATGCTAAGCAGCAGGATGGAAACTCTTGTGGTAATAGTTCAGGATTTCAGCAGCAAATCCTTTAGGTTGAAAAAAGTGGGGATCACAGCAATTATGTGGAGGAAACTCCATTTCACAAATTTTACCTTCTATACAATGCTATTTTACAAACATGTTTGGTACTTCAAAAGAAATCCTACTCTCTATGCTTTGGTTTCCATGTTTCTGACCACTGCCATTGATAAAAATCAATTTTAAGATGTAGAGAATGTTTAGAAGCAAAATTCATTTGTGGCTAAAGAAAAACAGATTTTCTCATTGTCTTGGCCAATGATTCTATCTTATACCTAAACAGGATCGTTCTTATCTGCAGAAGGCAACCAGGTAGCAACACTAAAATATCAAATACACTTACGGGAGTTGAAGTGGAGAGTTTGCAACTTTGCCATTTATCCAGAGACTAATTAATCTTTATACAACAGAGGCCTTCCCATCCTTTTTTAAAAAAAAATTAATTCGTAGAACATTGGCATCACCGACAGGCCAGCGTATATTGCCCATCCCTAGTTGCCCAAGGGCAGTTGAGAGTCAACCACTTTGCCATCAATCACATTATCTATCTAGACTAGTTAACTTTCTTCAGGAGTTTAACACAATCCTTAATTTGACTAAGACTGACTGATAATACCTCAGGACAGTTACTGAACCATACAAGGAGTTAAAAAGAAAGTGAGGATGTCAACTAGACACTTAAACACGCTGGTCGGAATTCTCCTAAGCCCCCGCTGGCATGTTCCATGTTGAGTGAGGGCATGACGGGATGCCTAGAAACTGGTTTCATGCTGCCATTAATTTACAATGGGATCTTCCTCTGGCGCCCAAGGTAGATCAGAAAGCCTGTTAAGACTGGCACAAACCTAATTTTCATCCTGTTAATGGGAGGCAGATGAAGACCCTCCAGAGTTTAGGATGGAGGATCCTGCAATCCTGGACCCCAGAACACCAAACCAGTGGGTCAGTGGTACAGCTGTAGGTGGATGTTCCCAATTAGGTGTCCTGGAATGGGTCCATCTTCCAGCCTCAGAATATGCCTGGAGATCCATCGCCATTCTCAGGAGGTATAGCTTCTTTCTTCAATAGTGGGTCAGTGATGTCGGGCAATTTTTTCAATATGGCACCCATAAGACATAGGAGCAGAATTAGCCCACTTGGCCCATCAAGTCTGCTCTGCCATTCAATCATGGCTGATATTTTCCTCATCCCCATAACCCGAACCCCTTATTAATCAAGAACCTATCTGTCTTAAAGACACTCAATGACCTGGCCTCCCCAGAAGGCTGTGGCAACGAGTTCCATGGATTCACCACTCACTGGCTGAAGAAATTCCTCCTCATCTCTGCTTTAAAAGGATCATCCCTTTAGCCTGAGGCTGTGCCCTCTGGTTGTTGTTTCTCCTACTAGTGGAAACATCCTCTCCACGACCACACTATCCAGACCTCGCAGTATCCTGTAAGTTTCAATAAGATCCCCCCCCTCATCCTTCTAAACTCCAACGAGTACAGACCAGAGTCCTCAACCATTCCTCATACGACAAGCTCTTCATTCCAGGGATCATTCTTGTGAACCTGTTCTGGACTCTTTCCAAGGCCAGCACCCTTCCTTAGATACGGGGCCCAAAACTGCTCACCATACCCCAAATGGGGTCTGACCAGAGCCTTATACAGCCTCAGAAGAACATTCCTGCTGTTGTATTCTCGCCCTCTCGACATGAATGCTAACATTGCATTTGCCTTCCTAACTGCTGAATGAACCTGCACGTTAAGGTTAAGAGAATCAAACGGCAGACAACCAGCCATCCAGGTCTTTCCAGCCACTGAATACAGTGTAAAAGTCCTGGGTGCATAATTAATAAGGTTGGGGTTGGAAGAATTGCCGTGTTTTCCCACTGGCCACCACAGCAGGAATCACTCCACGTTCCTGCCCCTGCCACAGCACTTCTCAAAATAGGAGAATTCTGCTGTCATGATAATTGCAATTGAATTGAATGCCATGGTTCCACTCGTTAGTTCCCATTTGTAGAGAAGCCAACTAATTATTGCAACACATTCTCCCGAAAGTTAAACAGGCATTTAACTAGTTACGTACTGTGACAAAATTTATAAAGCCAGTACCAAGCTAATGCTGAAACCATGTTACAAACTTGCATTTTGGGAGACCATCAGGATGATGGACTATTGCTTTATTGACACCCATATTACTACATTCCATCAGAGGACCAATATCTTCCTTCCAATAAAGCGATGAAAAGATTATCCAATATTTGGTACACATTTTCTGTGACTTAACTCAGTTATGGTTGAGTCAGTTGCAAAAACATATTCCCTCGGCAATTTTAATAGAATACTTACCGTATGGCATTTGTTATTCCCTCAAAACTTTGTCCTGTGTTTGTGAGAAAAGAGAGACTCCACAGAATAAAGAGTCTATGATTTAAAACCTGCGCCCTTGTATGTGCTGCATGAATGAACATGCCTAGCTTTAACAATTACCTTTGAATTGTGCTATATTACTCACTGAAGAGCATGGAGGATGCCAGCTGAATTCTCCTGTACTTCCCCCAAAGACAGTTGGGCCACTGTTTATTATGTATAACTATTTTGTTAAGATTAACTAAATACTCAAACAAAGAACTGTAAAAATACCGAATCAATGCAATACTTTGAATCTATGGATTGAAAATCTGTTCACATATCCATTCTGCAGTGTGCGTTAACTCAGATTTATTTGTTGAAATTTTCCAGATCTAATATACTAAGTGAGCCTTTCAAATTGGCTGTTGATTCATGGGGCAGGGTTTTATGGGCCTTGCTCATCCTGAAACTGCAAAATCCCACCCGAGGTCAACAGGCCTTCCTATAGTTTGCATCTCGCCCGTTCCAATTTCAGTGGCGAATGGGGCAGTAAAATTCCGTCCATGAAGTCTAAATCTCTCAAATAACTAAAAGGTTTAACAAACAGAATTAACCATGAAATGTTATTTATATCTTTCATTCATCTAATTAGATTGAGGCCTAGAACTTCCATGGGGGAATTTCCTGATTTCCTCATCATAACCTCAGAAATAGTGAGTGGAATCTTACCAAAAAAAGTAGCAAAAGGGTCTGACTGAAACCAATGTGTTTCAGGCCAGTTTTCCCTCCAGATGTTATGACATTTTGACAAAATGCGGGGGGGGGGGCGGAGGGTGCTGGTTTCATACCTCCATGTTGAGGGGCAGGGCCTAACCACACAGTAAAGCCAGCTGCACTGAGATCAGGCACCGATTTTAAAGGGCGAACAGATCAGAAGTAACCTCCCCCCAACCCCACCAAAAGGAGGTCTCAGGGGCGCCCTCATTGTGATCAGAGCCTGCATTTCTCCCTCCACCCACCATCCCCCCTGAAAACAGTCAATGCCAGCAACCCGTTCCCCTGAACGTCACAGGGATCAGACTCTCCTCCTCACCACCCCGCCATCCCCCTGACAGTCAATAAACTACAAAAGATTGTGAACGTGGACTGGGCTATCACACAAACCAGCCTCCCATCCATCGACTGTCTACACTTCCCGCTGCCTCGGAAAAGCAGCCAGCATAAATAAGGACCCCATGCACCCCAGACAGACATTCTCTCTTCCACCTTCTTCCGCTGGGAAAAAGATACAAAAGTCTGAGATCACGTACTAACCGACTCAAGAACAACTTCTTTCCTGCTACCGTCAGACTTCGGAATGGGCCACCTTATATCAAGCTGATCTTTCTCTACACCATACTGGTGACTGGAACACAATATTCTGCATTCTCTCCTTTCCTTCTCCCCTCTGTATTTGAGCCTCTCGGTTGCAGTTCAGTAAAGGAGACACGAATTCTGCTTCTTCATTAAGCTACCTTTATTTTTTTGATTCAAATCCATATACAATTCTCCCCAGTGCCGTCTGTAGCCCCTTTATATATCAGCAACTTCTATTAGATAATTGACATCAAATTAGGACTTAATTGGAAGGTCTGTTAACGCATTGCTAACTCTGAATGGTATGCTTTGTTTGTATAGCGCAAGAAACAATATTTTTCACTGTACCTCAATACGTGACAATAATTAATCAAATCAAATCTCCCCAACTCTCACGTCCACATCCCCGCCTCCCCCCACCACCAGAAATAAATAAGTCCCGTCATGTTGTGTGTTTCTGTGACAGCTGTAATCGCAAGATCCCAATGAAAGGTACAGTATTGTTGGGTGTTGGGCAAGTCTCTTCACATCCAGCATTGCTGCTGACCAGAAAATTCAGACCAAAGACTGGGACATGTACTTGGAAGTTAAGGTAGAAGCAGAAAAAGCATTAAAAGGGGCCATTTAGTATGGCTGATCCACCTAATCTGTGGGACCGAGGAAGAATCCGGAGCACCCAGGAGGAAAGACTTAGGGAGAACGTGTAAATTCCACAAAGACAGTCACCCAGAGCTAGAATTGAACTCGAGTCTCTGATTATAAGAAAATGTTTCCAGGTTAGATTGATTGCTCAGTAATCATCATAGAAATCATCATAGAAACCCTACAGTGCAGAAGGAGGCCATTCGGCCCATCGAGTCTGCACCGACCACAATCCCACCCAGGCCCTACCCCCACATATTTTACCCGCTAATGTACGCATCTCAGGACTCTAAGGGGCAATTTTTAACCTGGCCAATCAACCTAACCCGCACATCTTTGGACTGTGGGAGGAAACCGGAGCACCCGGAGGAAACCCATGCAGACACGAGGAGAATGTGCAAACTCCACACAGACGGTGACCCGAGCCGGGAATCGAACCCAGGACCCTGGAGCTGTGAAGCAGCAGTTACTCAGATCACTGTTAGAAACCAAATTACGTCTCACTGAGGTAAGCAGATTTGATTTGTCACATGTATTAGTATACAGTGAAAAATATTGTTTCTTGTGCACTATACAAAGCATACCGTTCATAGGGAAGGAAATGAGAGAATGCAGAATGTAGTGTTACAGTCATAGCTAGGGTATAGAGAAAGATCAACTTAATGCGAGGTAGGTCCATTCAAAAGTCTGATGGCAGCAGGGAAGATGCTGTTCTCAAGTCGGTTGGTACGTGACCTCAGACTTTTGTATCTTTTTCCCAACAGAAGGTGGTGGAAGAGAGTATGTCAGGGGTGTATGGGATCCTGGATTATGCTGGCTGCTTTTCCGAGGCAGCGGAAAGCGCAGACAGTCAAGCTCAACTATTAGTGACATTTCTGGAGCAAAGATTGCATCAGATCAATGGCTTTCACAGATTGCTGGTTCTGGGGATGGGGGTGGGTGAAGGTGGTCCACTGTGCAGCCTGTGACAGAGCGGTGAATGACACATGTAACTTCAGGATGTGTGTGTTAATTAGTACATGCACCAAATCCTGAAGCCAGGGACAGTGAGGAGTAATGAGGGCAAACACCAGCAGATCACTGGAAATAAATCCTGGAAATTTCAGATCGTTTTGTCCATGGCATTGGGATATTTTTTTAAAAACCGCCAAATCTGCAGAGTTTAACGTGCCCTTTGTTTTACCTTCAGTGCCTGCAAGCAAGGTGAAATTCACACCTTGTCTCTCAAAACAAACCTCATCAGTGACAACTTTAAAATGGTTCTACGAGCTGCATTTAAATATTGGGATTCTAAATCCTAAAGGGCAGATTACACAATGCAAGATCCATGTTTTCTTTACAGTCAAACCTTGCTTGGCCAAGATTTGTGCAATTGCACAACATTGTGGTCCAACATTGCAAGGATCAATTCAGAATGGGACATTATGGAGAGACCAATTCAGTAAACCAGCGCAGAGAAAAACAATTGGGTGTTTTATGTTCTTCAGATTTCCTGTTCAGGAGTTATCCTGCATTGTAAACATAAACAAATACCGTTCCAATAAAGTCCTTTTATGATGCATTTTATCTTGTTCCATTACAAATTCTGATAATAAAATTAATGGCACCACACTAACTATTCTGAAATATATCAACTGATCGGCCCTTTGAATATTATCACCTGGAAACCTCCAAGCATCTTCTCCCATTTTGGACACTTAAATGTTGAGCAAGAATATATTTTTGCAAATGAGCTTCAACTCAACTTTCTTACAATTAGCACTGTTGTGATTTTGGGCATTGAAGCTTCATGAAAAAAAAGGTCTGTAAGATACGTTGATTGAATGTCCAGCATTGGGTGTGATTGTGTGACTAGAGAGCACTTGCTGAACAATCCTGAATGCGATAAGAATTATAGTAACAGCCAATTTAAAATGATCAGTCTAGCTCACAATACGGCCCACTTGCAATAAGCCACAAATATTCATACAGAGACCTGACCTCTGCAGGGAAAAGGAACATGTCCAGGCAATGGCATCAGGATAATGGTTCCCTGGTGCGTTCTGAATAGCAACGCTGCGAGTCAACTTGCAAAACAATCACACCCCCCCCTCTTCTCATGCAATGCAAATTGTTGCTCCTTTTGAAATTTGGCGTTGTCTGTCTGTCATGAATGCAAGATAGAAAGCTTCAACAGCACGCCTCTCTCTCTCTCAACAATGCTGATTTTTAAAATCCTTGCGATGTGAACATCACTAGCAAGACCAGCACTTACTGTCCATCACCAATTGCCCTCAAGGGGATGGTGGTGAGCTGCCTTCTTAAATCATTGAAGTTCTTATGATGTAGATACACCTATCGTGTTGTTGGGGATGGAGCTGCTGGATTTTGACCCAGCTGCAGTGAAGGAATGGCGATAGAATTCCAGTCCGGATGCTGGGTGATTTGCAGATCATGGTGTTCCCTTGTATCTGCTGCACTTGCTCTTCTGGTAATAGTTATGGATTTTGAATGAGCTATTCAAGAAGCCTTGATGAGTTGCAGGCAAGTATCTTTAACATAGCACACACTGCTGTCACTGTGTGCCAGTGGTGAGGGGGAATGAAAGTTTAAATTGGAGAACCGGGTCCGATCAAATGGGCTGCTTTTCCTTGGATTGTGTTGAGCTCAACTGTTGTTGGGAATGCGCTCATCCAAACAAGTGGAGAATATTTCACCACACTTGAGACTTGTGCCTTGGAGGTGAAGAGGCTTTGAGAAGTTAGGAGGAGAGTTATTTGCTGCAGAATATCCAGCTTCTGGTCTGCTCTTATAGCCACAGCATTTAAATGGCTGGTCTCGTTCAGTCTCTGCTCAATAGTAACCCCCAACTGTTAGGGAATTCAGTGATGGTAATACTGGTAAAGGTAGAGGGCAGAAGATTGGATTGTCTCTTGTTGACTATGGGGGTTATTGAGAATAGTACCACAAGTGCCAGGCACTTACTAGCCCAAGTTTGAATGCTGTATAGCTGTATGCAGTTACAGACTGTTTCAGAATCTGACGAGATGCAAATGGTTGTGAACACTGTGGGATCATCATCTCCATTTCTGGCATTAACTTGGACAGAAGTTAATGATAAAACAGCTGAAGATAACTGGATCTAGGATACAACCCTGTAGCCATGTCCTTGGGCTGAGCTGAGTGACCTCAAACAACTCTTTGTAGGAGGTTTGACTCCATCCAAGGAGAATCCCCTGATACCCATTGACTTCAGTCTTGCTGGACTCCTTCATGTTGGACTTGGTCAGATGCTGCATTAAGCAGCCTCGGTCAAGGGCGGTCACGCTATGGGATACCTCACTTCTGGAATTCATATTTTGTCAATGGTTGTAATAGGTTCTGGAGTTGTGGTCCTGGAAAAA
The DNA here is from genome assembly GCF_964213995.1 of Mustelus asterias. Classification (NCBI taxonomy): domain Eukaryota; kingdom Metazoa; phylum Chordata; class Chondrichthyes; order Carcharhiniformes; family Triakidae; genus Mustelus; species Mustelus asterias. The sequence goes on along the minus strand of NC_135812.1, from coordinate 79,779,679 downwards.
CCCAAACTTAGCATCGGTGAGCATATTAATGCTGAGTCAGCATTGCTTGATCACATCATCAGCTGATGGGGTGTTAATTAGCTTTAGTGGATTTGTTCTGTATTTTTGTAGAGTTTTAAAAATTCATTCATGGGTAATGGGCATCACTGGCTGGTCAGCATTTATTGTCCATCCTTAGCTGCCCTTGAGGGCAGTTGAGAGTCAACATTGCTGTGGCTCTGGAGTGACGAGTAGACCAGACCAGTAGGACGGCAGATTTCCTTCCTTAAAAAGGACATTAGTGAACCAGATAGGTTTTTCCAACAAATCGACAATGGTTTCATGGTCATCAGTAGATTCTCAATTCCAGATATTTTTTATTGAGTTCAAATTCCATCATTTGCCATGGCAGGATTCTAGCCTTGGTCCTCAGTACATTAGCTGGGTTTCTGGTTTAATAGATTAGCGAGAATACCACGAGGCCATTGCCTCCCCTGGACATAGCCTGCCATTGTTGGATGAGCAGCAGTGTTGAAGCTGGACTGCAACAGCTTGGCTGGGGGCACAGTTAGTTCTGGAGCGAGCTCAAGCCTTCAGAAGTACAACTGGGTATGGGAGTTAACTGGGAGCGTGAGGAGCCTACTTTCTCCAAGTCAATACCTCAACCTATCAAAGTCAACTTACTAACCAATCAGCTCACTTTTCTCCTGTAGTATATGTTGTCAGGATTAATGGAAATTAGGAATTGTTGTTTGTCCTGTTCATAGAATCCCTACAGTGCAGAAGGAGGTCATTTGGTCCATACCGACCACAATCCCATCCAGGCCCTATTCCAGTAACCCCACACTGCCTTGCTAATCCCCCTGACACTAGGGTCAATTTAGCATGGCCAAATCAACCTGACCCGCACATCTTTAGACAGAGAGGGTGTGGTGAACCATTGTTGGTTCCCACCAGGTAGTGCTGAGCCATGGTCTGGCCAGTACTATGAGTCTGTAGATATGTTACTGTTGGGGTTAGGGTTGGGCTGTTCTACCTGTTAATATAGTTGTTATGGTACACCCCAGTCGGCTCCGCCTCCTGGGAGAGGTATAAAGGTCACTGCTCTGCCTGGTGACCCTTTAGTCTGGGATCGTGTACTGTATATGGTAGCTCTGTTATTGTTGGCAATAAAAGCCTTTATTTCCCGAGTACATCCAGCCTCTCGTGTGTTATATCGTGCATCAGAGGGGAAACTGGAGCACCCGGAGGAAACCAGGCAGACACGGGGAGAATGTGCGAACTCCACACACAGACAGTGACCCGAGGCCAGAATTGAACCTGGGTCCCTGACGCTGTGAGGCAGCAGTGCTAATCATTGTGCCGCCCATTGGGTGCTTACATGACGAAAAGCTTCAGCATCAGGTCTCTCTTTTCAGCAATATTCAATTATCATACCATGTAAAAAGTTTCGATTGATCCATTATCTACAAGTGGATCAATGTCAAGATCTCAGCAGATAGCCAGATCTGTATTAAAAGAATTCCCATGCAGCATATCTGCCCCATAGCTTCACTTCCTGTCCCCACAATCAAGTTACCTTTCTCATTTGGTGCATTTTCTCCACGGGAAGGGTCACACAAGGTCAGTCTCTGCCACGATGATGTATACACAGTGTCTAAATCACCCTTTAAGCCGTGCAGTGCATTGACCTTTAAAACATCTGAATGTCCAACTAATATTTCTTCAGTTGCATTGATCTAGTTGTACATGAAATGCTATCTACACTGCCAAGGAATGCAATAGAGATTGCTTCTCAGTTACTTGCACATCACACAGAATAGGACTTTGTAACAGAGAATGCTTTCAGGCTGTGCCCGACCTACAAACAGAGCAAAGTCACCGCAACTAAATAGCTATCAGATTAGAATACGAAAACCTAATTGTGCTAGTTACTGGAAAAACATTTTTTTCCACGTTTTAAAAGTTGGAATGGTAACTTCAGCTTCTTGTTTGCGAAAATGAAAAAAAAGACTGCCTACCAGGTACATTGGGAGTATTTGAGGACAATTCTGTTCATATTTAAGTGTGGCCTGACCATAACATTGCCACCAATACCTGCTCATGGTAAACTCATTGATCATTTTTGTAAACCTCCTGAAGTCAATTTGGCCAGTGGCTTGCACAGATTTTTGTGGCTTGTCTTGCTGCCAATGCTCAATAGTTTCTGACTGAGCAACGCTTTCAATCCCATCATTTTCTTCCAATCCAAGTCCTGCACATCTATGGATGTCGTAATGCATCAAGTTTTTTTGGTATCTCAGCTCTTGGGTCAAGAGGCCTGTACATAATTACTATCAAAGTCCAAGCAGACAAACTACCGGATGAAAATCCTTGCAAACTTCACACCTCTCAAAAGACGCAAAGGGTTACAACTTTAACCTATTGCATATTGGTATTAAAAAAATAAGTTGCTCAAACATTTGAAAAATTGCATGTAAACGGATCAACATTTGGAAAATAACCAGAGGATCAAACAAATTCATTACATTGCTCAACTTTGGAGGCTAATTTACCAAATGACTTCTTTAATTTTCGTGTGCTGTAGTTTGTTATTCAGGTTCATCTTTATGGCTAGCAACAGCACTTAGACTGGAAAATTTATCTGTAAAAATTAGTTCATGTTAGAAATGTCCGCCTCATATTTCCCCATAAATAACCAGACAATTTTGTTTGAAGCCTTTGGGTTTGGTTTAGAAATGTGACTTTGAGGGAGATGGTTGGCATTTCCAGCTGCTGTTAACAAACTAAGTGCCCTCAGGTTTGTCTACATGTGATTGCTGGGTCATGAGTTGCGTTCACTGTTCCGGCCAATGACGGGCCACCTCCACCGCCACAAAACACGTGGCAGGTTGCACAGGAAAATCCCACTCAGACTGCGATTCTCCCATTACAGCCCACCACTTTTCTGGCAGGTCTGGATGGGAGACACGCGTCTGGGGCCTTGAACAGGGATTTGCACATGCGTCAGGATCGCATGCGCATCTCCCAGAGCCGGCGAACAGTCACCAGTCAGACCACGCTGGAAAACGGCAGGTAGGTAATTTAAAATCTGTATTTTTGTTCATTATCAGGACCATCGAATCAGGACCAGGAGTACTTCATTCCGGTGAGGTTCAGACTAGCTCCCCATGCTCGGGGAGCTGGCAGGAGACCCTGCTGGAATGAAGGTTGGGGGGGGGGGGGTGGTGGGGGCAATCAGAGCCCCCCCACAGCGTCAGAGGCCGGTGGTGGTGCCCCCAGGCATGGGCACCCTGGCAGTGCCAGCCTGTGCCCCCAGCACTGCCCAAGGAGCAAAATGCCCATGTCCGGGGCACCTTGGCATTGCCCAGTAGGCATCAGGCAGTGCCAAGGGGGCGGGGCCAAGGTGCAATTGGTGGGGGGTCCCGCTGCCACTCTGCATTGGGATTGGTCGGGATGGAGGGAAAGCAGCGATTGGAGCAGGCTGGGGGTGTGGGGGGGGGGGGGGGGGGCGCTGCCGTGATCTGGCCATGAGGGGGCTGGAGGGGCAGCACTGTGGGGGTCCCGGGCTGGCCAGCAAGCGGGAGTTTGACAGTTTGGGGCCACTGTGCATGCACAGAGCTGATTGATTACAGGCAGATGGATGAAGTTAAGCTAGCCCCCCCGCCCCCCGGGTTTTAAATGAGATTCCTGACTGGGGCCTCTTCAGTGCACAGAAGTGCGGAGATTCAGGTGAGAAGCTGAACTGTCAGAACAGTTTTCCCGCCAATTCAGCATTTTTGGGAGAATCGCCCCCATAGTCTCTAAAATAGTAGAATGTTCCAAGGCACTTATAGCATGGGGAGCAAACTGATACCAAACCGTAGGGGATGACCAGAGAAAGGTTAAGGAAGCAAATTTCAGACCCTTGGGGCAAGGCTGAGCACCTTAACAAGTCAGGAAGCGGTCAACTGGAATTCCAGGCAGTAAACACACATTTCTCAGAGCAGCTTCCAAAAATACCTTCATAATGGGCTGTTTGACTATCTGCCTCAAATTTTGAAAATATTTGACTCCTTTTGCCAAACACTTGAGAAACCGGAAATGTTTTGCCTCCTTGTGCATTTCCCTGAAAACATATTTTGTTGCTAACGTGGTTTAAAGTTATATTTTTTCCTGTAGCCATGAGGATGCTCCAATTAACAAATTTTGTATAACTAGGAGGTGCTTAGTATACTTTGTAAATATTGTGCTGTACACCAGTCACGTTCAAAGTCATGGGATTGAATTCAAACAGAAAACACAGGTCTGCAGTTAAGTCTGCCTGGAATAATTGAAGGAAAACCAAGTGTACAAAAGAAGCAGCGACAAAAGAGTTATTATTTTTCTCATTAGAAGATTGCCATGAGGGTGTATGTAACCCTTGTACTGTATTTACACAGTCCTTATAAACATAGTGCGACTACACTTCAAAGCTGTGAAAGACAGATATCCCAAGGTAGTTAATTAACAGCGCCATTTAAAATGCAATTTTTCTTTATCTTGTGATACCGTATGCAATGATCATAGATGTATTGAGAAAATGTTTGCGATATACAGTGGAACCTCAAGGAGTTAAACTTGGGTGACACAAAATTCCAATTGCATTGAATTTACTGAACATTTCCAATCAGCAGAATAGCGAGTCCAAAGATATGTAGGTTAGGTGGATTGGCCATGACTAAAATTGTCCCTTGGTGTCCCAAGATGCATAGATTAGGGGGATTAGTAAGGTAAATATGTAGGGCTATGGGAATAGGGCCTGGGTGGCATGCTCTGTTAGAGAGTCAGTGCACTTAATAGGCTGAATGGCCTTCTTCTGCACTCTAAGAATCATAGAATCCCATGAACTATTGAACAATGCCTCTGGTTTGCCAAGATTCAACATTGAATTTTTATTCAGCATTAGAAAGAGAAATAATGCTGAGATTTATGATTAAGTGACCAAATAGTTGGACCCAAGCATGCTCCCATTTCTCTTCAGTGTGACCTGTAAAGCACACGTACATGACAGAACATAAGTTAAATGTGTTGTTGCTTGGAGAGAAAGTGAAGGCGATAGAAAAAGTGAAAAACTGCAGCGTGAAGTGCAAAGCAGGCATCAGGAAAGAGTGGAGATCTTGCCATCAAATTTATCCACCATTCTACAGCCAAGGAGAAGATCCTGGGACAGTTCAACAGGCAGGCATTTCCAGTGAGGAAGAGGGTGAGAACGGCTGCCTATCCTGAGGAAGAAGTTCTGCTGATATGATTTAAGGCAGCTTGAGCAGAGATTGTGCCCATCTCTGGCTCAATTCTGCAGAAAAGGGTAGTCGCCATGGTGAAGAAGTTGGGTCGCGTGGAGTTTACCTGCAGTGACGGATGGCTGGACAATTCAAGAGGAAGCACGACAGGCTTCTACTCTAAGTGGTGAGGCTGCTCTCATTGTAACAGCAATATTTGGCCGATTGACAGATAATTGGCTCCAAACTGGTCTCATGGACAAGTGTGCACAAAAATTGGAACTTGTCTGTGTCTCTAAAGGGGACCTTGAATTGGATTCTGAATTTGGTTTTTGGAGTAAGCACGGAATGGATTTGGGTTTGCCTGATCCACTCTAAGCATTGGCTTTGTAACTTGAAGGATGAAGTGAAAAAATTAACAAAACACCTTTTTAACCCAGCTGAAACCAGACTGTTTTACCATCTTTTGCCAAAATACTTTAGTGTTTAATGAGGGGCACACGATGACAGAAAGCAGAGAAAAGAACACATCACTGCTTATGGTCTGCGCCAGCATGGGTGGCACTGAAAAGCTGAAGCTTCACATGATAGGGAAGCCCAAGAAGCTGCAGTGCTTTGTGAAAGTCAAGAGACTACCTGCACAGAACAAGGCAAATAAAACTGCATGGATATCCTCTGGCATGGGTCAGGAAAGTGGACAAAACCTAAGAAAAGAAAAGGAAGGTAGTTATCATCATAGACCACTACCAACAGCAGCTGATTAAAGGCACCAATAAGATTCAGGAGTTGTAATAGAGATCATATCAACGCTGAAAAAGACAGGGATTGTGGTGAAGAAAGTCAAAATCCCAAACCGCTTCAACCAAACTAAATTCAAGCAGGTTACAGCTGCACAAGATGAGGCAACACAGGGTAAACTATGCATAAACAAGTGGAATAAAGATTTTCTCACTCTTTTGCTGTGACAGGTGTGTTTTTGAATCTGAAAAGTAGAAGGTGAAAGAGGAGATGTTAGAAGCATTTATAGGCGTTTCAAAATACATAGAGATCTATTCATGTGGCAAAACGGTCCTCCTTGACTATTACAACGCTCTGCTTAACCTGCATTTGAACACGACTCTTCTGGGATTTGACTCATCAAGCGTTTACAGTATCTAGAGTTAAGATGGAGATTGACTTTTCGCATTAACCTCAAAATCCAACCAATGCAAGTTAGCTCCTTGATCTGCAGATCAGCCAAGATGGCAAAAACAAAAGAGTAGACCATTCAGCCTTGCATCTTGTTCCACCATTTATTAGACCGCAGTTCATCTATAGCTTAACTTCATCCATCTGCCTGTAATCAATTATTAATATTCTTGCCTGGTATATATTTTTTTAAAATCAAACTCAGTTCTGAAATTTTTAATAGATCCGTAGCCTCAACAATTTTTTCAGCAGAGATTTTCACAACCTACGCAAAGTTGGGATGGAGGATTGGACAGAATATAAAAATCAGCAAAGAATAATGAGAGAAAAATTAGACTATAAGAGAACAGTAGCAAGAAATATAAAGATAGATAGTAAAAGTTTCGATAGATAGTTTAAAAAGTAAAGAGTTGGTCCAATAGAATGTGAGTCCGGGGAGTTAATAATGGAGTCGACAGATGGATTGAACAGGTTTTTCAAGGTGGTCTTGACTAAAAGTTGCCATAGTCCCAGATGACCATAGGCTGCTCACCCTTGAGGGGGGAGAGCTGACTGGTGGTGATTTAACCCAAGGGTCACCACATCTCAGGTAAGGAACAAGGTTGAGAAGCTGGGCCTCCATGAATTACCTCAGCCAGTACAGCATTGCTCCGCATCACAAATCAGCCATCCAGCCAACTGAGCTAATCAACCGCAGATGGACTTCACTACACAGGATACAAATAGGATGACATAAATATGAATAGGAAAGGCAAGGTAAGATGAGGACACAAAAGGATTAAGATTAGGTGAATGGGCAAAAGATTTGGCAAATTATGTGGGAAATGTGAGGTTGTCCATTTTTAAAGTCATTCATGGGATGTTGCACGCCAGCATTTATTGTCCATCCTCAATTATTAAGCCATTTCAGAGAACATTGCTGTGGATCTGGAGTCACACTTGTACCAGGTACTTCAGTGAACCGCTTGGGTTTTTATGACAATGGTTCATGATCAACATTTAGACTCAATTCAAGATTTTCCCAGGCCCGCGAACAGTACCCATTTTAACATTAAACCAGTGGTTCTGGACTGTCCCACCAGAGGAAATAGTTTTTTGCTAATTACTCGGTCAAATCCTTTAATCAACTCTAGTCCACTCCATCTTGGGCGCTAAAGGTGCTCATCAAGTAATGCAGCATTTAAATGATAATGAATATTTTGCTGATTGATTGCACATTGTAGGAAAGGTTTCAATTGCTGGCAAGTTTCAAAGGAGAAAAGTTTATGGATAGCCATTTGGTGGGACAGAATGTGAATAGTGCTGACAAGAAGCTTTATTGTCAAAGCCATTAGAATCATTGAATCCCTACACAGTGCAGAAGAGGCCATTCAGCCCATTGAGTCTGCACCAACTCTCTGGCAGAGAGTCTTACCCAGGCCCTCTCCCCATAACCCCACGTATTTACCTCGCTAATCCTCCTAACTTAGACATCTTGGTACACCAAGGGGCAATTTAGCATGGCCAATCCACCTAACCTGCACACCTTCGTCCTGTGGGAGGAATGCACCGATTAAGACATCCACAAGAATACATTGCAAGGGAAAAAAAAAAATCAATAAATATCTACTGTATGAAAAAAGACTGCTGATTTGTTGGCAAGTGGATTCCGATTGGTAGAGGTGTTGTCTTGGATAATTCACCAGTTGATGGTGACTGACATTTAAATGCCAAGTATTGTTTAAAAGTTAAACCAGGCAACTTGACTCTGATTGGCCAAAGTGTTGCCCTGAGGAATGAACAAGCGAATGGCTGTCATCTATTTTGTTTAGCTGAAACGGGCGCAATGTGTGCACCTGTTACTTCTGTCTGTAAAGAACAGGGCCTTGTGTATTAATAGTACATGCAAATGCGCCACATTGCAAGCCTGACTGACAATCTTAAATTGGTTGTTAGCATAATTCTTAACAGACTCATATTGATTTCTCTTGCATTGTATCCTTGCAAGTGCCCTAATGAGTGCAGGAGGAGCAGCTTTGACAAAGAAAATGTATCATTTTTCAGCAATACTCGAGTTCATAAAGGAGATGCTTTACACCATGAAATAATTGAACTGTTCAGGAGGGATTTTCACTCTTGCAGAAATCCAACATTTTATACTGTTCAAAGCATCAATAGGCAGTTTAGACAATAGTTAGCCTAGTGTGCAATGTAAATATTTACCCGTCTTAGAACCAGAATGAACGATAACTCAAACTTTGTGTGATGGGCAATACTGCAGACTTTTCTCAATAGGCAATGCACCCAATGGGAATTGAGGCACCCAGACAATGCACCTTGGGGAGCCACAGGTGCTTAGCCTCTTATTTTCCATCATTGTCAAATTTAAGCCAATTATTTCCCCAAATGCTTAATTGTGGCTATGGCTACTGACTGAGCACGTTAGGTTGCAGATTCTTCCTTACAGTCTCTGAAAACAAGGGAAAGATTTAGGCAATTAGACCCACAGCCATCTCACCACCACTCCTTCCCTATGCTTTCAACGTGAATAGAAACAGGCAGGATAGTACGGGCGGGATAGAGATTTCCCACTTAGCTCTCTGTGTTAACATTTCTTTCCCAGGACTCCCATTGGAAATATTAGTAGGCTGTAGGGAATAGTGGTACTAACTCGGAGGGACATCCCCAGGGGAGAAAGTCTTTATGCCATCTCTTTTCGCCTCAGTTCTTAACTTTAGATAGACGCCTGGTCTCTGCTTTCAGCGGGAGGCGAATTCCAACCTATGAGGTGCTTTCGTATATTGAACATTATTCTTGCGGTGCTGGAATGTTAGCAAAACATCTCTCTTCTGCAGAGGTGGTTTCCTCCAGTTGGTGATTATGCCAAAACCCACCCTGCAAATGAGACAACGCTCTTTCTCCCTGCTATAAATTGAAGAAATTGGATCAGACTTCCAGCATTCTGGCACAACAGGCAGACGTTCTGTAATGCCAGAACATTTGCTGCTGGGAGGAAAATATTAGCTTTGAACTTCAGGAGTTGAACCAAGAATCACATTGCCCGCATACAACGTTACGCTGCTCCCAGGGCTTTGCTGCTTGTTAACTATCAATCAGTTGTCAGAAGGATCAATTCCTAGATGTTTGCTCTTGCATTTCCGACCCTTTCATAGTGCCTTACCAGAGGGCAAGACAAACCACCACTTGGGATCTAAAGAGACCAGGAAATCTTGGTGCTTCTGTAGCCTACCTATATTCTCTACCAAGGCAAGGTGTGGGAATGGGTTGTAGGGAGGTGCTAAATGCAAGGGTAGCTGTATTTACTTGTAGCATGCATTCTGCACCTTATTTGCAGATCATGTACCGTGATTATTTTTTTTCTGCAAATGAGGTGGATAGGCTTTTGCACCAAAAAAAGGTATATTTAAGAATATGGTACACATCTGATGCTTTTACTTGTCTGGAGATAAAACCTTGTCCTCCTCTCTCTGCTGAACATTTGATCCGTTCGCTTTCCATAGCCACCTGACTATCCATCCAATTCACCAGCTTTCATTCATTGGTCAGGAGACGGCAGGCAGATTTGAGAGGTGAATCTTACGAACAGGGAACACAGAGGGGGAAGTGGCTGGATATTTGCTTGTGGGCCCTAACCCCTGTCAGAAGGAAATACAGGTCATGAAACAACACTTGCTAAGGCCAGGATCCCGAGCTTGATTTGAGGGGTGGCAGTCAATTCCTAAGCCTCTCCAGTTAAGGATATATAAGAAAATTATGTTTTGTACTCAATTTTACTAATTGTATTAACATTCAAAGGGGTTATGTTCAAATATAGTCAGTGTTTAAATTATTCATGTCAGTATAACAAACTCAGGTAACTGACTACAACTGCTAAAGTATGATTGCAAACCTTATCTACTGGATAGTGTATTTAAGGCGAGTGCTTATGTGGACTTTGCTTGGAACATAAACTTTGGATACATAGGACTGCTGACATAGGAGACTAGATTAATCATGGGACCATATTAGGGAAAGGATGTGCAGTTATGCCCAAGGTACCTTATAAAGTAGCAGGATGTCAGTCACATGGACAGAGCTAAGGCAACTTGGACCAATCACAGAATTATCACATACCTGCAGAACCAATCAGGTACAAACGTTTCATGCACAAAGCAACACGCACTTCCAAACAAGCTAAGAGAACAGCTTAGAATCCATGGAGCCGGATTCTGACCTCGCCCGCAGTTGGGGTTCTCCAATCCCTTTGCAGCGAACGGAGATTTAGCTGAGTGCCAAATTCTCCATTCTCACTGGCAGCAGTGGCGGGGCATGAATGGCTGGAAAATTCTGACCATGGATAGAATTTTATGGACCCTCCCATCAATGGGATCTTCCATCCCCACCGAAGTCAATGGTGTTTTGAGTGGCTTACTGCATCCCACAGATCCGCGACAACAGGGTTGTAAAATTCCACCCCATCTTTACAGCAGAGAAGGTCGTCATCGCAAAGGACAGCCTCACAGCACAAAAGACACAACTACAAGCAAGAGAAGACCATGCGACAAGTCCTTGCACGCTCCGCTGTGCATGATTAAAACTGGAAGTAAAACCTGTCTGAGCCTGCAAATTACCACCTAGTTTTGTTAAGTCTTACTCTTAATAAATCTTTCCAACTTGTTACATGTTGATTCATTTTGCAAGTTCGAGCCAGAGTTCTTTACAACAAAAGGCAGGCTCCTGAGCTTGGATGGCTAGTAGATGGCCGTTCAGCAGTCCTGCCAACACAGGTAGATAGAAGTAAAAAAAAAGGCTTCTCCAGATGGAAGCATTTTCTGAAGAACTTTTACAAACTTTAAAATCAGAGGTCACAGTTGTCAGACCATAATCACAGTGGAGCAACCCATCCACTGGATGGCCAGCAGCTGTGGTCAGACAGTTGTTGTGAATGCCAGGTTGAGGGTTTCCAGCAGGTAGTACAGGACACAACCAGTTGACATAAAATTGCATCCACCCCACAATCATTTGACCCAATTTTGCGGCGGAGTGGAAAATTTGCATCAGTGTGTGCTGTGCGGTTCAAAATTATCCCTTTAATTGGCCATACTGGATACCTAGCGCTTACGTGTGGGTTGCCAACAACCCTTTACAGACCCTGGAAAAGTGCCTGGATGTGGCATCATGGCACGAGACCAGTATGTTGGCCAGTAGAGGAAAATTGCAAGATTTGGCCGTCTCCAGTCCCACTTTCACTGCCAAATTGAAAATTCCAGCCGTTGGGTGGGAAATCAAGTTCTACAGCCTATAGGTGGGGCATCTTGCTTAGACCTTCAAAAATTAGTCCCAGCTCTATGTAATCGAGACACATGAGACATTGATATTAACCATCGAAGAGGAATTGTAGGAAGTCGGGGGTTGTAGCAGCAATGAAAGATGCATTAATTTAAATGTTGCAACATCCATGGTGACTTGAATGCTTCGCTTCAAGTTCAGAAATGTCAACGTATTTCAAAGGTGACCTGTCAGCTCTTACAGTATTCACTTATAGACAAATACTGTGCAATAATTTTACTTTTAAAAATATAATCCAATTAAATATTTTGCTATGGACCAGCTTTTGTCTCACGCGTGAAGATCTTTTCACAGAAGTCACTGAATTATATTAAGCTTTTGCTACACTTTTAGTTGCGTCACAGTTTACATATTCCCTCAGGAGATGATCCAATGGGCCTTTCCCTTTAACAGGAACAAAGGATGAGGAGTGGTTGCTTCTGAAGAATCCTTTGAAGTGTTTAGCAACCACCGGAAATGAGTTGCATGAAAAAGAACAGCGAATATCAGTTTCCCAGGTGATTCAGTGAAGAGTGTTGTGGTACAGTTTAGCCATTTAAAAGTAGAATGCCTATTAAAGGGATAGCAAAAAAATAAACTATTCTGTGCAATCCAAGAGACCAAAAAGTATCTCTGTTGTGATAACAGTGCTTGCACTATGCAGGAAGGGACCATGACATTTACAGAAGATGCTGGCCTCTGAGCAACATAGATATATGTTAGAGAAACAGGAAGAGGATGAGGACTGTGGTGGGGGTGAGGGACAGAGAAGGAAAGGGACTAACTCCAAGAGATAAAAGGATTGAACTTGGCACGCAAACGACACAAATTTAGGATAGCAACTATAATCACAAAACTGAAAATAACCTTGTCGAATTGAAACATCGATAAAATAAACAGCAATGAGAAACAATTGAAAGCAAAGGTTTTGTATCACGTTAGCTAGGAATAATTATCACTGGTAAGGTTTCGTTACGACTGAAAACAGAGCTAGATATTTGAACTTGGAACACATGGACTCCAATTTCATGTAATAATGTGCCAAAAGTGATGTGCAGACACTTCCTGCCTTGCCTTCCTTCTAGGCAGACACCCATGAGGAAAAGTATTAAAAAGATCTGCTAGACGTCCAACTTCATTTACATCAGAAGTTCTCAAGAGGGCAATTAGTATTACTCTAACACTACCTCCCAAAGAGAGCAGGAAACGTCTTGGGACTCAAGACATTCAGGCAGTTGGTTTTGGTTCCACTGCTGCAGTTCTGGCCCCACTCTGGATAGAAGGCCTTGCCAGGTAGCTGCAATGAACTGGGCCTCTGCAAACAATCTGAACCAGCAAATATAGTTACACAAAAATTGAGCCAGGGCGGTATGGTGGCAGTGGTTAGCACTGCTGCCTCAGCGCCAGGGATCTAAGTTTGATTCCTGGCTTGGGTCACTGTCTGCATATTCGATTCTGCATGGGTTGACTCCGGGTGCTCTAGTATCCTCCCACAATCCAAAAGATGTGCTGTTTAGGTACATTGGAGATGCTAAATTCTCCCTCAGGGTACCTGAGTGGTGACTAGGGGATTTTAACAGTAACTTCAGTGCAGTGTTAATGTAAGTCTATTTGCAATACTAATAAATTTATCCAGTTCACTTTCTGTATAGGTTTGACGGGGAAGGGGGAAAAAGGAGGAAAGGAATAAAATCCAGCAATTCGATGAAAGTAGTGGTGGAAGACAGTCTCTTTCCCCACATTATAGTTTCTTGTAAAATGAAATGCAACATCCAATTGTGAAACAACAAATGACAGTGAATTTTACAGGTATCCATCATCCTATGTTGATGTTAACTCTATAACAAAATTATTAAAATAAAAACTGATCCAGTAGATCGGTCCAAAAACATATGCCAACTGAAAAATGCAAATAAAACACACGACGAGAGGTTTACCTGACTCAGAGGAGCACTCCTAGGATGGATCCAATGCTGAGTTCAGTCAGAATAATTCAGCGCAACACGCAACCCAAGGATCTACATCGTTTTTATTTTTAAAATAAGAATTGGGTTTGTTTTTCCCCCAAATAGTTTGAGAGATTGGGGTCCTAAATAATATCACTAGTTATACCAAGGCTGACAATTTTATACAAGCAAGGCAAGTTACCTGATGGTCACAACATGCAAAGAAAAACAAAGGACAGTTACCACACAGATAAAGGCTGAAATCAGTCACAGGCAGAAAACACTTTAGAGAATTCTACTGGGCCCAGGAGAGATGATTGAAGGAAAAGATGAGTAGGTAATGAACCCTAGCTATGACTGTAACACTACATTCTGCACTCTCGTTTCCTTCTGTATGAACGGTACACTTTGTCTGTATAGCGCACAAGGAACAATACTTTTCACTGTATGCTAATACATGTGACAATAATAAATCAAATCAAATGGTTCAAATTGCAGGATTTATTGGTGATCCTCTATCCTGGCTAACTCAAATCTTCAGCCTAGAGAAGGACAAAGTCTATAACTTTCCATAATCCAGAGATATCCAAACAATATGCAAACTTAAAAAAATGAAATCATTTTCAATAATCTGCATTTTTGGAAAATGACTCAATGCAAAGACATATGTAGCTCCAATGTCTGATCGTCTAGAACGGGCCTGTGAATGACTACATCACAAATAAATTAGTCGGAATTCTCCCATGCCTCACTGGTGGGATCAATGGCAGGTGGTGGGGAGTGGGGGAGAATTTGATGGGACGCTCAAAAATTACTTCACCTTGGTGCGAAAATACAGCAAGATCATCCATTGCTACCAGTCATGATAATTGGGAATCCTGCTGGATGTTGGCGCGAAATAGATTTGCATCCCAAGGGATGTAGATGAAAGCCCAATCGGAATCTTGCCCTCATGCTCTATGACACCAGTGGGAAACACACCAACCTACAACATGTCTGGTCCAACATGGCATGCAGAATTAGGATTCACCTGAAGCTCCCTCCGGAGTTTGGAAGACCAAGCAATGGGCCGGGGGAACATCCATTCGGTGGTTGTTCCAGCTTCAGTGTGTTCTTGAAGGGCATCTTCTTTCTTCAGGAAGCCCATTTTCTTTCAATGGCAGGTTAGTGATGTCAGGTACCTTTTAAATATGGCACCCAGATATGATGGCGATGCGCATGCCACCCAGCCCACCCCGTCAGAAGGTGGTGCAATACCCCAGGATGCATAATTATTTACACCAGGGACAGAAGCTCTGGTGTGGTTTCCCGTCACCATGGGACTTAGACCCAGATGGGACAATTCTGCCCATTGCATTTGAAGAGCTAAATAAGTTACAAGATTTTGATTAAACCATTATGCTACATGCAAAGCTACAACAGGAATCTAAACATTTAATAATCAAATGCTAAAGATTTATTACAGAATCAGAGTTGTTAGAGTACAGAAGGAGGCCATTCAGCCCATCATGAGTGCACCAGCTCTCTGAATGAGCATTTCACCTTCTATCATTCTTCTGTTTTTCCTCCATAACCCTGCACATTGTTTCTCTTCAACTAATCACTTAAATCCCTCTTTAATGCCTCAATTGAATCTACCCCCCATGTAGTTCCAGGCAACGCATTCCAGACCTGAACCACTTGTGGCATTTGCTTCTTTTGCAAATCACTTTAAATCTGTGTCCTCTCATTCTCAATCCTTTTATGAGCAGGAACATACCACCACCTTCTCAAGGGCAACTAGGGGTGGACAACAAATGCTGGCCGGCCAGCGACATGCATATCCCACAGATGAAAAAAAAAACAACTTTTCATCGAATCTGTCCTGCCCCCTCATGATTTTGAACATCGCTATCAAATCTAAAAAAAGAGAGATTTTTCTTCCCCAAGGCACATCTTAAATTGTCACATTCAGAGTTAGAGACCTTCTCGTACTCCCATTCAAAAAGAAAATATTACAAACATGCGGACCTGAAGTTTCCATCTCCTCCATTTGTCCAAAACAGGACAAAGGATTGAGGAATTTTTGGATCAATTTTAAAAAGATATTGTATATAAAGCCAGCCCCACTTCTGAAACTGGCCACATTACAGTGCAAAATAAGAAAGTTTCCACACCTGTAAGGAGGCTCTTGAAATTAAACCCATTTTCGCACAAAAGCACGAATTGGTACCTTTTAAAAGCTTCGTAAATTAAATTTTTGGGATTGAGTACTGTACAGCAATCAAGTCGTAAATGGTTCTTCATAGTTTTGAATTCATTCCAGTTAAAGTCAGGGTACTTACAGGTGTTCAATTAGACATTTATTAAAAATGCGATAAATCTATTTTCAGCTGCTATTAATAGAACTTCATAAGCGTGCCACTGAAATACATCAAGGAACTGTTTTAATGCAGAAAATAAATAATTGCATTCTATAAATCACTGTCCAACTGTGCTGGCACATTGAAGTCTTTGGAATAGAAATGTGTCTTCTCCAGTCTTAAATGTGATTTGCTCACATTTCTTCCAGATAACGTAGGTAGCATCTGAATTTTATATACCCCCCCACAGCTGCACGATTGTCGAATGCTCCCCGGGCATGTTTCATGCTACTTCCTTCTCAGCAATGGTGTTGGAGGGTGTGAACAACTTAGGGAAGATACTACATAGAGCAGCCTGGTTGCTCTTCTTAAAGGCAGGCTGTCCCTCTAAGGGAAACTGATAACTGTTCAGTCACAGAAGCACCAAGGAGAGCAAAAGAGTGTAACAGTACAACAGTAAGACTCATCACTTCTGACACACTCAGCCATCATTTCAGATAGTGGTTAGCACTGCTGCCTCACAGCACCAGGGAACCGGGTTCGATTCCCAGCTTGGGTCACTGTCTACGTGGAGTCTATATGCTCTCCCAGTGTCTGTGTGGGTTTCCTCCGGGTGCTCCGGTTTCCTCCCACAGTCTGAAAGACGTGCTGGTTAGGTGCATTGGCCATGCTAAATTCTCCCTCAGGTATACCCGAACAGGCACCGGAGTGTGGTGACTGATTTTCACAGTAACTTCACTGCAGTGTTAATGTAAGCCTACTTGTGACACTAATAAATAAACTTAGATATTGGCACAGCATATACCTTGGAGGATGGTGTTAGAATTGGTTTGTGAATCATGTGGTAACAAAGGCCAGGACAGGGTCAAGGATGGTTTATGTGCCAGCTCCCTAGCGGGCTTGGTTGCAGATGAATTCTGCTCCAAAGGACTCAGGTAAAGTCCTTAATAAGGCAAGATAAAAAAGGAAGATACTGATGGTGGGCATGCACAAGATAAGAAATTAGGAGCAGGAGTAGGCCATTTGGTCCATCAAGCCTAAATTGCTATTCAAGGAGGTTCATGGTTATTCTTTGTGGCCCTCACTCCACTTTCCTGCCCAGGCCTCAACCATCGATTCCCTGGTGGATAAAAATTTGTCTAACTCAGTTTTGAATATATTCAATGGCCCAGCTTCCACCACTCTCTGGAGAGCAAAAGACTGACCCTCTACAGAAGAAATTCCTCCTCAACTCCATCCAAAAATGAGACCCACCCCCTTATTTTTAAACTGTGGCCCATCATTCTAGACTCTTCACCCCCCCCCCCCCCCCCCCCCCCGAGAGGGAATGGCATCTACTTACCCAAACCCCCACAGAACCTCATGTTTCAACGAGATCACCTCTCATTTTTCTAAACACCACTAGGTATCGGCTTAACCCACCTCAACCTCAAGACAATGGCAGGAAATTTACCACCCCGACCACAGGAATCAGAGCGGGCGAGGGACAGACAATGGAAAGGACCTTGGGCGGGATTCTATGGTTTCAGGACGAGCAAGGCCATAAAATCCAACCCAATGGCTTCTCCTAGGAATCAGCCGATTAAACCTTCCATGGACTGCTTCTAATGCAAGTATATCCTCCTTAAGTAAACAGTGCTCCAGGTCTGGTCTCACCATTGGTCTGTGCAGCTATAGCAAGACTTGCCCATTTTAAATATTTCATCCCCCTTGCAACCAAAGCCAACATTCTTCACCTTTATCTTCCTAATTACTGTACTTTATGTACACGGACTCCCAGATCCCTCTGTACTGCCATATTTGGCAGTCTCTCTCCATTTAAAATAATATCCGGCTTCTCTATTCTTCTTGCCAAAGTAGACCTCATTTTCCCACATTATATTCCATCTTCTGAATATCTTGTCCACTCATTTCACTTATTTAAATCCCTCTGCATACTTTTGCATCCTCCTCACAACCTGCTTTCCTACCTATTATTGTAAGACCTTGCCCCAGCGCTGGTCCCTGCAGCACTCCACTAGTGACAGTTTACCCATCTGAAAACTTATCTCCACTCAAACCAGCTAGCCACTGCTCTATCCAAGCTAATATATCACCCCCCTGCCACAACAACCCCCACCACACCATGAACTCTTATTTTATGCAGTAATTTTTTCTGTGGCACTTTATCAAATCTTTTCAAGAATCCAAATACACTACATCCGATTGCACTTTGTCCAAGCTACTGCTCCATCCCCAAAAAAACACTTTCAAGAAAGCATGTTAATTCTGCCTGATTATATAACAATTTTCTACATGCCCTGCTACTTCCCGAACATGGTAGCTAGGTACAGTGGCTGACCTGCCAGACAGCCTTCTGTCACTATCAAGGATCCCATACAAATCACTTAGTTTTACCACTTACAACAGTGACATGATTTGTACCATAATTCTGGCCTGTAGAATGATGCAATACTGAAAATAGCCATTTGACCAAGCTGGTACTAAATTGTGCAGCAACTGTACATTCAACAGGACATTACTACATGTGTTTCGCAATCAGTTGACAAAACTGCAATTCAGAGCATAATATTTCCCAACTAGTGTTACATTTTATAGATAAACAGCATATATAAAAAATAATCCTACACTAGCTGTTCATTGAATTCGCGCTGTGTTATATTAGTAATGGATCCATCACATTCACTGGTAACTTCAATGCTAGTTATGAAAGGCAATACACATACTTTAAAAACAGTATCCATGGTGTCTGAGCATTGCAGGCAAGGCCTCATTGCCCGTCAGTAGTTCTCCTTGTGGTGAGCAACCTTTCTGAACCACTGCAGTCAATGTGATGCCATAGTGATGGTAGGTAGGGAATTC
Source organism: Mustelus asterias (assembly GCF_964213995.1). Lineage (NCBI taxonomy): Eukaryota > Metazoa > Chordata > Chondrichthyes > Carcharhiniformes > Triakidae > Mustelus > Mustelus asterias. Next base: position 79,760,815 of record NC_135812.1, on the reverse strand, counting down.
CAGGGTTTTGACCCAGTGATGAAGGAATGACAACAAGTTAAATGGGGAGTGCAGTCCACCAGAGGGGATGCTGTTCCCATGTGTCTGCTCTCCTTGTCCTTCCAGGTGATAGTGGTGGGGGTTTGGGAGCTCCTGAAATAGTCTTGGCATGTTACCGCTGTGCATGTGTCAATGATACACCCCGCAGTGGCAGCATGCCATGGTGGAGGAAGTGAATGTTTAAGGTGATGGTGAATGCAATGCCAATCAAGCTTTGTTTTGGATGGTGTTGGAGCTGCGTTCATTCAGACAAGTGAAGAGTATTTCATCACACTCCTTGTAGGTAGTAGGCAAACTTTGGGGAGTCAGGAGGTGTGTCACTAGTCACAGAATTCTCGGCCCCTGACCTGCTCTTGTAGTCACAGCATTTACTCCAGCCAGTTAAAATGAAAGGAGACAAAAAAGGGACTTTTTTGATGATTAATGTGATTTCAAATTCAAGTTAAAAATATATTCTTGTGTTATGATGATAGTCAAATACCAATTTTATTACAATATGTTTTGAACCAAAAGCATTTTCTGCTTGTGGATACTATTTCCCTATTAATAGTTAAAGAACATAACAAAAAGTACAGCACAGAAACAGGCCCTTTGGCCCCCCAAGCCTGTGCCAATCATGATGCCCTAACTAACTCGGTCTGTATCCTTCTATTCCCTCCCTATTCATGTACCCATCCAGATGACTCTTAAATGTTGCTAATGTGCCTGCATCCACCACCTCCTCTGGCAGCATGTTCCAGGCACCCATCAGTGTGTGAAAAACTTCCCCTGCACATCTCCCTTAAACTTTCTCCCTCACCTTGAACCTGTGCCTATAGAAATACATCGCTGTTCCTTCACTGTCGCTGGGTTAAAATCCTGGAACTCCCTCCCTAACAGCACTGTGGATATACTTATACCTCAGAAACTGCAGTGGAAGGAAGTTCACCACCACCTTCAAGGGCAACGAGGGATGGCAATAAATGCTAGCCTAGCCAGCGATGTTCATGCCCCATAAATGAATTTTAAAAATTGTGAAGCATATTTGCACGCCTTCCTACATTAAAGGCACAATATAAAAGGCAAGTTGCCGTCATTGAAGTGTTTTTAGGAAGTCAAACTGTAATGAATGTTTGATTGCAAGGGCTAACAATAACAGCAAGAAGGCAGAATGGATTAGCAGCAAAAGTAGACCATTTGTCTTCTCAAGTCTGCTCTGATTGTGGCCTCAACTCCACATTCTGCTTACCCTTGATAACCTTTGACTGCCTTGTTAGTCAAGAATCTACCTACCGCTGCCTTAAAAACATTCAATGACCCTTCTACCACTGCTCTTTGGGAAAGAAAATTCCAAAGACTCACAACCTTCAGAAAAAAAAATTATTTGCATCACTCTCTTAAATGGGAGACCTCTTATTTTTTTAAACTTAATCCCGGAGTTATAATTTCTCCTACAAGGGGAAACATCGTTTCAGCACCCACCCTGTCAAGTTCTCTCAGGATCTTGTATGTTTCAATAAGATCACCTCTCAAATGTTCTAATCTCCAATGGATGCAGCACCAGCCTGTCCAACCTTTTCTCAGAAGCCGACTTCCTCATCCCAGTAATCAGTAGAGTGATCATGCTTGCTTGCCCAGGGAGGTTGATGGAAGTGACACCTCAGGCCTTCATTAGTCCTTCCTAATTGCCCTTTGCAATCATCTGATCTAAACTGGGCCTCCATCTCTCAAAGACTGTGTAAAATTGACAGCTCTGACTGCCCAGTTTTTTGTAATGGAGCCGACAAGTTGGAACCTCATCATCAAAGTTACAAATAAAAATGAAGTGAAGGCAACGTGGATTGAAATCCAACTTGGATGGGGCCAGAAAAATGAGTTTTGGTGGATGGGCCATCTAATATATACATCCTGTTCACTGTTCAGAGTTAGTGGGCAAACAAATAAGAACCAGATTTCTTCACATGGCATTATCATAAATGTCTCCTCTTGATTTTTCTCCCACCCTGAAGGCGATTCCTGTGTGATATGGTACCGTGAGTGGTAGAAGCCATCCATCATCTCAAGAGCGGCATTGTTTCAGTGACAGCCATTGGCAGCAAGCTCTGACTATGGATGAGATTGCCATTTTCACAACAGGTTCACTTTCCAGTTTGGAGGTAGAGGTAGACAGCAATCAGAAAGGGAAGGATGGAACTCAGCCCCACCCACACATTTTCCTAGCTGAGGAATGTTCATGGCAATATGAGGTTTACTATTTTCAGTCCATGGAACAGCTGGACTAGATAAAAATTGGGTTCAAGATTAACTTGACACACTGAATTCCAGGCCATATACACAATGAAAAGATACACCGTGCCTCCTTACAGAAGGCAGAAAGTTTTAAAATAATGATCGAAAGGATCTCTATTATTCAACATGCATAATTGTAAAGTGAACTTCTGGCATAGATGCTGAAAAAGATAACTAAATATTGCATCAAAACTAACTTGCATGTAGGTAAAACTCTACAGAGAAACTGTTTATCAGATGAAAGTGGACTTGTCTGATCAGGCACATCTCAACCGTCTAAGAGAACAAATAATTGAGAGCATTTTCAAGTAGGAGTCTGCAACAGTCAATAAGTTTGGAAAGTGTCAAACTACAAGTATTAATGGAGTCTGGTCTCGAGAGACTGCATTATAACACATTCCAACTTTTGACACTTAATATCATAAGTACAACTGAAGTTATTGAGATATTACAGGACTTTTTTGGAAGAGAACTTAACAGCTATCTTTGTGGAGCAGAAAGAGCAACATTGTCACCACAGGCTTTTGAGTGTTGCCAATGCATATATTGTACATTCTTCATCTTTCACACGCCATGTATTACAAACTGAAACCAGACATGAAGAGGCTGCTGTGGAATTTCGATATATGGGATTAAACCTGCCAAGCCATATATTTTTAGCTAGCTGCCAAACAAATCATAATCGCACAAGTTTCCTTGACAAACAATATAGGCGCTTCCTTGGGACACTAAGGAAAATATGCTCCACATATTGAAACTTGACTTTCCGTATGTACACACATATCTTGTGCAGAAGTCAGAATCTAAACTGTGCAAGATGATAAAATGTACACTTCAAGAAAATTGTAATCATTAAATATTACTCAAAGTTCAACAAAAGAAGGTTATTGAAAGTTGGGATCTTAAGTAGCCCAAAGGGTATACACACTGAAGATTTTTATGGTGTTGTGGGGGGCTTTGGCAGGCAGGGGGGGGGGGGGGGGGGAGGGGGGGCGGGGGGGGGGGGGGCGCGGTGGAAAGTAGCAGAATAAAATAGTAAAATGGTGAACTATAAAATTAATTAATTTCACATCTTACAAAATGAACTAAAAAAAAACCTGAAATGATTATCTCTTGGGAACAGTTAAATACCCAAAAGTTGCAGCAGGATACATAATAAATTTGGCTACTTTCGAACTGATGTTGGCAACTGCAAGAAATCTAGCCGTCTTTCAGATTTATTTTTCAAGGATGTGAAGCGTACGTCAAATAAAATAGCACAACAGCTAGCAGAGTGACAGAGGTAATGCCAGCTTTTAAAAGTTTTATTTAAAAAAATTAAAGTAAGCAAGCTTTTACAACAGAAGATCAGAAACATAGCTGCTCAGTCTTATTCGAAAAGAGTTGATTTAATTAGGAGAAACAGAAAGCGGGGAATGTGTTTCATGTTACACACACAGATCCAGAAAACTGTCTGGAATGCATTAATGTTTATATTAAAAAAACTGATGTTACTGTACAAGCAGGGTGCAGCCCCAGTGCTGCCTGAGCAAATAGTAAAAAAAAAACAGAAGATAGAAGAGCAGAAAAACATACTGCCTTAGGAAAACAAAGTACAAAAAAAAATCTGTGGAACTCTACTACCAGCGAGTGCTCTTAGCTATTATAATGCTGCTATGACATCTTGCTTCCTTTATTTACTTTACAAAACAAATTTACAGCCATGGAAAATATACATTTTGGCTCATATCAAGGTCCTGCAATCCAGCTGCTGCTTAGTTGTTTTAAAGCAGCTCCATGCACAAACTGGAATGGGCATGGTCATGTTAACAGACTTTACAATTAGTCATCAGAGGCCAAGCGGAAAGCTGATATGAATGTTTAGTCATTACCTATTTTAGTTAAAATTTTACAGAGCTTTTGTACGGGAGATACTGCAATGTTTATGGGGTCCCAAGAAAAGCAACTGCTTCGCTTTTTAATTATTTTCAAGGATACAGACTCATGGATAAATTCCCCACTACCAATTCACATAGTCAGAAGAATAATTAAAACTTTACTTCAGTGGTTTGAAAATGGATCACTCTCCCAGGAGAGAAAAAAAATAGTTAAGCACGTGAAGACAAACACCAACTTGTGGAAAGACTCACCTGAAAAAGAAGATTTCTTCATGGCTGGTTTTTAAATTGCATGGGAAGCACGCTCTTCAGGATTAGGGTAGGTTACTTCCAGTGTTCAGTAATCAAAAACGTCCAATATCACAGGGAGCTGACTTAGCTTCACAGACTTTCATTCAAGTAACCAGTAACTTGAGCTTCCTTGTACACCGTCCAACTGCTCATGAAACACTCCCATTAATTAGTACACACCTTTCCTAATCAGATGAACTTAGGCATCTTTGGCCTTGTCCAACTAAGCAAAAGCATTGGGGAAATCACAGAGCTCGTTTGTTCTCGAGCTTGAGTTTTTTTTAACTCTTAGTAGTAGTTAGAGGTTTAGCAACTTTTCTTGAAAGATTTATGTCTTTATTTGAGATCATTTTATCTACTTCAAAAAGCAAATCAACATGTTTGTTCAGTGTAAAAAAAAAAGCACCCTCCCTACCCTATAGACTTTGGTACAGCTCAATTTAGTACTGTCACATAGGCTGGAGGAGAAATCTACTGTTCAAAGTACATTACAGCTCCCATCTAAAACTGCAAGGCAATAATACAAACTGTTCCACATTCAAACGCTTTAATGCCAAGCAGAGATACTGAATAAGATTCTACTCATTCTTTGTACAAAGAGTTTCTCCTCCATTATTTGAAGACTTTCGCTCCTTGGATTAACATGAGTAGCAGAACAAATGAGATACCAACCACTGCATTCCAGCTGTCATCCCTGTAGATGGATCAAATGACACTTGTACAGCTCAATTCATTTGTCTTACAATTTATAAAAATTAATCTCAGATTCTTTACATGTGATACAAGTTCATCTGAACAAGTATTTTATTTGTGCTTTGCCCAGTCCGATTAGTATATGAGAAACAGGTGTTCAAGGTACTTTCCTTCCTTTTCCACAAGGTCTTAAAGCCATGCTGCTCTAGACTGTTTCTGTTCAATGCACTCGAACACAAACAGAACTAGAGGGTTTCCTGCCAAATAATATCAAAGCTCATTCACCTGTGTATTCTGCTCTTTATTAATAACACAACCCAGTGCATATTTTGATGCCTTACTCATTTTTCTAAAGTTTGCAGTTTATTTATTAGTATCACAAGTAGGCTTACATTAACACTGCAATGAAGTTACTGTGAAAATCTCCTAATCGCCACACTCCGGCACCTGTTCGGGTACACTGAGGGAGAATTTAGCATGGCCAATGCATCAAACCAGCATGTCTTTCAGACTGTGGGAGGAAACTGAAGCACCCGGAGGAAACCCACGTGGACTCGGGGAGAATGTGCAGACTCTGCACAGACAATGACCCAAGCTGGGAATCGAACCGGGTCCCTGGTGTTGTGAGGCAGCAGTGCTAACCACTGCGCCATCTTGAGGAAAAAATAAAGCTTGCTAAATGTACTTTCAGATTTTATGGTTTGAGAGGGAAGCAGCTCAATGCCATTTTAATATGATTTCAAAATGTTTTCCAGCATGGAATCATTAAGGTACCTTTGTCCTTTCTGAACTACAGCCACCACTATTATTTTGATGTTCCTTCCAATGTGTCTCGCATTGCGGACTCCATAGACCATCGGACTATCTGCTACTTCGATTTCTTAGGTAATCATCAAATCATTTCCTAACCAGTCAATTGCAGCATAACTTCTTTTCACATTACCTTTTTCACAAAGTTGTTATAAGGCCTGCTCCCAAACACTGCTTTTTAAATTAGTCTAATATCCATGTTAAACCTGTTTCCTTTCGAATAAAGACTTATTTTTCGATCGCTGTTCGCCTCCAATATCAGTGAGAGGATGGGTGTCCTTAGATTGAACTCAGGAAGTGATAGGAGAGATAAACTGAAGTAAGCTTATCAGACTCCACCAAGAACAAACTTCCAATCATCCTTTCAATATTGCTAACTTGGAACCTCCTGCTTCCCGAACGTTATAATACTTGGTTAGACTTGGCAAATGCATATTACATTTTCCTGTTCCAATTACTTTCTAACATTTTCTTATACATTGTATATGTATTGGAATGTTTAATTCTATCCACTTCATTTGTACCTATAGACTGGTTGCAGCAAACAGATTTTCCTTTTCAGTGCGAAAGTCTAGCTAGTAATGGTTGTCACTGCCTGAATCTGATCGCATCATAGAATTCTACAGTGCAGAAGGAGGCCATTCGGCCCATCAAGTCTGCACTGACCACAATCCCACCCAGGCCCTATCCCCATCACCCCATGCATTTACCCTAGCTAGTCCCCCTGACACTGAGGGGAAATTTAGCATGGCCAATCCACCTAACCTGCACATCTTTCGGACACTGGGAGGAAACCTAAGCACCCGGAGGAAACCCACTCAGACACAGAGAGAATGTGCAAACTCCACACCGACAGTGACCCAAGCCGGGAATCGAACCCAGGTCCCTGTTGCTGTGAGGCAGTAGTGCTAACCATGGTGCCACGCTCTCCATTCCCAGTATTGTTCAGGAGACGAGTGAAGTTCTAATCAGGCAGGCTGCAAGCTTGGCTACACAAGATTGCATGTGAAATGGTGAATCTCAACAAGGTATCATGTAACTAATGCAGAATCTTGAACCATATCCAAGTAATATACTTGTGTGTTAAATATCTCACCATCTTCTATTGTTCAGTGTCAGTCAGAAAGATTTAACATCCTCTTTGCTCAGAATTCCCCCATCCTCGAAAACTCTAAATCAACTTGCAAAAAGCGGAATATCTTTCCTCCTCACCCAGGTGCTGTTGCTAATCCATGAGACGCCAAGACATCCATGAAATTTTGAACAGAATCTGCAAATACTTGAAGAGGTCTATTCTGGCTAGGATGTGCACTTCTTGGAATTGTTCAAATGAAACATTCTTTCAGACATGCTGGACATTATCTCATTAACCAGCAACCCTGTTGAATCATTTACAGTGAGTGATGAATCAATAGCGCCGTCCAGTCATTACCCTTCCATGTGGCCACATACTTCCTCAGGGCCTTCTTCAATGGAACTTGCAGTTATTAGAGAGTCAAAATACCTGGTATAAGCAAACAGCTCTCTCTTTCCTCATGTTTCCACACCACAATCTTACCCTCTGCCATTGTCCTTTCAGATACCCAATAACTGCAAGCTGGCCAAGCAGTGCTGGATGGACGCAATGGGAGTGGCAAAGAGCATTGGATTGCCACTCCGTACCACTTACTTGTGCTAAATTTCTTAAGTACCTGTCTCATCTAACCTTCCTGACTCAGGTCGGGTGGGATCCAGGCTGCGCAACACGTCCCCAGCTCCTGCGCCAAAGTCCAAAAGTAGTGGAGCAAAAGAGGACTTGTCCCCTTTTACAGGGCACTAGCTACCATAAAGCAGGTGAGTTTAAATGTCCCACTGAAAGTAGCAGGCAAGAGAGAAGATATGAGGGACGTGGAGAGGGTCAAACATTGGTGGTGGTGGGGGTTAGGTTCGTGGGGTGGGGATTAAGTTGAGCGGGACAGGGATCGGATCAGCTCTGGTCGGGTTAGGTCAGGGGGGGAAGGGAAGAGATTGGGGAATCCTGTGTGCGGAGGCAGTGTTTGTGAATACCATGGATGGAGTTGTTTAGTTGAAGGTCATGGAGTCCCTTGGATGTTTAGTGTGTGGGCGGTGTCCCCTGCAGTGATCAGACCGGGTCTTTAAAATAGTTAAGCTGAAGTTAGAAGTGCTTTTATTTCTTCTATCTCTTTGAGCGTAGCTAACAGTGTAACTGGCAGAACTATCCAAACTTAATTTAACTTAACTTAAAAATAACTTAAATCACTTTGTCAGTACTTTCCAGCACAGTGCAATTTTCCAGGAGGACTTAGCCCTTCCGGAGAATTGCCACATAAACCTTTACCTGGTAACTTCCAAACCTTCTTTGGGGTAGGCCTCAAATCTGATGCTGGGGAACCAGGAAGTTATGAAGACAAAATACCATCAGTCACACTCGCACTCATAGCCGCTTGACCTCGTATTGACTATGCATATTTTAGACCGTAGATTAGAGGTGGGATTTACATGTGATACGACACTAGGTACAAGTGTGTCGCAATGAGCGCATGGAACAAGGCTGGCACACCTACTGGCCCCTGAAGTGTGAAGTTGAAGATGAGTTCTGTTCTGGGAGGAGAGGACCCAGATGGGGACCTTTATGAGGTGGCCAACAGAAAAAAGACTAATGAAAGTCTTGATGCACCGACAGATCTGACTTGAAGCCTGCAATTATTGTAAATGATCATGGAGGAGTCTGGCGCCAATTTGGTCTTTGCATAGAGCTTGGAGCCCATTCTTTCCAGTGTGGTAGTGATTCTATTTGCATACTTTCAGATTCAACCCCATGATACAGCATCTAATGGCCAATATCTCAGATTCTTTTGAAGCATAAACAGAAGCCAGTCAATGTCTGGATGGACATTGCCTTGGAAATATAGACTGAAGCTGTGCAGGGTCCACTTGCAGCCATCATGGCTGCGTATACCAATATTTACATGGGAATGCAGGGCATTATGTCAGTCCAGTAATATACCCCCACACATTACTTGGATTGCTGATTCACTATCCAGGGGAGTGACAGTGGTACAACACTACTGTCCCCTCTTGGGAAGGCAACACTCAGCCTCTGACCTCTGCCACTCCATGAGTGCCCTTACTACTGTTTGACATTGCTGTTTGCCACTGGGGTGACCCGGTGACAGAGTGGTTAACACAGCTGCCTCACAACACCAGGGACCCAGCTTCGATTCCCGGTAAGGTTCATCATCTGTGTGGAGTCTGCACGTTCTCCCCTTGTCTATGTGGGTTTCCTCTGGGCACTCCGGGTTTCCTTCTACAGTCCAAAAGATGTGCTGGTTAGGTGCATTGGCCATGCTAAATTCTCCCTCAGTGTACCCGAACAGGTGCTGGAGTGTGGTGACTAGGGGATTTTCACAATAACTTCATCGCAGTGTTAATGTAAGCCTACTTGTAACTAATAAATAAACTTTACTTTAAACTTTAAGATATGCAGGTTAGGTGCATTGGCCATGCTAAATTGACCCTTGGTGTCCCAAGATGTGTAGGTTAGGGGGATTAGTGGAGTAAATGTGTGGGTTTATGGGGATAGGATGGGGGAGAGGGCCTGGTAATGGTAAAATTGCTCCTTAGTGTCCCACGATGTGTAGGTGAGATGGATTAGCCATGGTGAATGTGTAGGGTTACAGAGATAGGACAGGGGAGAGGGTCAGGGGAAGATACTCTGTCAGAGAGTCAGTGCAGACTTGATGGGCTGAGTGGTCTCTTTCTGCACTGTAGGGATTCTATGATATATAAAGGGTGGAATCATATCATCATTACAGCAGATATGTATGCATGCCATGTAATGCTATTCTGGAGATAAAGCAGCACTCGTAGTGTAAGAGGAACCGGACGCTGACCCACATTTCACAACCAGGAACAGCAAGTTAGAATATTAACCATAGATTACTGTGTATAAGTTGACCTTTGAAACATCCTTCCAAAAATGGGGGTCAACTTATACACTAAGTATAAAATGTGAATGGCCAAATGTGTTGGTGTAGGTGGTCGCCATGGTGAAGAAAGATAGCAGTAACTCGAATTAAATCAATGTGTCGTGTTTTATTTAATGAAATAATTACAAGAATAGTTTGAACCACAATCACAATGTTCTAAAGTGCATCAAAACTCATTGTCTTTCGCCTCTAATGCGGAGTTCATTGAATTCACCCTGTCGTTTTGACTATGGCCTGATCTTCAGGATCCCATTCTGTATCAGACGGGTAATGCTTTCGATTTCAGAATCATCACTTCACACTAATTCATCTTCCTCTCCATACAGTGAACCTGTTCATTCTGCATTTTCTGAATGATGACAAGACCACACAAAATATCAAGAGGGTGCTTCTCTGCTCCCCCACCCCGCCACCCGGTGCTCATGCACAGATCATGCTGGGGCGATACAGGATCGAAGAATTGTGGGGGAGAGGCCCAGCCTGTTTAGCACTAGCGAGAATCCCTTTTTGGGATTCTCCCAACCCCCTGCGCCCCGGTATTCATTTTCATTGAAATATGCTTAGTCAGTTTCAAGTCGGATTCTCCCTGTTCCCAGGACTCTCCAACCCTTGGGCGCAGCGGGAATCCAACGTGTATCATTTCTGGTCTCCACAAACAGAGACCGGTCATGATGGTCACTCGGGGGGGCTCAAAGGTTATTAAAGCCCCTGAGTGGTTGAAGACGTGGCTGCCCCTGCACCCTGGGTGCAAACATACCATCAATCAGGGAAGAGGGACGATCCATTGTCAGTGGGGGGAACCTTCAATTTCACCTTGAGATTGCCCTGATCTCTGTGAAGCCGGGTTTCCTGGCGTGTTTAGGTAACACCCCTCTCTGAACCAGTGTAAAACTTGCCCCCTCTCCCAAAAAATGACTATCTTACAAAACAAATTCTAAGTGCCAAATGAATGTGAAAACAGGAGAGAGTTGCGCTCATTTTTTGGGCGAGCTCCGTGTGGCAATGGCATGGCACTTAGAAAAAATGAGGCTAAATGTGATTCTCACCAGCAAGGGGAGTGGGTGGAGTTTATTTACTAGTCCGTCAGCTGCTGAGCTGTAGGGTCGCCATTGCACAGGCGCCCCGATCTCCCAGTGCACTTTGTACAAGTGTGTCGGATGCGAGGCTGATTTTGCCTGCAGAGTGGGGCTGGTAACATCACAAGAGGTGAGCAACTGAGCGTGAGCCTACTTTTTTGCCTCTCGCCTGATCTACTGGCTCTCCATGGCTCAACCAGCGTGACGAATCGGTAAGATTGCTCCCTAGGTGTGGGATGAATGTGATCAGATTCGCACTGGCATCACACTGGTTTTCTCACCCAAAATTACACTTGCGGCGCAATCTTATGACCTTGTCCCACTCGACCTTTGGCGAGACAAGGTGGTAAGATCGGGCGGTAGGCAAACATTCAAGTTCACGCTGATTTTTTGCCTCCCCTCATTTTACGGACACCATTTTGGCAGCAAAATCGGCTTGGGTGCGAAGCCGATTTCTCCTCAATGAGAATCACATATGGCCCCCACCAATGGGAACCAGACGTGATGGCCTCACCAAGTGGCCATTGAAGCCCCTGGGTGGTCAGCTAATACAATGTGATCCATGATATTCAATCATATAAGAAAGCAAAATAAAGAGAGGGGAAGAAAGATGGGGTCAAAAGAAAGATAAAAAGGACAAAGAATATGTTAAAGTACTATAACTTTATTTTTTAATATACTTTTATACCTCCAGTAAGAATTAAAATCTGAAGGAATGTGATTCCATAATTTTGTAAGTAAGATTTCAGTGCCAGAGAGAGTCACTGAAAATCTCCAACCTTGCCTGCGGCTGGGATTCTCCAGTCCCGCTGCAGTGAATGGAGTTTTGACTGAGCCCCAAATTCTCCATTCTCGCTGACAGCTGTGTGGGAACGGATGAGATCGGAGAATCCAGCTCATTGTTTGGCAATATTTTCACATCACTAAAAATTAATTTTCGCTGGAACGGGCAAGACCTAACATTTTCTTGTGCACTTAGTGGGTATGGATGAGTAAGTACCACAACTAAGACTTGTTCATATTTTGAATACTCAGTGTATCTGCGCAATATAGTGAAGCTTCTGGGGGAGCAGGCGGCTCAGGTAGCAGCTTCCTGATTTCCCTGTTCAACTATGCATGTGTGGACACTCGTGCCAGAATTTTACCGGCAGGTCAGCTCTGGGATCGGGGCGGAGAAGGCTTGCTGAATAGCATTCTCCATTGGCCTCGGGCGGGATCTTACGAACCTCGGGCGGGCAAGGCAGTAAAATTCCGGCATAGGAATTGCCTCATAGTTTACTTGTGTCTGGGCACGAATCATTTCACTGTTATTTTGACTGCAAAATTCAGCCATTAAAACTTCTCCTGGTGTGAGACGTCTATGCCCTCTTGTAGCACAACTGAAGACTCACCCAGGAAAGCTCTATGTTCCGAAGGCTTCAACTAACTGCTTCAATCTAAGTAAAATCATATATCTGGCTGAACCACTTCCCATTGTGACTTTGGCTGATATTGACTGAACTTAACACAGCTCCAACTTCCCTCCATTAAGATTTTACTACATTTTTTATTGAAAGTCCTGGAAACAACCTACACAGCACTGTAATGAACAGCAGATGAAAGCAGAGGTGGCACAGAACGTTGACTTTAATTACTATTCATTCATTTTAAGAGCCTTTCCTATAATTCAGATTGAATGAAACTCCAAGACAGTTAAGTACCAAAGGCTTGAGTTTCTTTTGTATTTAATCTCACTTTTATTTCACTGGTATAGGAAGGGATTTGAAGATATTTTCATCCCTCTCTCTGAATGAGCATTTGGTCATATTCCATCTCATGTGAAAGGCTAGGACGGAAAACTACTCCATGCTTCCATCAGTGACACTTTGGAACCAAGCATATTTCAATGTTTCCAATGAGGAACCAGATCCCCAAAACTTTCAAACACCTGAAGTAAAATGATCGGTTTCTTACTATTTTAGATTTAAGTGACTTATAATAGTGTTTTGTTTTAGAGATAGATGCTGGTGTTCCACTTTCATTTTTGTGTATCATCCCCAAATTTGGAAATCTAAACAGGTATCCTTTTAACAGTAAGTATTTCCAAATATACCACATCACTTAGATTACATTTGATCCACTCTCTGGAATTTTGAAATATTACCTTTTTGTTTGAAACTCAGTTAAAGTGTGAAGAAAGCTTCCTCAATGTGGAATGCATGATACCTCATTCTGTGAATAATTCCATACTTCAAAATTGGATAAGGTCAGCAATCAGGGCTAAGCCATTCTGACGCCTATCTCCTTAGCAAGTGCAAGCAGAAAGTCTGGTCTTTCCCCAAGTACCTGGTGACAGGGAAGTCTTCAGGCCAGGACTATGTCTTTGCCAAGAGCCCGCTCACGAGGACCTTGGTTGGGCGTTTGGCGGTAAGTAAAGTTGGCATATTCTCGAGGAATTAAGGGCTATGGGGAGAGAGCGGGTAAATGGAGTTGAAATCAACCATGATTGAATGGTGGAGTGGACTCGATGGGCCGAATGGCCTTACTTCCGCTCCTATGTCTTATGGTCTTATGGTCATATGACGTGGGGCTTGGTCATCATGGCGGCACGGTGGCACAGTGCTGGCAGCACAAAGATACAGTGGTTAGCACTGCTGCCTCACAGTACCAGGGAACTGGGTTCAATTCCGGCCTCGGGTCACTGTCTGTGTGGAGTTTGCACATTCTCCCTGTGTCTGCATGATTTTCCTCCGGGTGCTCCGGTTTCCTCCCACACTCCAAAGATGCGTGGGTTAGGTTGATTGGCCATGCTGAATTAACCCTGGTGTCAGGGGGATTAGCAGGGTAAATATGAGGGGTAACGGGAATAGGGCCTGGGTGGGATTGTAGTCGGTGCAGACTTGATGGGCCGAATGGCCTCCTTCTGCAGTGTAGGAATTCTATGATCTAAAGCATTGGATAACTAGAACATCACATGTTGGCCCTTGTAGTACTTTAAACCATTCTGAAAACTGGTATCCACTGTACTTCTGTTGAGAAAAATCCAAAACATGGGATGACAGCTGGCAGAAGATTGCGCTGTATATTAGCTTGGGAGTTTGCATTTTCCCCAGTTTGATCACCTGCAAATAAAGGGGGAAGGCAGTGCGGTACCAGGGTCAATAATTAAACACATACAGTTTGGAGAACTATTCCATGAAGAGGAAACCTCAAGGGCCAAAATAACTAGAAGGTTAATTTTATTTGACAGTTTTTCTTTGAATGTTAAATCTTGTAGCCTGGGCCTTGGGTGGTTACAGGACCTCCCTTCCTTCCTCTGCTTAATGGAGAAAGAAACGGAGGATCATGTAGGCACTGCCAGGCTGATTAGGCACTGTGGGCTACTTCTGCCCTTTACCCACTGGCGCTCACACCTCCCTGTCCATATATCCACAAACGGCCTTTTTTTATCATGACCACTCAGCGATGATTCAGATGGCTGTGCCTAGCTAAGGGAAAAGGAACTGAATTGTGCCATATGCCAGACAGCTGCATGCTTCATAAAGGAGGCTTTCAGCTGCCTAAGATCTGAGCTCATTGCCAGATGAATCCTGCCATTGTTGTCCCCTTTTGGAAATTAATGCAATTCAATTGTCTACTGACGTGTTCCTCTTATGCAAAACTAGCATGGCTCACTTTAGGGTGATTATTCTACTGATCCTTCAGGCAGGAATTCCCCCACCTTTCGTCCAAATCATTTTGTAGAAACCCTGTTCGTGACAAAAAGATCTCACTGAAAGCAAATCTGACACATTCCTACTGCTTAATGCTACACGCCTCCCCTTAGTGCTTATCTTTGCTATTCTTGCATTCCTAATGTCCAACTTCAACAGTGGCAGGAAGTGTTAAGGTGGCTGGCTGAACATTGGAGGATTAAGGTGGTTCTTAATTTCCCTTTAAGAAGAAAGTAGAATGAGTAATGATATTCTCTGCATGAAATTTTGGGAGAGCTTCCTTAATTATTTAAAATTCATTTATGGATTGTAGGCATTGCTGGCTCAGCCAGCATTTATTGCCCATCCCTAATTGCCTGAGTGGCCATTTTAAGAGTGAATCACATTGCTGTGGTTCTGGAGTCATATGTAGGCCAGGCCAGATAAGGACGGCAGATTTCCTTTCTTAAAAGGACATGAGTGAACCAGATGGGTTTTTACGACAATCGACAATGGTTTCATGGTCATAATTAAACTTTTAATGCCAGATATTTATTGAATTAGAGGGCAAGAAAAAGTGTTGACAAAACATCAAATGTAAGTCTTTCACTGCTTCCCTATGTGTTCGGCCGTGCAGCAGCAGAAGAGCCAGTGCATAATAACCTTGCAGAATTTCATACAAGTTGCAGATAAGGAGGAAGTGGGAAAGGAGATTCATAGAATCATAGAATCCCTACAGTGCAGGAGGAGGCCATTCAGCCCATCAAGCCTGCACCAACAACAATCCTACCCATCCTTCTAACCCCACGTATTTACCCTGCTAATCCCCCTGACACTAAGGTGCAATTTACCATGGCCAATCCACTTAAGCTACACATCTTTAGACATTAAGGGGCAATTTAGCATGGGCAATCCATTTAATCCGCACATCTTTGGACTGTGGGAGGGAACTGGAGCACCTGGAGGAAACCCACGCAGACACAGGGAGAATGTGCAAACTCCACACAGTCACCTAAGGCTGGAATTGAACTCGGGTCCCTGGCACTGTGAGGCAGCAGTGCACACAGTTGCTTTTTTACAAGTTATGAGCATGATTTTAGTGGGATTATTAACCATTCTTTCATAAAGAGATGACTGGAGTTGTCATTCCCTGGCAAGGCCACCCTTTTCTACTGGAACCAGATCAGGCCACTCCAGGGAGGCCACAAAACAGAAGTCCTCATTTGGCAGATTACTGAGAGTAACACTGTGACTGAAGTGGCTTTAAACTTGTGGACATAACGCCCTGAAAAAGCAGCATCAGATATCAAACTCAGTCACAGTGTCCATGAGACAAAGCCCTTTCAACTGCTGGAACATTGGATTCCTCCTCGTCCCCCACAGAGGTGGAGACCAAATAATGGATGATGTAAGCCCAGAAACCCATTATAAATCGGTGATGAAGGTATATCGAGGAAGATTGTAGTGATGTGTGGCGGAGTAACACTTAATTGTACAAGAGTTCCCAGCTCCACAATCTCTACCACCAAGGAGGACACGAACAGCAATATCATGGGAGCATCATCATCAAAGCCACTCACTGTCCTGATTTGGAATCCTTAAATTGTGCTGCAGCCAACATTCCAGAGCTCGCTACATAACACAATAGTGGCAGCACCATCAATCTGCAGGAGAAAGCACAGCACCCTCTCTCGGGGCAATTAGAAATTAGCCATATTGCTCAAGACAGAAGTGCAGTATTGGCAGTAAATCCACTGATGAGGAAAATCTCGTTACAAATAATGCGAATTCCAAACTCGAAACCTTTCCAAAAGTTTTATTTTTTCCAAACCATATGCTTTGGACAACTGAAATAATCACATGGCTATCCAGAAATATCTTTGCCTGTTTCCAAGATTTACCAATTGACATTTTCACATTGATTTCTCCTGTAGCATTAACATAGCGCCCTCATGTGGTCTTCCCCAAATAAGCATAAAATCGCTCGGTTATACAGCAAATAACCCAAATAAATCTTATTTATTTATTTCAATGTAAGCTTTCGTTATTTATTTTAGAAATATAGTTAACAAAATGATTAAACGTAAAGCCATGTATACCTATTTTGTTTTTATATAGATATAGAACCATGTTCAGGAGGTGAAAAGTTTATAATCTAATCGAAGAATTTAGCTGCAAACACAAAACCCAAGGCCTAGAAATCATAGAAATCATAGAAACCCTACAGTGCAGAAGGAGGCCATTCGGCCCATCGAGTCTGCACCGACCACAATCCCACCCAAGCCCTACCCCCACATATTTACCCACTAATCCCTCTAACCTACGCATCCCAGGACTCTAAGGGGCAATTTTTAACCTGGCCAATCAACCTAACCCGCACATCTTTGGACTGATAACTTGAGTGATTTATAAATGCTATCTGAATGCTGAGATTAGGTTACAGTCTTCCAGTTATGTATAATAATTAGTCAACATCTTTATTTAAATTAAATGGATTACTTGTCTTTCTTTCCCTGTAGCCTAATGGATGGAAGGGGGTTTTGAGTTGGCATTTTGACAAATACCTTCTGTGTTTTAAGAATCTTCTGTCAGTGAATAAAGCTGGCATCTTGATAATAAAAGAGTGAAGGAAGCTAACAGTTGTGAACTTATTTTTGATCGCATGCATTTTTGAAACATTTTGTGAGCACATGCCACTAGGATATATTTTCTGAAGTGACGGGCGGCATGGTGACAGTGGTTAGCACTGCTCACAGCGTCAGAGACCCATGTTCAATTCCGGCCTTGGGTGACTCTCAGCATGGAGTTTATACATTCTCCCCATGTCTGTATGCGTTTCCTTCGGGTGCTCCGGTTTCCTCCCACACACCAAAGACCTGTGAGTTCAGTTGATTGGCCATGATAAATTGTCCGTCAGTGTCAGGGGGACTAGCTGGGTAAATACATGAGGTTATGAGTATAGGGCCTGGGTCGGATTGTTGTCGGTGCAGGTTTGATGGGCCAAATGGCCTTCTTTTGCATTGTAAGGATCCTATGATTCTTTGAATGTTGTACACGAGGCAATGTCACTTCACTCATTATACTAACTACACACTGGGCACATCACCTCACTGTAAGACTGTATAACAATCATTACTAAGCATTAACTATGCCAAGCAGACTTGGAACAATCCAGAGCATCAGTACAAGCAACTGGTACAACTTGCACTCACTCACAAACCTGAATAGATGCCATCCTCGAATTGAGGGAGAGTTGAGGTTGAGAATTTTCACTTTGTATTCGCTTGCCCATGCACTGGCAAACCGCGGTTAGACTCATGCTGAAGCACATGAATTCAAATCTGGGGCATTGCCTCGAGATCTCATACTGCTTTATTCGGATAATTTCCTCTAGTAGCTCTTTGGGGTGGTAAACTGGAACAGAATCTTGGTGACGTGTTGGGAGTCTTGCCTGCCAGCTGAAGAGCTACCAAGGAATATAGTTAGTCTAAGTGAGCGGGTGAGGGTCTGGCAGATGGAGTACAATGAGGTCATCCATTTTGGTAGGAATAACGGCAAAATGAACTATTATTTAAATGGTAAAAAATTGCAGCATGCTGCTGTGCAGAGGGACCTGGGTGTCCTTGTGCATCAATCACAAAAATGTGGTTTGCAGGTGCAGCAGGTACTTAAGAAGGCAAATGGAATTTTGTCCTTCATTGCTAGAGGGATGGAGTTTAAAAACAGGGAGGTTATGTTGCAGCTGTATAAGGTGCTTGTGAGGCCACTCCTGGAATACTGTGTACAGTTTTGGTCTCCTTACTTGACAAAGGATGTACTGGTACTGGAGGTCAGGGGCGGGGTGGGGGTGGTGGGGGCGGGGGGAGGTGAGATTCACTAAGTTGATTCCGGAGCTGAGAGGGTTGGCTTATGAGGAAAGACTGAGTGGACTGGGACTATACTCATTGGAATTCAGAAGAATGAGGGGAGGTCTTATAAAAACGTATAAGATTATGAAGGGAAAAGATAAGATAGAAGCAGGGAGGTTGTTTCCACTAGCGGGTAAAACTAGATCTAAGTGGCTTCAAAATAAGGGGGAGCAGATTTAGGACTGAGTTGCGGAGGAACTTCTTCACCCAAAGGGTTGTGAATCTATGGAATTCCCTGCCCAGTGAAGCAGTTGAGGCTACCTCGTTGAATGTTTTTAAGGCAAAGATGGATAAATCTTTGAACAGTAAAGGAATTAAGGGTTATGGTGAATGGGCAGGTAAGTGGAGCTGAGTGCTCGAAAAGATCAGCCATGATCTCATTGAATGGTGGAGCAGGCTCAAGGGGCCAGATGGCCAATCCTGCTCCTAGTTGTTATGGTCCTTAAGAGACCCACGCAACCACTCTTTTGGAAGAGCTGCCGAACCACAAGCCAATGAGGCAGTGGTGATGCTTGTGGTCGGCCTTTCCCTGGGATCAAGAGCCCAGAGGTGGAAGGCTTGCCTACTGAGACCTTCAGACCCTAAAGAGGCTGGCAACTCTTGTGCTCAGCAGTACCACTGGGGAGGAGAGACACTGGAGTCCCAAGATCATGGAGTGACCCAGGCCACTGGTGAGTAATGTGGGGAGGCGAGGTTGGTTTTTACAGGGTGGTTGTCACGAGGAGAAGGGGGTGCAGTCTCTAAGTGGCCCTCACCATTCTGATGTTGAGTTCCTCGCTAGGCACTGAGTGCCTTTGATTGAGAGACCCGGGACCTCACCACTCCTAAATACGACAAGCTGGCTGCATGGTTTTATCTGTAATGAATGCCGCATCATGATAGGCCTGCCTACAACTGGGTTAATTTTTTAAAATATCAATCACCTTTCTTAAAGTACTGTGTATAGGAAAAGTGCCTGAGGATTGGGAAAGGTCACTTTTCTACCTTCATTCAAAATAATGTACAATTGGGAATTTGTACATTACCAAAAAAAAGTGTGAATTCTATCTGTGGTCAGGCCGCTGTAACTTTTTGTGTTCTTTTTATATTTCTTTAACACTCAATCAATATTGCAGAAGGTTGCCCTCCTGCTGGTCACCCTCAATGATTCTGTGGAGCAGATTTCACAACATCTGATCACGGTTTGTTCCTGTTCGGTTGCTTCAAAGTCACAAATGTTGTGTTAAAACAGCTGTGCACTAGTAAATCAATGCAGGAACAGGTGACACCAAGTTGACAGAAAGCCTGGAAAGGTCACTAATGACTAAAGTGCATTGTTGGCCTTTAATGCATGTGCTGGGAGGTTAGCCCAGTGTAGCCATACTTGAAATGGCAAAGGCAGTTCAGTTCCTAGTGGGAAATGGCCACTGACCAGTGCATTGCCAAGTTACACCGGCCAAAAGGTCTTAGGTTCGATCCCCAGTCTGTGGTAGTTAGCCAATCTCACTGAGGCAGCTTTTATTAGAATAGAACAATTACTCTTGTGTCTCGGGCTGATGAGGGGAGGAAAGTTAAACTTTATGCTCCTGATTCCATCCAACAACTCTGATTAGAAAATGCACATGTGAATGATAGATGACAAAAAGGGATTAGGCTTGGCTTTCTAGGTTTATACATTCAGAAAACCCTAGATAGGTTATATGCTCCAACAGACCCAAATCCATCAAATGCCTCCACAAAGAACAGGTACGCTGGGAAAAAAAACCTACTGTATACAGAAATACTAAAGGAAAAGGGAAATGATTTCAGCCAAACCATGAGTTTGGAGAGACTCCAATTACTAAATGGAAATGTTTCCATGAATACAAAAGAGTGAATAAGTAGAGCAGTTGCCCGAAGTTTTGTTAACCCTTTCACTTCACCGATTGTTTTAGTCTTCACAATCGTACAATGGGCAAAATTCTCCTTTCAAAATAATGGGAGGTGGATGACACTTGCCTTTTTTTGTTCATTCATGGGATTTGAGCATCGCAGACAAGACCAGTATTTCTTGCTCATGCCTAACTGATCTTGAAAAGGTGATGGGGAGCCATCTTCTTGAACCACAGAAGTCCATGTGGTGCAGGTATAACCTCAGCGCTGTTAAAAAGGAACGTCCAGATCTCAGTGAAGAAATGGTGAACAATTCCAAGTCAAGATGGTGTGTGACTTCGGGGCAACTTGTAGATAACAGAATTCCCATGCAGCTGCTGCCCTTCTCCTTCTGATGTAGGAGCCATGTGTTTGGAAATGCTGTAAGAAGTTTAACAACACCAGGTTAAAGTCCAACAGGTTTATTTGGTAGCAAAAGCCACACAAGCGTTTGGACATCTCCACATTTGGAAATGCTATCAAAGGATGTATGGCAAGTTGCCGCAGTGCATCGGATTATAGCATCTATGGTACACACTGCTGCCATTGTACATGGATGATACAGGGATCTTCCACGTCCCATGAACTAACAAAAGAAAATTAACAATACAAATATAGATGCCTTAAAAACTATCTCTGTTTCCCTGATTCTAAGCCAATTCACAGATGGCAATTCTGGAATCTTCCACTCCAATTCCCACAATCAATTGAAACATATTCTTGGAGATCAATGTGACCACAAGACTCATTGACCTTCATTTAACTTCTGAATAATATGAATATATTCCAAGGTGCTTTAAATTGACAATTACATTCACGGAGGGGGCAAATAACTTATTGGGAGGCAAGACTAACAAATGTGGCAGCCAACTAAGTAACACATTGTTGTAAGGTTGTTAGGCGTCTCACTAAGAGGTCTGGGCGTTTATGCAGTTGCACATAAAGGCTGGAATTTTACCGTCCTGCCCAGCATGGGAATCGGAGCGGGCGAGGGGTGGACCATGGTAAGGCCAGTTGACCTCAGGCAGGATTTTACAGTTTCAGGACAAGCACCCAACCTGTTTATTGTTATCACACAATCATCTCCAAGGTACAGTCTAAACTAGGTACCGCCTCCATGCTAACTTCTCTCAGACCCTTGTGGTGAACCAATGTTACTACAAGTATGTACCTGGACACACCCATGCTGCACCTGCCCCGAGACTCCTCCCTTTCCACCTGGGACCCCTCCCTTTCCACCCAGAGTGGGGTATAAAGGTGATGGTCCCTCCTCCTTGCCTCAGTTCTGACCAGGTCAGCTACAAGGGTGTGCTCCTGTTCTCAGTGAATAAAAGCCTATTAGTTTTCTTTCACTCTCAGAAGTCTCCGCGTCGTAATTGATAGTGCATCAATTTTATTCACTGAGAAAAAAAGAACAGGATGGATCAACCCTCTCCCTGAACCATCCTATGTCTATTGTCATTTGTTTTTCTACATCATAATGTAGGCTGCACTATTCTCCAGTCCCATCTTAACCCTTGTTATGCCAGACACTCTTATCCTACACCTCCATCTTTACCCTCCGTATTAATAGCACAATCTTTCTTTGCGTGCTGCCCCTTATGCCCCCTCTCTGATTTTACAAATTCAGATGGCCTGGAGGCTTTATGACTTCCCCAGACCTTGTTGCCTTCCACTTTCAGAGGAGTGGTAGTCCCAGTGGGTCTGGGCTGACTTTGTTGGTTCAGAATTGCGATTGTAGCGCTTGGTGTTTCTGGTATTCGACTGTCTCCATCTGATTCATGTTTTGAGCTCCTTCATGTTGAATTTCTCTTTATCCATCATCCATCTCATGTGGTCAGATACCATTTACTTTTCCAGTTCCTTCCGGAGGGAATAGTCACTCTGTTCATTCATTGAATGGACACGGATTTTGATTTTCCATGGGTCTACCAAGTTCTACATAGAAGCTGATATTTCAAAAAAATTGAACATCCGTTTCCATTTTTTTGTTTCAGAATTTCACGCAGATATTTGTTTACCCCTCTATTTTTCGATTCTTTTTCAAGTTTATTAATCTTTCATTCAGTTCAGCTACTACTCTGGTGGGTACAGTTGTCTTTGTTTCAGAGTTATCTGGAGAACTCTTATACAAGCTTAACAACTTCACTGGGCATTCAGATCCTGCAGCAATCGTTCTTCCTTGGTCACTGACTGCTCTTTAAGCTCAGTCGATTCACTCGTTAGATCCTCAATCAGTTTCTTAGAATTTTTCATTATCTGCCTGCAAAGTCTGGATTTGCTCTTCTATACTGTGCTGCTCATCTCTCATCTTCTTCAGTTTGGATTGGAATCAAGAATTTTATTGCTTTTTCACAATGAAGTTCCAACATTTTGCCAGTTCTGGTTGTTATTTCTGCATTCAACCAACTGTTCTGATTCATCGGTAATAATTTTTCCCCTTACAGGCATATTTCACAATCCTTAATAGAAACATTTGATACTTGAAATTCATCATTTAATTTTCCATTCGCAAACTCATCTTCCACATGTGAAAGTTGCTTCTCCCGGCTGAACAATTTCTCCTTAACAGTGCTTTAATCCTCTGTGTTATCATTCAGGCTCACGTTCTTTAATTTAGTTCTGCTAATAGTTTCTGAGGCTCTTCATTCTAGGTTCTTGATTTTCATTTCTGCCTTGTCATTTTACAACAAGTCAATGCTTGGAATTTTTCCATGAACTCTGCCCTCCCACCTCACCCCTGCGAGTTCAGTGGTTGGTGTTCGAGTGTGGGGAGAATTTGGCGCGAGGCCCAAATTTCAGTTGTACACCGATGTGAGCTTAGATTGGGACCTTCTGCTGGTGCTTGACATGGTGGATTGGGAAACCTTCTGGAGGCAGACGGGAACCTCATTTACATCCTGCTAATGGGATGCAGATGAAGGTCTGACCACCACTCCGCCCATGCTTGATTCTCTGTGCCGCAAACAGGAAAACATGCCAGTGCAAAACAATGTGATGTGCAGATGTTGGGACTCAACTGAGAGAAATACCTTGGGCTATCTCCAAGGTTCAGGATGGAGGCTGACGGCAACCCTGGACCCCAGATCACCTCAGCAGTGGTTCGGAGAAGCATTTTCGGGTGGACCTTCCATTTCCGTATCCTGGAAGGAGGTTCTTCTTCCAACATCAGAATGTTCCCAGAGATCTAACTTCATTTTCTGGAGGTCCACCTTCTTTCTTCAATAGTGGGTCAGTGATGTTGGGTGCCTTTCAATATGCTGCCTGGATAGGAAGGTGGATGATGCACCATCAAGCCTACCCTGCCACAAAATATGGTACAAGACACCCAGCTGCATAATTAATCAGGTTGGGTCTGGAAGATTTGGCATGCTTTCCCGTTGGCTTCTGCAGCGGGAAATGCTCCATGTCCCCACTCCGCCACAGGATTTCCACCACAGATGGAAGAATTCCACCCAATGATTCTCAGGCATTTGAATCATCCAATGCTTTTACTTTTAGTTCTTTGAACTTCAATGTCAGAATTACATTTTCCTATCTTTTTTCTATCCATTCTCTCTCCGCCTGTATCTGAATTTTGTCCCTGTCATTCAATTTGGTTTCACAGTTGGTCATGTCTCTCTCTGGTGAAGCCTTAACCTGTTTCTGTTCTGTAGTTCTGTTACTCATGGCTTCTGTATCCACTCGCAGCTTGGAAAGTTCTGCAACTTTTCCTTTCAATGCCTCCTCTTTTCCATTCAGCTGGTTCTTCAGTTTCTTTCTTGTAGCTTTTGGCTTCCTCCTGAAATATTGAACATTTCTGAGTCTTTTCTGTCAACTGGTTCATTATGAGTGACATTACATTAATTTTGCTTCTCTTTGCAATTTTCCAGTGGAACAAACTTTGACTGGAGGGTTTCCTTGGAACACGTGAAAGTCCTTCAACAGACTTTCTTTTCTTTGCAAAGTTCAATTGCTTCATCTTGAGTTTTGTAATTCAACCCAGTTTTCTCAACCTTTTTCTGCAGTTCCTTCATTCTGCTATTCAATGCAGTCTTCATTTCTTTATGTTGCTGTATGATTATTGAAGGGTGATTAGCAATTCGTTCAACTGTTTATTTTCTTGTTGATCTCATGTCAATGGATGCAATACTTCAGTGCATCACTTTGTCACTACTGATAGTTCGAACACAGCTTATTCTGAAGTAATATTCAACATCCTTTTTAACTCCTGATTTTGTTTTTCCAGGGGCACATATTGTTTCTTCAAAGAGGCTTTCAGAGCAACCATTTCTGCTTGCTGTTGTGCCTGAATGTACTTCTGGTTGAGTTCTCCTAACTCCACTTGGATATGAAAATTTTCCTGTTGAAAACATTGGTTTTGTTGCTTTGCACAACCACCTATTGTTGCAGTGTGGGTACTACGTCAGCATTTTCAATAGCTCTATTTTTAAGTATTTCTGCTGTTTCTAAGCCTATCCTTGCCCCTGTAGTAAACTCTTTGACTTTATTGTGCTGACATGGTCTGTGTAATAAGTCTTCGGAGGCAGAAGTTCCTTCATCAAAATCCCTTTATTTACAATTTCCAACAGCAGTACACAGAGTGCTATCAGTCAGCAGTCTATCTTCGGGAGTGCCAGAGGAACTGACAGGCCCGGTTAAATACAAGGAAAAGACTCCCTGATTGGCCCATCAATTGACTCCTTAATCAGGGAGTTAATATTCCAATAGGCCAATCTCAATGGCCTGACTGAAGTCATTGCAGTCTGTGACCATGCTGTGTTTTTCTTGGGTATCATTTCCCTTCCTTGGGGTTTTGGTGCTTTATTGGGAGTCTTTTATACCTTTTGTAAAAAAGATTCTGTGCTCTTCACAACTTCAAATATACAGCAAAGACTTTAAATATCTCACCAAATTTTGCTGAGGTTTCATCTACACCTTGTTTTATGATTACACTGTTGGCAAAATTCATCAACATGGACAAGAATATAATAACCTGTACTTCTTCTGATTCCCTATATAATCCTGGCATGCTCCTGTGATCGAAAAAACATTCTCCATGGTGCCAATTTTGTATCTGGTTTGACCATTGCAGGAGCTCACATTAGTCTGATAGGTTTAAGTTACTATCCATAGCTGTTTTGCATAACGGGGGAAGTGCAACTTTATTTTTTTCCTTCCAATATGATGCTGCAGTAACCATTTTGTTTTGTTCTTCCCACGCTTGTTGTGTTTTGGCAGCCTGCTGTTCTGATTTTTGATTTGATTTGATTTATTATTGTCACATGTATTAACTTACAGTGAAAATTATTGTTTCTTGCCCGCTATACAGACAGAGCATACCGTTCATAGAGAAGGAGACAAAAGAGTGCAGAATGTGGTGTTACAGTCATAGCTAGGGTGTAGAGAAAGATCAATGTAATGCGAGGTAGGTCCATTCAAAAGTCTGATGGCAGCAGGGAAGAAGCTGTTCTTGAGTCGGTTGGTACATGACCTCAGACTTTTGTATCCTTTTCCCGACGGAAGAAGGTGGAAGAGAAAATGTCTGGGGTGCATGGGGTCCTTAATTATGCTGGCTGCTTTGCCGAGGCAGCGGGAAGTGTAGACAGAGTCAATGGATGGGAGGCTGGTTTGCATGATGGATTGGGCTACATTTACGACCTTTTGTAGTTTCTTGTGGTCTTGGACAGAGCAGGAACCATACCAAGCTGTGATACAGCCAGAAAGAATACTTTCGATGGTGCATCTGTAAAGGTTGGTGAGAGTCGTAGCTGACATACCAAATTTCCTTAGTTTTCTGAGAAAGTAGAGGTGTTGGTGGGCTTTCTCAACTGTAGTTTTGTCTTGGGGGGACCAGGACAGGTTGTTGGTGAAATGGACACCTAAAAACTTGAAGCTCTCGACCCTTTCCACTTCGTCCCCATTGATGTAGACAGGGACATGTTCTCCTCTCCGTTTCCTGAAGTCGATTACAATCTCCTTTGTTTTGCTGACATTGATGGATAGATTATTGTTGCTGCACCAGTTCACCAGATTCTCTATCTCATTCCTGTACTCTGTCTCGTCGTTGTTTGAGATCTGTCCCACTACGGTGATGTCGTCAGCGAACTTGAAAATCGAGTTTATGGGGAATTTGGCCACACAGTCATAGGTGTATAAGGAGTACAGTCAGGGGCTGAGAACATAGCCTTGTGGGGCATCGGTGTTGAGGATGATCATGGAGGATGTGTTCTTGCCTATCCTTACTGATTGTGGTCCGTGAATGAGGAAGTTCAGGATCCAGTCACAGAGGGAGGAGTCGAGGCCCAGACCACGGAGTTTGGAGATGAGTTTCATAGGAATAATGGTATTGAAGGCTGAGCTGTAGTCAATAAATAGGAGTATAACATAGGTGTCTTTGTTATCTAGGTGTTCCAGGATTGAGTGCAGTGCCAGGGAGATAACGTCTGCTGTGGACCTGTTGCAGTGGTAGGCAAACTGTAGTGGATCCAGGCAGCCTGGGAGGCTGGAATTGATCTGTGCCATGACTAGCCTTTCGAAACACCTCATAATGATGGATGTCAGAGCCACCGGACGATAGTCATTAAGGCATGCTGCTTGGCTTTTCTTAGGTACCGGGATGATGGTCGTCTTCTTGAAGCAGATAGGGACCTCAGATTGTTGTAAAGAGAGGTTGAAGATGTCTGCGAATACCCCCCGCCAGCTGATCCACGCAGGATCTGAGTGCTAATCCGGGTACCCCATCCAGGCCAGTCGCTTTCCGTGGGTTGACCTTCGAGAAAGCTGCTCTGACATCTGCAATGGTGACCCCAGGAAGACGTTCATCCAGGGCTTCCAGGGTGGAGGGCATGCTCTCACTGACCTCTTGCTCAAAACGGGTGTAGAATGCATTGAGCTCATCAGGGAGGGGTGCGGTGGAACTGGCAATTTTACATGCCTTCAACTTGTGATCGCAGGATCAATTCTTTCAACTCAATTCAATTCTGCGGGAAACCTTCAAAAACAAGCCTTTTGGGCCAGCCACTGTTGTTTTTAAGCTTAGAGAATGGAATTGAAGGCAATTCTTCTGTTCTGGCTGCTGTCATAAAACATTTTCTTCGTATTCATTTGAGTTTGGTTACCATGTGGTATGACATTGATTCCAGGCTCAGCTGCAGTGTTCTTCCAGCTGTGCTGGTTAAACAATTGATAAGCTCTGGCTGGTTAGTGCCATGGTTATTGTTAAATGGTTAGTTCAGCCTCAAAGTGAATTTTGCTCACCCTTTTGAGATCTGGCTAGGTTCTTTGACACTGTATTCGATCAGGTTTGCAATGGTTTCCACATGCTCTACTGGAATCCGTTAGCTGCTCAGTGGATTTTGTTTTTGTCCTTTCGCCTTTAATTTCTTTTTGGAATTTTATTTAACCTTTTGTGTCCTGTCTGGATCCTTTGACCCTGGGTTCAATCAGGTCTGGCAATGGGGCTTTTTTAGGTAATCTCCAGCTGTGTCTTCAATTTAGGTGCATTTCACACTCAAGTTTCTTTAGTATTTCATGCTTTGAGATTCTGGATTCCTTCTCCAGAATTTTTGAGGTTATGGTTCATACTTTAGTTGCCACCATGTTGTATGTCTCCCATGTCTGCGCGTTCTCCCTGTTCTCCGTGGGTTTCCTCCGGGTGCTCTGGTTTCCTCCCACAGTCCCAAAGATGTGCTGGTTAACATAGAACATAGAACATAGAACAGTACAGCACAGAACAGGCCCTTTGGCCCACGATGTTGTGCCGAGCTTTATCTGAAACCAAGATCAAGCTATCCCACTCCCTATCATCCTGGTGTGCTCCATGTGCCTATCCATGAACCGCTTAAATGTTCCTAAAGTGTCTGACTCCACTATCACTGCAGGCAGTCCATTCCACACCCCAACCACTCTCTGCGTAAAGAACCTACCTCTGATATCCTTCCTATATCTCCCACCATGAACCCTATAGTTATGCCCCCTTGTAATAGCTCCATCCACCCGAGGAAATAGTCTTTGAACGTTCACTCTATCTATCCCCTTCATCATTTTATAAACCTCTATTAAGTCTCCCCTCAGCCTCCTCTGCTCCAGAGAGAACAGCCCTAGCTCCCTCAACCTTTCCTCATAAGACTTACCCTCCAAACCAGGCAGCATCCTGGTAAATTTCCTCTGCACTCTTTCCAGCGCTTCCACATCCTTCTGATAGTGAGGTGACCAGAACTGCACACAATATTCCAAATGTGGTCTCACCAAGGTCCTGTACAGTTGCAGCATAACCCCATGGCTCTTAAACTCCAACCCCCTGTTAATAAAAGCTAACACACTATAGGCCTTCTTCACAGCTCTATCCACTTGAGTGGCAACCTTTAGAGATCTGTGGATATGGACGCCAAGATCTCCCTGTTCCTCCACAGTCTTCAGAACCCTACCTTTGACGCTGTAATCCACATTTAAATTAGTCCTACCAAAATGAATCACCTCACATTTATCAGGGTTAAACTCCATTTGCCATTTTTCAGCCCAGCTTTGCATCCTATCTATGTCTCTTTGCAGCCTACAACAGCCCTCCACCTCATCCACTACTCCACCAATCTTGGTGTCATCAGCAAATTTACTGATCCATCCTTCAGCCCCCTCCTCTAAGTCATTAATAAAAATCACAAATAGCAGAGGACCAAGCACTGATCCCTGTGGCACTCCGCTAGCAACCTGCCTCCAGTCCGAAAATTTTCCATCCACCACCACCCTCTGTCTTCGATCAGATAGCCAGTTAAAGTAAAGTTTATTTATTAGTCACAAGTAAGGCTTACATTAACACTGCAATGAAGTTACTGTGAAATTCCCCTAGTTGCCACAGTCTGGCGCCTGCTCAGGTCAATGCACCTAATCAGCACGTCTTTCAGAATGTGGGAGGAAACCGGAGCACTCAGAGGAAAATTACACGAACACAGGGAGAGCGTGCAAACTCCACACAGTGACCCAAGCTGAGAATTGAACCCGGGTCCTTGATGCTGTGAAGCAGCAGTGCTAACCACTGTGCTACTGTGTACCCAGTTAGGTGCATTGGCCATGCTAAATTTTCCCTCAGTGTACTCAAACAGGCACCAGAGTGTGGCGACTAGGGGATTTTCACAGTAACTTCATTGCAGTGTTAATGTAAGCCTTCTTGTGACACTAACAAATAAACTTTAAAACAAAACTATGCTGACTTATCTCAGATCCTCTCTGCATCACTCTCTCCCCTGTTAAGTGTTTCTCTACATCTTATTGTGAGTGATAATAGTCTCCAGTTCCAGCTTAACCCTTCACATCCTGACCTGGAGAGTATCCACCAGATCTAACTTAAATAATGTACATTCATTTAAACTTACTGCATTTTTATTATTACTTCAATATACAAAAACGTATTTTTTTCTTTGGCCAATCATATTTGTTTGGTTCATTATCATTGCATTGGAACAGCACGGTGGCACAGTGGTTAGCACTACTGCCTCACAGCGCCAGGGACCCGGGTTCAATTCACGGCTTGGGTCACTGTCTGTGTGGAGTTTGCACATTCTCCCCGTGTCTGTGTGGGTTTCCTCCGGGTGCTCTGGTT
The DNA here is from genome assembly GCF_964213995.1 of Mustelus asterias. Classification (NCBI taxonomy): domain Eukaryota; kingdom Metazoa; phylum Chordata; class Chondrichthyes; order Carcharhiniformes; family Triakidae; genus Mustelus; species Mustelus asterias. Next base: position 79,730,726 of record NC_135812.1, on the reverse strand, counting down.
TCCTCCCACTCTCCAAAAATGTGTGGGTTAGGTGGATTGACGATGCTGAGTTGACCCTTAGTGTCAGGGGGGCTAACTAGGGTAAATGCATGGGGTTATGGGGATTGGACCTGGATGAGATTGTTGTCGGTGCAGTCTCGATGGGCCAAATGGCCTCCTTCTGCACTGTAGAAATTTTATGTAAAAACTGAAACCAGTCAGTCTTGCATTGTGATTTTAATTTTTTTCCCCGAACATCCTTGGGGATGGGGTGGCATGGTGGCAGAGTGGTTAGCACTGCTGCCTCATAGTGCCAGGGACCCAGGTCCAATTCCAGCCTCGGGTGACTGTCTGTGTGGAGTTTGCACTTTCTCCCTGTGTCTGCGTGGGTTTCCTCCCACATTCCAAAGATGCGCGGGTTAGGTTGATTAGCCATGCTAAATTGATCCTTAGTATCAGTGGGATCAGCAAGGTAAATGTGTGGGGTTATGGGAATAGGGCCTGGGTGGGATGTAGTCAGTACAGACTCGATGGACCGAATGGCCTCTTTCTGTACTGTAGGGATTCTATGATCCTGGTGGAAAGCCTGCTTCAGCTTTTAAGAAATATAATCTGATCTGCAGCAGAACATTTCTCCAAATCTGTTCAAAGATCCCAGTGTGACACAATCCGCTTTTGCTGTGGGTTTCGAACAGAGAAACAACTTAGCCAACTTGGCGTCTCCTGGTCTAAACAGCAGCTTGTAATTTTTTTTTTGTTCAAATGCCAGATCATCGTAAGATGACTCGGCCAACTTTCCTGGGACCACAGCAAGAGGCAATCTTTCCAAGTGTCAGCCCGCACATGAAATGGAGGTCTGTATGTTTCTGGTCACGTTGAATTTGCTCACAGATGCTAGCAGCTGGTAAGACACACTGCTCACTGTACTGAACACCAGTTTTAAAGCTACTGCAGGAAGACACTGCTGGCACTGTAATCACTGCCTGAACAACAAGTACAGTATAGTATGGAAATAAACCAAATTAAAACTACATTCCAAAACTTCCCAGGCATTGATGTCACTTACTGTAACTATCCAGACAGAGAATATGTATTGAAGAGCCATTGACAATAGTACTGGCCCATATTAACAATATCAACTTTCCTTAAGTCGGATACAATTAAGGCTTCTTCTCAGAACACAGGGAGCCATTTTACAACAAAGTTGGCAACAATAATTTACAATGAATTAAGTTGCAATAAAATGAAGCGTAAAGCATCCCAGCGTAGTTACTTTCATTCACATGCTTTCTTACGTCCAACTCTTTCTCATGCGATGTCCTGATCTCACATACCTCATTTTTAATGTTCAACTTTACAATCTGTCATGTTCTCGGTAAAAGATATGTAACTTGTAGATTGCCAACAGATATGGAGAAATTCCACAACCTCCCCCAGAAGAGGGTGGTTAGTTTTCAGCCAGATACCACAGTGAAAACGTCATGTTATTGCTGTTGGTGGGGGGAGCATTGATGCAAAATAATTGTCATCTGTGATGAGGTGACAAAAGCAAATTAATTTCAAAAGTAATTGATTGCACAAAAAGCTTAGCATGTAAATGTGCTACATAAACAAAAACATTAATCAGACTTTGCTGACAATTTGGCAAAATTACTGTTCCTGTTTATATCTCGGCCAATTTAATATGCTGCATGAGACCAGAGAGGTGGTGGCAGGTGAGGACATGGAATCATGCAGCTAACCTAACCATTGATGTCCTACTACAACCTCATTGTTTATTTGCATTTTAACCCACTCTTCTGAGCAGGCAGCAAGGATGCCCACTATGGAGCTTTTCTCCATAAATGTAATAATTGATGCCAACAACATCACCAGATCCCAGTTGTGACTTTATCATAGAATCCTACAGTGCAGAAGGAGGCCATTCAGCCCATCAAGTCTGCACTGACCACAATCCCACCCAAGCCCCAACCCTATAACCCCATGCATTTACCCTAGCTAGTCCTCCTGACAGTAAGGGGCAATTTAACGTGGCCAATCCACCTAACCCGCGCATCTTTGGACTGTGGGAGGAAACCCACGCACATTCGGGCAGATTTCCACACAGACAGTGACCCAAGCCGGGAATCGAACCCAGGTTCCTGGCGCTGTGAGGCAGCAGTGCTAACCACTGTGCCACCGTGCCGTCCCTGGCCTGAGTGAAGAAGCAGCTGCTGCTGTGCCTTTCCCACCAGATAGATGGGAAAGGCAACCCAAGGACAAAATGGACCCAAACATAACGGGGAAGATTCTCCCTTCCTACTGCACTGCTGGCATAGTGGGCTGGAAGACTTAAGTGGAGGCCATTTAGCGGGCTTCCCACTGGACGCCATTGCTGTCGGTGATGTCAGCTCCGAGCCAGAAATCGGTGTGCAGCTGTATAATTTATTTAAATTGAAATTTGCCTATCATTAGCGGGCCTGGGACTGAAGTCCCCCCCCCCCCCCCTCCCCCCCCCACCGGCCAGGGGTGTTTCACACCAGCGGGGTTTACAGCAGCTCCCACTTGCCGGGAGCTGGTGACCCAACCCCGCTGGAGCAAAGGGGGGTCATGGAGGCCCTCCAGGAGGTTGGGGGTGAAGGAGGATGCCCCCTGGGCATTGCCAGCCTGGCAGTGCCATCCTGTCCCCTGGCACAGCCCAAGAGACAAAGTGGCGCTCCCCACTGGGCATCGGGCAGAGCCTCTGTGAGTGGTGATCGGTGGGGGTGGGATGTCCTGCTACCATTCTGCACTCAGCGGTGACAGAGGGAGGGAAGCCATCGGGGTGGGGGGGATGGGGTGGTCGGGGCTGGCCAGGACACGTTTAGCGGGGGCCAGTGATTGTGTGGTGGGGGGGAGAGGGGGGTGCGGCTCACATGGCCTGTAATGCAGGGTCATGGGCCTGGCCAGCAATTGAGCTGGCCAGTGATTGGGAGGCTGGCAGTGAGGGCTAATGCGCATGCGCCTGCTCAGCGCTATGCTGCTGGCCTCTCCAACGGGAATAGGCCCCAGCTCCTGATTGTTAATGAGATTGATGATGGCCCACTCTTCCGTTGCACAGAGTGAGGGAGATTCATTTTGAAAATCCCACTTAAAAAACCAACAGGATTTACTTCAATTTCTATGCAAATTCGACACTTTGAATTTTTTTGGGAGAATCCCACCCAATGTTTTCAAAAACAAAGCATTCTTGTTGCTACTTTCTTTTCACAGCACAGAGGAATTGAAGGTTCCCCTACTCCAAGCTCCCTCCACTCCTTTTCTACAAAATCATCCCCAAAGAACCCCACCCGGTGATTCATCCTTCCTCCTGTAAATGTCCCTTTGGTCTTGGCTGGTGACTTCCTGCCATTATTCATGTTTCTAACCTGCCCATCTAATTGCTGTTCCCAGTATAAATCAAGGCTAGAATTTTCAGTTTTAAAAGTCAATATGTAGATGTTTATTTAAATAGTTGTAGAGAAGTCTCTTGTCTAAATAAAGTTCATTATATTGGATAATGTTCAGCATCTGAATTTCTAAACTGCTGTAGTAATCAATAATTTACTAAGTGTGAAGTATCTTGGAAAGTGATTTTAATCACTCCATGTCTGGTCCATTTTCCTATCGCGCGCTATTAAACTGGGAAGCAAAATCAACTCTGTCTGCATGTTATTATGTTCCAAGGATCATTTGAGGAATGGCAAATGATAAAATGTGAATAAGTATATTTAATTAGATCAATGATTGTTCAGCATGAGACAAAAAGAGCAAAAATAATAATTGACCCAAAATTCCCCATCGGATGGACCACACATCATGAGATTCATCATTGTCATTCAATCTCTAAGCATTTTTACAGTGGTGCTTTATTATTTTGTTCATAAGCCATAACAAATGATACGAAAAATGATACGTGTGCCAAATGCAGGAATAAGGGAGAGACAGTAGCCTAGTGGTATTGTCCTGGACTAGTAATCCAGAGACCCAGGGTAATGCTATGGGGACCCAAGTTCAAATCCCACTATGACACATGGTGGAATTTGAATTCAATAAAAATCTGGAATTAGAAGTCTAATGATGACTATGAAACCATTATCAATTGTTCTAAAAGCCCATCTGGTTCTCTAATGTTCTTTAGAGAAGGAAATCTGCAGTCATTACCTGGTCAGGCCTACATGTGACTCCAGACCCACAGCAATGTGGTTGACTCTTAAATGACTCCAGGGATGGGCAATAAATGTTGGCCCAGCCAGCGATGCCCACATCCCATGAATGAAAAGAAAGAGATATACAGTGGGAATGACTGAAATTGTAATGATATATTGAAGGAATCTAGCTGTGGCTTTATATTAACTACATTGTATGCTTAATTCCCCGGGGTCCTTACAATAACTTCTTGTTTGCCACAAATCCATTTCGCAATTTGGTCTTGAATGTTACAACTAGGAAATGAAATGAAGAGCCAAAGCACACCGTTTAGGAGACCCACATCATGAAGAAGGATTGTTTGGAGCATTATTTATATGGCTCAAGCTTAATAGCTGGGGTTGGTGCGTTCGTAGTGTGTGGGCATTTCAAAGATTGTAGGTTTTTTAAATTTGTGAGCTAATTACTATATATATTTCCACACATTCAACTTTATTATAGGTTTCTCTGTTGAAACAACTCTAAATTATGGGCCTAGTGATTTTATTTAGATCAACTTTTTGTTCCAGGAGGTGTGATAACAATAACATGATATTTGGCTTTGCTTAATGATATGATCCAACTTGTCAAAATTATGCGGGGAAAGATTGGATCATACACAGCAGCCAGTCTTGTTTACACTATGTATTTATGTTATAAAACCGGAAAATGGTGCCATCACCTCAATTATGCATATTGTTCACCAAAGCTCATCAAACAATTCAGAGATTGTAGGTGAGCAATCAAATTTAATGAGACGCCAACAATAATCTTTTATTTATTGACAAATCACTCAGGTTCATAATAGTCCGATGGATTTGATTCCTTCTCTAGGCTTTTGGTACACGTTACCTGATTTAAAAAAATGTATTCCTTCGCTGTCAAAAAAAAATTGTGCTTTACTATTGGATGGGCACACCTGCCACCTGGGTGGCATGGTGGCACAGTGGTTAGCACTGCTGCCTCACAGCGTCAGGGACCCAGGTTCAATTCTGGCCTCAGGTGACTGTATGTGTGGAGTCTGCACGTTCTCCCCGTGTCTGCGTGCGTTTCCTCCAGGTGCTCTGGTTTCCTCTCACAGTCCAAAGGTGTGCAGGTTAGGTTGATTGGCCGTGCTAAATTGACCATTAGTGTCAAGGCAAATATGTGGGCTTGCAGGGATTGGGCCTTGGTGGGATTGTTGTCGGTGCAGGCTCGATGGGCTGAATGGTCTCCTTCTGCACTGTTTGGATTCTATGATTCTATAAGTTCATTGAATGCTCGTGGCAAATCTCGAGTAGACCTCAGCACCATAATGGAATAATTTGACTTTGTACACTCATGTACAGTCAAATTAAAACCTCATGTCGATACAAATGTACAAATTGGCAGTTCTGCAGGCATCACCTGTCTGGTTTAAGTTAAACCTTCAATTAGAACATCTCTTACATTACCAACCCAATAGGCTGGATTTGCTTCTGGTCTGTCACCTGGCATGGAACTCTCATCAACCCCCAGCAACGAAAACACTGCTGAGAAAAATCCATTCCTGTATTTCTGAGGCCCTGTTCTTTCAATTGGCAGGATTTTTAGGTCCCGCCTGCTCCGAGACTGGGAATTCCCACCCAACAAACCTTTCAATGGTCCATCAAATTGTCTGTCCTGCCCTCAACGATTCCCGTGGCGAGAAGGACTGGAAAATTTACCCCAGCATCTATAAGGCATATAGTAGTTTTCCCCTATTGTCATTACTCCCAGAACCTCCCCCAATCCCCATCACCCTAAAATCCTAAAGGGAGTCCTTTTCCTTAAAAATTGCTGCGGTGGAGGCTTTGATCCTTGACTACATTTCATTAATTAAATCCGCTATGTATCATAGAATCCCTACAGTGCAGACGGAGGCCATTCAGCCCACTGAGACCGCACCGACTCTCCAACAGAGCATTTTACCCATCCCTATCCTCATAACCCCACACACTTACCCCCCTAATCCCCCTAATTTAACATCTTGGGACACTAAAGGGCAATTTAGCATGGCCAAATCCATCTAACCTGCACATCTTTGGACTGTGGGAGGAAACCGGCGCACCCGGAGGAAACCCACACAGACACGGGGAGAAAGTGCAGACTCCGCACAGACAGTCACTGGAATCGAGCTTGGCTTCCTGGTGCTGTGAGGCAGCAGTGCTAACCACTGTGCCACCGTGCCTCCCCTGCAGAAGTTGACAGCACCGACTTTAGAAATGTTAAAACCCATAAAACCTATAATATATCAAAAAGCATGTGTGTGATAGTAAAGTTCATGCTCCTTGCTCCCCAGTGCTGAGGTATTTCACCACCTGGTATCCCAGACACAGTGTATTAAATATCTGTCATTTTCAGTGTAAATATCAAGTGCTATGGATCACATTGCCGACACTCTGTCAGCTCCTTCTTAAAACAGACGCCTACAAAAGGTCTCTCTTGTGAGTGTTAATCGACAGCCTGCTGAAACTGATTCTCCATTGTACACATGTATAATGAGAGGAAATTGGTAAACAAAAACATGTGCGTGATATAACATTGAAAATAGAAATCTCCAGCTGGGAGCATTCTTTATCTAGCAAGCATTTTATTTATCACAAATGACACCCTGTATGATTATGACTAAGGTAAAGCAGACTGGAGAAGCTAGGCTGGTTCTCCTTAGAGCAAAGAACACGAAGGAAATTTGATAGCTCCTTAAAATCAAAAAAGGGTTTAGATTGAAGAAATAAAAGGAAGCAATTTTCAGTGGTCTAAGCAGGGGCCACTTGGTGCTCAGAAAGGTAATTTTCACAGGCAACGCACAATGCCTGCAATCAATGGTCACATTAATTAACACTCAACAGATTTTCCTCTAATTAATTCTTAGCGAGGATTTTTGGAAGCTTTTTCCTGTGCTTAATTGTTCTTGGGAGAAAGGAATTAGCTAAAGATGCATGTTGCTGGTGTATACAGTTGGATCTGTTGGTTATAATTCTTTGAGTTTGATCACTTTTGGGCTTGATGTATTGTATTTAATTGTCCTTTCAAAGCTTTATAGAGACATGTCAACTTGTGGGTCTTCCTTCCGTTCTAGAGCTTGTGCCAGCCTAGCGATGTGTTCAACTAGGAGGTACTAGTGAGCTGCCCAGTGTTGAACTTTCTCGAGGAGGGTAATGCTTTTGGCAATATATGGGTTGCAAATGGTTATGTCATTCTCAGGTTGTGATCTGAGTAGTGTTTGGTTCAGCATTCCCATTACTGTTGCTGAAAAGTGAAAGAAGTTCTATTTCACGAACCCAAGTATTTCGGGTGCATTGGAGGTTGCTTGTTGACTATGCACATTCCACTTTTAATTAGTTTTGATATGGATTCCAAAGTAATCTCAATCTTTAGTAACTTCAAGGGGGTGGGGCGGGGAATCGTGTATTGTATAGTTGGGTGCTAATGGACATCAAGTATTGCTGATTCACACGATGATGCATTTCTAAATGTAAAACTTAATTCCCCAAAAATTGGCCCATTTGACAAGGTTACTCAGAACTTCCTGAAGTGGGCATAAATTTAAAGTGATTAAAGAAATTTTGCTGAAAAGAGACACATATCGCAGAAGTTTTTTGTCTTGCACCCATCAGGCCAAATGCCGGGATGTTGAATTGTAAACGATCACAACAATTTATACTATTAGACAATAGGATGTTGATTGGTTGGTGAGTCAACTCCAAGTAACAGGGAATTATTGGCCCCAAGCTCACAGAAAATTCTAGAAAGGTAAAACGTTGGAACGCATTTTTTTTTTGTTGAGCCTGGGTTGCTGCATGTGAATGTACACCACTTATAGCGGGTATAAATGAAGCAGATGATGAGCTTGGCTGATTATCTACAATTGGCTGCTAGTGTACCTATTAGCATATTCAGAATTATTCAGTAAGTGCTGTCCATTTGCAGAACCACATGGCAACACTGAAGCCAGAGCATCACATGCAATGGCTTGTCTTCCTGCTCCCATACCATTATTTCTGGTGTCCCCCAAGGATCTATCCTTGACCATTCCTATTTCTCACCTACATGTTGCTCCTCGGCGATTTCATTTAAAAACACCACTTCAGTTTTCACAGGCAAGGCTCGACACCTTGCTCGACATCAATACCACCTCTCTCCACTCTGTTATTGTTCCAAAATGATCAAGTTGCTTGTATGATATCTAGTACTGAATGAGCAATTAAATATTTGAAAGATAAAAGCTATTTTCTTGAGACCCCACTACAACTCTGTTCCCTAGCTCCCAGCTCTTTCCACTTCTTTGGCAATTAAGAGAGATTAAACCAAACTGTTTGCAAAAGGTGAGCTTCTGATCACAAAGCCGCACCTTCACTAAGACCATCTCCATCTCAGCTCATCTGCTGCTAAAACCTTAATATAGGCCTTTGTTATCTTGAGACTTGACTATTCCCAAGCACACATCAGCCTTTCACATTCCACTTTCTGAAAACCTTAGGTCACCAAAAACTCTGCAACCAGTGGCTTAACTCACACAACGCCCTGTTCACCCATTACTCTATGATCGGTGACCTACATTGACTCTGGTTAAGTAATGCATGGATTTTAACATTTTCGTCCTTGTTTGTAAATCCCTTCAAAGACACAACCCCTACTTATCCCTGTCATCCCCTTCAGCTCTACAAACCTCCAAGATATCTGCGCTCACCTCATCTGGCCTCGAGTGACCCCGATTTTAAATTGCTCAATCAATGGTAGCCATAGCTTAACTGCAGCCTAAGTTCTGGAATGCCCTCCCTAAGCATTCCACCTTTCCTTTTTCCTTTAAGACATTCTTTAAAATCTACCTCTTTGGCTCAGGCTTTTGACCATCCGCCCTTTGCATTGGGATGTTTTATGGTGTTAGAGGCACTTTCCAAGATGTCATTCTTGAAATTCGGTTGATAATGTCGCATATGTGGTTGGGATATTCTGTGTTTGAATCCACAACAGCACTTCTATCTTACAAGCTGACATCTCGGTACACATTGTGGGAGGCAGCATCCCTTCGCAGCAGATGTTAAACCACTCAATCTGGTCTAGTGGTTCTAGGAGAGGGCTGAAGATCCCGCAGAAAAAGAACATGGTGTTCTTGCTGTGTGCTGCCAAGCATTCATCTCGTAACCAATAGCGAGAGACACCACTGATCATGTGGTTTTGTGACTGAGGGAGCTTGCTGGCACAGAATCGTTGCTACATTTATCCTCATAATTAGTTAGATTACATCAGGCAATGCACTTCAAATGTCATTCATTGTGTAATGTTCTTTGACATAGGGAACTGTATGGGAGGTCCAGTAGCTGTAATATATGGGGTAGATTAAGAATACACAGTAAAAAAGGTTTCTAAAACCACTTTACTCTTTCAAATTACACATCGATTAAAATTAAGCACCAATAAAATTTGGAAAAGTACCTTTTCTTATAATATCTATATTCAAACATAATTATATATTTTGCAGTTTGTGGAGGTGATATTGTCATTTCACAGGAAATATTCACCTTTGGAAAGCAATGGTCTAAAAAGTCAGATTTTCAACTCAACCCACACGCCAGACAAGTTAGATTCACAATTTAGTTCAAGCTCCACGGACGTACATTGCAATTACTGAACCGGCATTTCAAGCAATCAGATCAACAAGGGGAGGGAATGGTCTAGTGGTATTATTGTTAGACCATTAATCCAGAAACTCTGCTAACGCTCTGGGGACCCGGGTTCAAATCCCTCCATGGCAGATGGTGAAATTTGAATTCAGTAAAAAAAATCTGGAATTATGAATCTACTGATGACCATGAAACCATTGTCGATTGTCGGAAAAAACCCATCTGGTTCACTCATGTCCTTTAGGGAAGAAAATCTGCCGTCCTTAACTGGTCTGGTCTACACGTGACTCCAGAGCCACAGCAATGGGGTTGATGCTCAAATGCCCTCAGGCAACTAGGAATGGGCAATAAATGCTGGCCAGCCAGCGACGCCCATATCCCATGGATGAATGAAAAAAAGGACAATTAGAATTGATCAAATCATTCGGAGAACTGTACCGAAGGTCAAATGAGTTCATCAGAATTCTGACAGGTGAGTAAGGAGGCTGCTTGAACCAATCATATCAATCTCAGGGCAGAACCAGGGGCTGTCAGGAAAGGACCAGTCAGATTGGTTGGAAAGTGGAACTAAAGATTGTGGGGGGGGGAAAAAAAATCACAGTACTTTTCCAGTGCTCATTGAGTACCTATAGCAGTAACCATGTTTTCAGTTGCTTCCCGAGTCACCGGCCTGTGTTTGCTTGTTTTGTGTTTGTCCAAAAAGATATTATGCACTCCAAACAATGTGCTAAAATGCAGCTTTTTACATTTCCCTTCAGACTTCCTGGCACATGCCAGGGAATCGTCTTTACGTGAAGGCTTATTTTCTTTGGGGATTGCTGCAGTTAGATTTTGGACAAGGATGGTGTTCTGAGCTGCAAACAGGCTTTATCTGAGATTTACCATTGCTACACCGCTGTCAGAGTGCAGACAGATCCGCTTCATTTTTTGTTGAACATGGCACAGACACACACAGATTTACAGGAGGCTTAGAAATTCTAGAAAATATGTCACAGGCTGAATTTTTGACAAGTTAGGGGATTGCCCTATACCCACCTAAAAAGTAAATCTTAATCCTTTCGTAAGCACAACTGTTTCCAAACATTTCTGAATCCACTCCGCCTTCAAATTCTGAAACGAGAAATTAGAAGCATTGCACAATTCTGACATGCTCTAGTGGCAGGTCAGAGAATTTCACCACTCGCTTGAACCAGGAAATTGACCTTTTCCCTTTAGATGAACACTGAGGGATGCTGTGTCCGCGTAGCCCTGTTTTGTTTCAGTCCATGCAAAGGCTTCGTTTGAAGATATTTCCGCCTATGCACAATTACATTTCAATGCTAGACTGTAGGGGTTAACTAACTCTGCTAAGCTGAACAATTGTAGCTAGCTTGACAACATGTAGAATCAGAAGGCATGATGGGTTAGCTAAAAATTGACTGCATTCCTGAAGGGTACACAATGCAGGCAAACAGTAGTTTCCCATAACAACAGCTGCGAGGATTATTTTTCTAGACAGAAACAGCATGCAAAAAACACTTCCAATAATGAGATAAGGGTTGAAATATATTTTGATTTTAGAGTGTGTATATTCAGTACTTAGATTCCGTTCATTTCAGTAGATGTTTTTTTTTGTAGAGGGTCTGACCGAGAAACTAGTCTCCAAGTTTGCTTTCTGCTTTTGTCATGTTAATTTTTAAAGTTCTTTTCAAGAAAAGAAAACCATTTTAAACTCGTACCAGTGCAGTCCCCTCATCTCTTCAAACGAATGAATGGACCCAACAGCACTGAAGATTCATAAAATGAATCCCTCAGCCTGTAAAAGCTCAGTCTATTTATATTTACTGATCTGCGCTGAACATTCAGTCGACCACAGAGGGAGCTGTGTTCGCTATAAAAATTTATTTTAAAATTAAACAGATTTTTATTCAAGAGTGCTACTTTGCCACAACTCTCCTTAAAAACAGAAAAATCCTCTCACCAAAATTAAACACAAAAGGGTTTTTTTAAAATTTAATGTTTACTATCCAAATTTGTTAACTTTTTGTCTTGGCAAAATTATTTTTAAATTTCTTTTGGAAAAGGCAATTTAATATATCTAACTGAATTTTATACAGTTAAAGTTAATAGAGTAGAAAATATGGCAGATAACTGTTTCTTCCCAGATACTGAGAAAGTTAATTTCCTTTTATACTATTTTTAAAAATTCCTTCTGACAATCATAGAATCCTTACAGTGCCGAATGGGGCCATTTGGTCCATCAAACCTGCACTGACAACAATCTCACCCATATCCCCAGGTATTTACCCTGCTAATCCCCCGACACTAAGGGGAAATTTAGCATGGCCAATCCACCTAACCCGCACATCTTTCGAACTGTGGGAGTAAACCGGAGAATCCGGAGGAAATCCATGCAGATACGGGGAGAACATGCAAACTTCACACAGTCACCAAAGGCTAAAATTGAATCCAGGTCCTTGGCGCTGTGAGGCAGCAGTGCTAACCACTGTGCCACCATGGAGGGTGTAGTGGATGTGGGTGCCAGGCCATGTGGCACACAGTGAATAGTGTTCCTACCTCTGGACCAGAAGATCCAAGTTCAATTCCCATTCAGGACTTGATGGCCATGGAAGGTGGATGCACGATGTGGCCAAACAGGTCGAATTATCAGCCAGTAAATCCATCCAATGCATCTGATGGCAGGTGGTAAAGAGTGGGAGAGTTTCCTGGTTAGCCACCTTGCAGAAGGTAACTACTGCAGTACTTTGCCAAGCATCATCATGGGCCAATCCAATGGGAGTCCATGTTTGCCAATGCCCTCTTGGGGCATGGTTCCTGCAGGAGGAGGATGGATGTAGGTGTTCCTGGTAAAGGTGAGCATTTATTGCTCATCCCTCATTCTTTGCAAAAAGGTGCTTGTGTGCGCCCCGTCCCCATTGAATACAAGTGGGAGGCATGCCAGGCAATTCCAAAGGGCCGTTAAGAGTCAAGCATGGTGCTCTGGATCTGCAGTCACATATAGACCAGGCAAGAATGGCAAGATTTCCTCCCCAAAAACCTTATGTAGAATACTTCAAATTAGAACACTGGTTACTGAAGTAAATAAATTGCTCAAGCAGCATGATTTCTAGGCTTCTCCGCTAGAGGTCAGTTATAGCTTTACAGTTCCTTCCTGTGCTCGTGGTTGGAAATTGCAGGAAGTACACCAACACTTGTTCCAGGTGAAGCAGCCGGAAGTATTCAATGCGTTAAGATTTGTTTTGAATTTCTATCTTGCTTAAACTGCAGCACACCCAAAAATGCATAGCAGCCATCTGTATTAACTGCCATCACCCCAGTAATCAGGTCGGGAATAAATATCTACATGTCTATATTTGAGAATGCCATTTACAATTCAGAAATTTTGCCCAATGCATGCGATAGAGACCATGCAATTTCTAATCCCAATTCCACTTCTACCAGTGACTGCCATGCTTATTGTCGACAGGGTGCGTGACCACAACTCACCACGTTTACTTTGACCACCGTTACTGCAGAGCAGGACGTGAGTAGCAAGCACGCAGAAATACCGACATCTCTGAGTTAGCACCCAATGCATATCCCATCCTGACGTCAACATTTAAAACTGTCCCTCATTATCATTTAATCAGAACCCTGAAATTCTCAAATTAACACCAGGGGCACCACCTGCCATGGGGCTATGCCCCTGTATATTGGAAATAAGCCAAATGGAAATTCTGCAATTTGAACTGAGACACATCTGTCCGTGGGAGGTTTTCCTGTTTTCTTTTTATCAGGTTGGGGCGCAAGGTTGCTGGTGGGGGTGGAATCATTCAGAGCACGGTTTGCCCAATCAATCTTAAAGGGCAGCGACCCTATTTGAGAGCCTTTTCTGCCCGCTGTTGTGTCTGGCTGTGCTACTGGGTGAGTTCTTCCAAATCAGCTCTGATGTTCACATTTTCCTGCGGAATAGCTTCATTTTCCTTTTGCAGGGTTTGTTGCTTTTGGGTGACATCAGAGAACTTTCCTTCACTCACACCTAGCTCTACACTGCCACCTGCTGTTGCTGGTTGGGTAGTGTGTCGGCATTTTCAAAAACCTCCAGGCGGAATCTTGAGCCCACATTCGCCGCCCGTGGGATTGACGGCGACGGCTCAATATCCGGCAAAAGCCGGATATAAGCGAATCTCGCTGGCAAGGTCGTGACTTCCAATTTTCACCAGCAACACAGTGGAACAGTTGTTAGCACTGCTGCCTCATAACGTCAGGGACCAGGGTTTGATTCCTGGCTTCAGTTACTGTCTGTATGGAGTTTGCATGTTCTCCCCGTGTCTGCATGGGTTTCCTCCAGGTGCTCTGGTTTCCTCCCGCAGTCCAAAGATGTGCGGGTTAGGTTGATTGGCCACGCTAACTTGACCCTTAGTGCCAGGGGGATTAGCAGGGTAAATAAATGGTGTTACAGTGATGGAGCTTAAGTGGGATTGTTGTCGGTGCAGACTGGGTGGGCCAAATGGCCTCCTTCTGTAGGGAGAATATGATTCCATTATTCTATGGACCTGACTGACATACATTTCCATGGATTTTAATATAATTAACACAGCCACTCGCTGTATGTTCGCACACATGACGTCAGCACAGTTTATGACAGGTTCATTCAAGTGTGAACCTGTGATTGGGGCCTCCCCAGGGGCATAAATGTGAATACAGCCCCGGGGGGAGAGGGACGTGGCCAGGTAGTGGCCTGGCAATGCCTCTGGCACTGCCCCTGGCACAGGTTGGCACTGCCAGGTTGGCACCATGCCAACTTGTGCCAAGGGGCGGACCCCAGTTGGAGCCTCATGGTCGGGGGGGGCAATTTATTTTTATGTGGGTGGTAGCTGGGAGCAGATGTGGGAGATGGGGATGCTGGCAATGCCTTTTGGGGGGGGGTGGGTGGTGGGGGTTTGGGTGCCGGCATTGACTGTGTGGGTGGAGAGGTCCAAGTTTGATCAAAGTTGTGGGGAGCCCCTTTGACCTCCATGGTAGGCTGGGGGGCGGGGGGGGGGCGGGGAGGGTGGGGGGCGGTGGATCATTCATGTTCTGATTAGGGTGCCCCTTAAACACAATGCTTCAATCTTTGTGCAGCTGGCTTTTGCTGGTGTGTTTCAGCCCCACCGCAACCCACCCCCCCCCCCACCCCCCCTCACCCACCCACTCCCCATGACGGTGTGAAACTTTTGTGCCAGTGTGGTAAGATCTGGAATTTAAAATGATCTGTTTCTCTGGAGAGAAACACGTTGGGAGCAATCTTACCAGCTCATCACACTGATTGGTGTGGCGAGCCAGTAAAGAACCAGTCTTGTGCTTGGTTTCTCAGCCTCTCGTGATATTACCAGCCCTGTCTGCTGGCATGAGCAGATTTGCACGCAGGAAGTGTACAAGGCTGATTTAAATATGTATTAATTAATTTAAATATTATTCGTGAGCCTGGGACGCAATCATCTGGGGTCACTTGCCTTAAGGCCTCCCAGGTGGTAGTCCTCAATGGCATGGATCACGTATGGTCCCCCACCAATGGGGACCAGTTGTGATGGCCTTGGAGGCGATTGAAGCCCCTTCGATCACCTTCAAGAGTGGTCAGGGACAGGGGAGGGCAGTGCCCTTTGAGCAGTGCCAGCCTGCCACTGCCAGCCTGGGACCCTGGCAGTATTAGCCTGTCACCCTGGCACTGCTCACTGGGCTCTGGGCAGTGCCAAAGGACAGGGCCTAAGGGGAGCGGCAGAGCCTGAGGGGAGGCAAGCTGTGGGGAGCTATGTACTCTGTGTCAGGTAACATCGGGGTGACAATGATCTGAGTACGGCGGGGGGTGGAGTCGGGTGTCGGGAGCAGAGATTGGTGGAGGGCAGGGTGTGATTGGGGGAGCTGGGGTGCGAATCCTGGAGGAGTGGGGGGTAGTGATGGATTCCCAGTGCTCTCTGTACTTGTGTACACAGTGCACTGGGAGATCAGGATATATGCACAATTGCACCTTCTAGCAGTCTGCAGCTGACTTCCTGGCGTGAATAGACTCCGCCCACTTCCCCTCCTGGTGAGAATCACATTTGGCATTATTTTATTTTCTAAGTGTCATAAAATAGCGTATGGGAGCTCACCCAAAGAATGGGTGAGATTCGCTCCTGTTTTCATGCTTGTTCAGCACTTAGAATTGTTTTGGTAAGATTGCCGCCATCTTTTTCTTGCCAGAACCAACATGCTGCAAAGCCCCCTCTATTTGTAAGCCTTTAGGCTGCTTGTCTTTCCCCTTCATGAAGGCCGCAATTTCCCCCAATCAGCTCTCAGTGTCCAGGCCAGCGGGAAAACTGAAGGCAGCAGCTTTCAGGTGGATTCACCCATCTTTAGAATGTAATAATATGCATAATGGAAGACACACCGGCCAGCCCGGCTTCACTGAGATCAGGGCATCCTTGATCTCCATGTTCAGAGAGAGCCCCCCCACTCCCGCCACCATTGAAAGGGTGAATCTCCCCCACCAACCTCGCAGGAAAGAGAAACATTCTCCCCCCACAACTAAAATAACAGGTCACCCCCCCCCCCCCCCATCCCCCAACATCACATAGGCAAGAGGGTAACCTGAATCACCCCCCTCAGGCATACCCTCAGGCCACCCCTCTTGGCAGTGCCAACAGTGCATTATCTCCTGGCACACTAGCTGTGATACCCTGGCCTGGCGCATTGGATCCCAAGGGAGGTCAGGGAGTTAAGTGCAGTACCCATGTGCCCCTCTGTCCCTGACACTGCAAGGCTGCAGAGGAATGGTCCCCCAAGGGTCCAGGGGATAGAGTCGGCTCAAGCTGGTGGCAAGGGGTTGACCTTGGCACTCTTCCCTGGGATAGGTGCCTAATGGCTAAATTGCCCCTTCTAGTACTGGGAAACCTGAACATTGCTCCAGGCATGGTGATTTCAGGCATCTCACTGATCAAAGTCTTCATTCCTGTTTATCAACTATGAAAACTTTGAGGTGGCCTGGTCACTTTAATATCTATGTCTGTTCCATGGCACCTGGCAGCCTTCCAAATCCCTATGGCATTCTAATCAGCAGAAGAGATTCCCTTTTCTCACTCTAAGAAGCTGCAGGTGTGAGAAAACCCCTTTCAAGTCCTCTGGCTGTCAGGAGAAATCATTTTCACTAGAGGAGGAAGGCTCCCTTCCTCATTCACCCTCATTCCTTGAACACAACATTTATTTCAAGTCCCTGAGCCTTCAAAGAAAGCTCATAGCCTTTGAAATCTCTTCAAAGCCTTTGAAGAGCCTTGTTTCCATTCAGTTTCAGTCCAGTCCTTTAAACTCTCTTTTGGTCGACAGCTTAATGGTTTTTAGACAGTATGCAGTTAGCTTTGTTTGTTGATCTTTCCTTTCACAGTTGAATGCATGTCAAGTACCTCCCATTCTAACCACAGTTTATTCAAAGAATGAGTTGAGAGCACTTGGCTGCCTCGAAGTTGCCAGCAGCTGCTTGTGGTCACAAGACATATCGGACAGGATAGACATAAAGCTTCAACAAGACGTATTTCCTCAGCAATACTCAAGTTCTGTACTACAAAACGATTATATGTCTGATTTCTTTCTTAACCCTGAAATGCTCCTGTAATCTACAAATTTACTTCTACACGATGCCCAATTTTGTACCTGGTTTGCCCTTGCCTGAACACAAATTGGTCTGGTAGTTTTAATTTGTTATCCATGGTTGTTTGTCATCACTTGGGTACAGCTCTGATTTTTTTTCAAGATGGTGCCTCAGCAATAGATTTTTCTCTTCTTCGCCGCTTGTTAGATTTTGACAGGGCTCCCTTAGTGATCACAGAATGCTCTTTAAAACTTTGTGATTCTGCAGGAAGCCCCACTGAACCCACACCAGTCACCTTTCCTGGGCCCAACCTGATCCTTCTCACTCATGTAATTTGTGCCACTCAATGACCCCCCCCCCTCCACATGAAAACTATACCCGCCATACCCAGCTCTGACCCTACCACCCTACCACTCCCTCCAGCATCACCATCCCCTCCTACCAACAGCACCCCCAGGCATTCTCCTCTGGACAACCTCCCCTCTTCGTGTCTTATACCGAACCACCCCTTCCTGTCCCATCTCCTCTCACTTCCCTACCCTGTATCTTCCATGTGAACCATACCTGTGATCAACTCCAGTAGTACAGCCAGCTGCGACTCTGAGTGCTCTAAGAGTTGCAGTCAGGTAACAAAATGACATAAATTCCCGCTGGCGTGGTGGAAGGTTTGACAGGAACGCACAATTTTTCTGCCGGACATGCATGCACACAGCCGTCCTCCAGATGTTGTCAATGAGAGATGGACTTCATGTATGTGCCATTGTTAAGAACCACCTCCATTCTGAGGACATCAGTGTACAAAAGCAGACCAAAACATTTTTGGCTCCAGTGATATATATTTGAAGTGTTTAATTATGAAACATACAAAGTGATGTGAAGTGTTACCATGGTGAATCCATTCACGATTGAGGCGACATGGCACTCACAAACACTCATTTGCAGTGTCCCTCATGTTGCCTCAGAGGACACAGAGTTCTCCCAGAGTTGCTCAACTCCCATGCAACGCGGCATTGGGAAGTGTGGTGGCCATCTTTATCATGCAGATACCCACTGGGGACCTACTTCACACCGCAGCCTCTGCATTCCTGTTGAAAAGAATCCACAAACACCTCATGGTGGCTACTGAAGACATTTTCTTGCCCTTCCTTGAGCCACAAACACTTGGGCCAGAATTCTCCCTTCCCACCTGCCATTGGAGTTTTAGCTGATGGGGAGCAGGGCGGGGTGGGGGGGGGGGGGGGGGGGGTGGGGTGGCGGGGGGTGGTAGGGGGGAGGTGTTGGTGGGTGGTGGGGGGTGGTGGACACCACGTAAAGGTCCGTGGAAGCCAAGCGGGAATCTCCAGTTTTCAAGCCAGTGTGGCCAGAGAACCCCACCCTTGATTTGTTCCACAGAGAGAGAATGAATCCTGTCCCTTCTTCAATCCCTCTCTTCAGAAATGGTGGTGTTATGCTACAGATCTCTCAGGGAGTCAAGAGTTGTGGTGGCAGCATGCACTTTAATATGCATGTTGTACTCATCATCGAATCCCTATGGTGCAGAAGGTGGCCAATCGGCCCATCGAGTCTGCACCATCAACAATCTCACCCAGACCCCATCCCCACAACCTCACATATGTACCCTGCTAGTCCCCCTAACACTAAGGGGCAATTTAGCATGGCCAATCAACCTAACCTGCACATCTTTGGAGTGTGGGAGGAAACCGGAGCACCCGGAGGAAACCCACGCAGACATGAGGAGAATGTGCAAACTCCACACAGACAGTGATCCAAGGCCGGAATTGAACCCGGGTCCCTGGCGCTGTGAGGCAGCAGTGCTAACCACTGTGCCACCCTGTGCCACAGTTCTGCCCTGGATTTATGGATAACGATGGCAAAGGCTGCAATATTCTAACCACAACATGCAATCACCAGGAATCTCTCCTGCACTTATTGCCTGCTGGTGCTGTGTTGGAGGGATCTGCAGGTTTATACTCAACCTGTTTGACCACATTGTGAACATAACTTCCTTGGCCAACAAATCCTAATGGACTTGAACCTAATGCTTCTGGCTCAGAGGCAGTGACTCTACCCATTGCACCAGAAAACCGGCTAGCCTTCCAGGACAGTACAGAAAAACCTTACGCTCAATCGCACTCTCTCAGCCTAATCCCACACCATTCTTCTTCATAGGCTAGTAAAGTGATGGATGAGGGAACAGAGTTACCTTATTGTGCAGTTTTCCCGTGTACATCTCATATAAAGTTCTTCTATGACCTGTGCATTCTAAGGTGTGGTAAAACTGGTGGGTCCCGCCTCCTTTAATGCTGTCTGATTCTTCTGCTCCATCCTATGGTGCTCCGGCTTTTCTCTATCTGTGGTAATGGGTGGACAATGATTGGTAATGGCATATCTCGTTCCTGCCAAAGACTCAATGTGGAGGGGGGATGAAAGAGTTAAGATTTCCGAATTCCAAACCCACACACTGACAGAAGCAGTGAGAAACAACATAAGGTTTGTGTCAGCAGAAAGGTCAAATCAACAAACGGTCACTTACAGATGCAGAACTGAAAATCTCCATCCGTCAAGATGAGAAACCACCTCGTTTCCCCTAAATCAGCTGAATCTGGCAACAGCTGCAACTTGTTGTTTTCAGTTTAACTTAATCAGAGTCTTCTGCCGTCTCAAATTACGTGTTTCAACCACATTGGTGCGAGATAGGTTATATTTTGACACGGTCATTTGGACTCAGTGAGCAAGTCATGGGGGGGGAGGAGTTCAATTTGTAATGTGGAACCAGCACAGTGGCACAGTGGTTAGCATTGCTGCCTCACAGCACCAGGGACCCAGGTTCGATTCCCGGCTTGGGTCTGTGTAGAGTTTGCACATTCTCCCCGTGTCTGTGTGAGTTTCCTCCGGGTGTTCCCGTTTCCTCCCACAGTCCAAAGATGTGCGGGTTAGATGGATTGGCCATGCTAAATTGCCCCTTAGTGTCAGAGGTTCTAGCTAGGGTAAATTCATAGGGTTATGGGGATAGGGCCTGGGTGGGATTGTGGTCGGTGCAGACTCAATGGGCTGAATGGTCTCCTTCTGCACCGTAGGATTCTATGATTAACAAATTCTGCTCTCTTCCATTAGCAAAGTAAAAAGGGACCACCGCAATTTAACACAAATTACATCAAGATTGGCATGGACATTCTGCACCAATAAGTTGAATTTTAGCCTGAAGAGCTGCATTGATTATGTTTAGGTGGGGTATACTGTGAACATGTCACATTCAACTCACCGGCCCCAAGCGTGCTGTGCTGTTTGCATACAACCTTCTTTTGAAAAGTGGATGCTCAATAGCATGTGCTGAATTGCTCAATTGGAGTGATGTTTCAACTAATGTTTAATTTAACGTGTGTCCCAGAATTCCTGAACTCGCAAGGCAAGAACTCAATAGCAATTGAGGAGTTCTGTAAACCAGAAGAAAAAGCAGTTCAGATCAGTATTCTTATTTCCCTGTTTTTCCTTCTGGGAATTCAGGTCATTGAGGCTGGACCCATGGGCTCTTTCCAGTGGATAGTGCCCCTGCAGCTTTTGCCCCCTTGTTATTGTTCATTCTCTTCTCTCTGCTGTCTTCTCTCCCAACAGCACAGATTGTTTTATTTTCCTTATTTGCTATTTGTCTTTACAAATTTTTAAAACCTGTTTCACGTTTCATACTTAAGTGAGGGGAGGTTCATTGAGGCATTGTAGTGTACTTTTGTCCAATTATATATCTTGACACAGAATTGCATATCTGGGTATTAACTTTTTCCACATTGTTTATTTGGTACCGATCACTAGTCCTTCCCCGTAGCTGTGCATGATGGAAACAAAAGGGTGGAAACGGTGGCACAGTAGTTAGCACTGCTGCCTTACAGCTCCAGTGACCTAGGTTAAATTCCAGCCTTGGGTGACTGTGTGCAGTTTGCACATTCTCCCCGCGTCTGCGTGGGTTTCCTCCCGGTGCTCCCATTTCCTCCCACACTCCGAAGGTGTGCGGGTTATGTTGATTGGCAATGCTACATTTCGCGTTAGTGTCCCAATATGTGGAGGTTAGGGGGATTACTGGGGTAAATATGTGAAGTTACAAGGATAGGGCCTGGGTAAGATGCTCTGTTAGAGTGTCAGTGCAAGCTCGATGGGCCAAATGGCCTCCTTCTGCACTGTAGCAATTCTATGATTCTAAAAGGAAAGGCAGGTTGAAGGTTGCACTAACATATTCTAATCGCTCAATCAGAGCAACATTTTACCTGACTTTTAAATTTAGTGACCCATTCATATGTTTACCGAGCTTTCTGCAACTTGCCAATGCAAGCAAAACAAGTAACGATGGCAGTTGAGGAGGTTAAAAATCCTTGGCACTTACAGCTGCTTTCTTACAACAACATCTTATATTTATATAGCATCTTTGATATTGCTGCCTTTTAGTTCCCGATTTTGTTAATAATCACACTTTAGGCTTTGAAAGATCAGAACCGTTCATAGAATCATAGAACCCTACGATGCAGAATGAGGCCATTTGGCCCATCGGGTTTGCACTGGCCACAATCCCACCCAGACCCTATCCCCGTAACCCCATGCATTCATCCTAGCTAGCCCCCCTGACACTACGGGGCATTTTCGCATGGCCAATCCACCTAACCCGCACATTTTTGGACTGTGAGAGGAAACCAAAGTTCAGTTTAATATTGTCATGCTGCCTTGAATAACAGAAGGCCCCAGATTAAACTGGTCCTGGTATACATCACATGATTATCGGAGAATTATAAAACAAAGTGTGACACTGAGCCATATTTGGTCAATGAGGTAGATTGTAAAAAGCATCTTAAAGGTTGAAAATGGAAGTGGAGAGGCAGAGCGATGTAGGGAGAGAATTCCAGAGCTTAGGGCCTCGGCAACTGAAGGCATAGACTCCAGTATTGAAGCAATTATGATTGGAAATGCACAGGAGACCAGAAAAAGAGGAGCAGAGATGTCCCAAAGGGTTGGAGGAGATGGCAGATAAAGGTGCAAGGCCATGAAAAGATGTGAAAACAAGGGTAAGAATTCTAAAATCAAGACAATATTTGACTGAGAGTTAATGCGGGTCAATGAGCACAGCGGTGTTGGGGAATGAGCCTTGCTGAGAGTTAAGATACGAGCAGCAGCAACTTGGGTGACCTCAAGTTTACAGAGAGTAGAATATGGGATATCAGCCCGTAGTACATTAGAATAGCTGAGTCTACAGTTCCGACTGGGTTTGTTCATCTATGGCCCCTCCATTTCTATATAGGGACCTAAAGCAGATCAGGTTTCCAGAGCACTGGCTTGCTGGCTCTGTTCTGCAGCTGTTGAAGCTCCCTGACATCTTCAAATCTATAAACAGACTTAAAAGATGGCCATTAAGGTAACAATCTTAATCTTAACTGATGATATCCGTCAGACACCCGATTAATGAAGCTCAACAACACTAGAATGAATGTCATATGACAACCAGATGTGTGATTGAACAAATCGTTAACATACAGAAGATATGCTTTCGTTCCATAGGTAGATATGGAAGGGCCATATCCATGTGCACCTGTGTGCAGGGGCAGAATCAGCTATTGAAACACATGGCATCAAACTTGGTAACTGGCTGATGGGTTGGATGGACAACGGATGAGAAGTGCGTGTGCTTTGAGCTGATGTCCCCTTTCACCATCTTCTTTCTTATTGCTTAACTGTATTTCACTGCTGTCAAAGCTAAGGCATTCTGTTTAAGATGGCAGACATGTTGTCACTCAGATTTGGAATGGTCTTGGTCAAGGCATGAATAGATTTCTGTGATTGGAACGTTTGATGTTCCACAGATTTGGCCTCTCTATCCTCAGAAGAGCACCTTATTGCAACTAAAAAGTCATTTCAGTTTTCCCACAACAATGTCAGGATTCTGAAGCTTTTGCAGCCAAATATCGAGACCAATGTTGTCTTCCATCATTTGACTGTCACATTTCCAGCACCATATTTCAGTCAGAGAAAAATGAGCACAAACTAATAATAAACAAATATTCTTTTTCCAAATATCTTAAGGGCCAATTTCATAATAATGCTTAACAATTCATTCCATTTATTATAACAAAGTCGTTAACGAGGAGAAGTTTATTTATTAGTGTCACAAGTGGGCTTACATTAACATTGCAATGAAGTTACTGCGAAAATCCCCTAGTCGCCACACTCCGGCGCCTGTTCGGGTACACTGAGGGAGAATTTAGCATGGCCAATGCACCTAACCAGCATGTCTTTCAGACTGTGAGAGGAAACCGGAGCACCCGGAGGAAACCCACGCAGACGCGGGGAGAACGTGCAGAATCCGCACAGACAGTCACCCGAGCCAGGAATCGAACCCGGGTTCCTGGTGTTGTGAGGCAGCAGTGCTCACCATTGTGCCACTATGCAGAAGACTAACCAATCCAGTCACTTGGAATAGTTTTTTAGATCATGACATTTTCTGCCAACTTCAACCATGCATAAAGTTAAAATTTGAATTGATATAACATTTGAAGATAAAACAGGAGTGAGACTAATTAAGGAATAGAAGTAATTCGCATTGAGCATCATGTATTCATCGAATCAAAAAATTCACTAAGCACAGCATGACAGCAAAAATAAATGGAGACGATTTAAATGGAATTTGTGTCCGGTTCAGCTGTTTATTTATTACTGCTGCAGCATGACAACATATTGTTAATTAGCCATTTATAAAGAGGAACATGAGAAATGTCATTTGGAAGATGACAAAACTGGATGATTAATTTACCTTTGTTGCTAGTTTCTGCTTGGCAACATAGGAATTGTCTGCCACGCCAATGCCTGCCCTTCTCTTCCCTTTCTAGTTCCTCTGAGGGGATCTAAAACAGGCATGAGGTCCTTCGTTAACATATGTAAGGGATCTAATGCTTGTTTTAGGTGGCAAACTGGGATGCCTGAATCGTGGCATGACCCAATTTCAGATGAGGTATCGCACTCGCGCTACAAGTGTGACATTGGTAAGGCAGCAAGGGCTTGCGGGATTTCTCACTTGTCTGTGGAACAGTACATCAACACTTGAAGGCACTGAGAATGCGGAAGAGGAGAGAGGAAGGGAATAAACGAATGTACAAATGACATCTGCCCCACGTACAATTGGGGTGTTTCTCCACCTTAATATCCATGAATTACACACACAAACACCACCTTCTACAAAGCAAGCTCTGCACATATTCTGCAAATATAAAACAAATGGGGCTGGACTTTCTCAGAAGGTCTGATTGCCAGGAGTCACATAGGCTGGCACCAGGACTGTCCGTGGCGTTTTACCCTAGCAGCAGCCAATTACGAGGCTGCCATTGGGATTGCCATCCAGTTGAGGGTGGCGTCTTGCCTCCCAGCACTGCCAGTCCAGTCAGAGAGCTGGCAGAACTGCAGTCTCAACATTACCATAGCTGGAATGGTGCAGGAAGAAGGAAAAGATTCTTCCATGTTGAGGTGCCCTCAAAGAGAAGGTAAATTTTTCTTTCTAACTGTACTTGGTTCAGACAGGCAGGCTGTCTCGATTGGGGAGAAGAAGCTCTACCTTCTAACGGTGACCCCTTAGTCACAAGGTTGACAACTATTGCTGAGAGGAGCTGAGCCCCTTCCTTGGCCTTGGAGAGGACATAATGGAGGGCCCAGGCCTCAAAAAGTGGACTTTAACTAGTTGTGTCCCCATGCAGCAGTGACACCTCCCAAAGCTGGCAAAATGGTGGCGGGGTGGGAAGAGGCCCTTTGTTGGGCATGTAATAAGCATAATTAGCCAACCAGCGGGCAGTTGCACCCCTGAGATTTCTGCCACTGGTGATATACTGTGGCAGTGGGAGGACGTCAAGCTCTCCATCCAATGCCGTCCACCACCAAATTACCAGCTCACCCTCCTCCCAGTAGTACAAGAGAGGTGGTAAAATGCAATCTATAATGTTTTTTTAAACAAACCCCTACATCGCAAAAACGTTTGGCGAAAATGTGCTAAATTTGAAAGAAATTAAGAATTTTACAATTCTCTGCCTACATTTGATCTTTAATAGAAAAAGCATAAGGTGGCCTGAGCTTGAAGTTAATGCAAAATAATGCAACGAGCATCCCCTTCTTTGTGTTCGCACCAGGTTCAGATCGTCATACAATGAGTTAGCTGCTCTCCCAACGAATGTTTTCTTACCTAAAAATGAAGACAGTTTTTAAAAATCACATTCATCACAATGGTTGCTTCAATATAAGGCAGTGGTAATGTCACTGGACTAGTAATCCAGAGATGCAGGTTAATCCTCTGGGGGACGATTGGTTCAAATCCCATCATGGTAGTTGGTGGAATTTAATTCAATTCATGAAACCTGGCGTTCATGGAGGCAACCTGCCATTATTAGCTGATGTTGAGGGACCCTGTGTATGGTTTGTTTCATCTATGAAAATACTTCATTTTAAGATATTTCTGCCTTTACAATTATGTTTAACTGCTAGACTGTTGGGATTAACTTGACTACATACTAAAGCTAACACTTGACTACATTTTAAAACTCATAAGGCATGCTGGGTTAGCTCGGAATTGGCTGCATTTTTAAAGAGTGCAAAGCAAGCAGAACAAACTTTTCATAAGCCAAACAAGTTTTTCATAAACAACATCTGCAAGGCCTGTTTCTCCAAGTTGGGGACAGCATGTGCAAAACAATTTCAATAACAAGATGACGAGTGACATATATTGTAGTTTCAGCTCTGTGTTTGCCGTTCAGCTTTGTTTTTGAGTTCAGTATGTGATCAGTACAGGGCTGGCTCCAGCTTTTCTCTTTCTTTTCGCTTTTATACTGATTTCATTTTAAGTTCTGTTCAATAAAAGAAATTCATTTCAACACCGTACCAGTGCTGCCCTCGTCTATTCAAAGGAATGAATGGACCCTACAGCTGGTTTGGTCTACATGTGATTCCGGATTCTCTGCAATGTAGTTGACTAATAACTGCTCTCTGAAATACCCAACTCAGCCATTCAGTTCAAGTGCAGTTAGGATGGGCAACAATTGCTGATCTTGCCAGAAATGGAGAACCTTGGACCCTAGGAAGGCTGAATGATCCTGAAAATGTTGTTCATTTCGCATTAGCTATCTATATTTCTATTATTTCTATTCTTTAATAAATGGCTCTGAATGAACACCTTCCACTGCCTTTCTGAATTTTCTCTGATCATTGAGGGAAGACTGATAGGGTGATAATTGGTTGGAATGATTTGTCCTGCTTTTAGTGGACATAGACATTTCCCATTTTAATTGGGTAGATATGAGTGTTGCAATTGTACTGAAACATCTTAGTTAAGGATGTTACTAGTACTGGGGTACAAGTCTTCAAAGCTACATATGGGGCAGGGCCCATAGCCTTAGCTCTATTCAGTTCCTTCAGCTATTTCTTGAGATCTCACGGAGTGAATCAAATCGGCTGGAGAATGGCATCTGTGATCATGAGGTTCAACAATACATATGTTCCGGGAGAATTCTGGGGTTGTAACTCACAGATTTCCAGGGTCCTACTGTATTTATTTGACAAATTTTGCTTTGAGTGTTAAAGGGGTGCTTTTCTAAGACTAACAAAGTCAAGTATTGGTTTTATTAATTATATATTTCAGAAAAATCAATATCAATAGTGTAATTCAGTTGATTAGATTTTTTTAACAATAAAAATTCTTCTGAAATGAGAGGGAAGTTACAGAGAATCATTGATATGGGGATCCCAGAATCTCTTTAATGTTTATGACTCAGGTTCTTTGCGTTGAATTTAATCCAGGCGATGGGGGTCTCACTCACTGGATGGAGCGCTGGCAAATACCCCACATTGCCTTCTTTGGGGGAGACCCGTGATTTGAAGGACCCATCAGGCAAGTGCCAGGCCTTCCCCAGAATCAAGGTCCCATGAGTGGAAATCCCTCCCGCTGTGAGCTGCCAGCCAATCAGACACTGGCGGATGCTCAGTATCATCAGTGCCACAGGGACACCAATGCTGGCTTGTGGTTACACTTCCACCAGAGGCTCAGGTTCAGTCAGGGATCAACTGCACAGCTGAGTGACAGCAGGATGGGGGGTCACAGTGAGGGAATCATTGACTGGTGAATACAGTGGGGAGTGGGTAAGAAGCAAGGGCAGGCAGTGGGAGTGGGGAGAGTGGCTTTCAGTGCCACCCCACCCACCACTCTTCCCAATGCCAGGTCTCTTAATCAGGAAATGAGTGCCCTTGAATGAGGATTTCCACAATGGTGAATGCCCCGCCAGTCACTGAGTTAATATCAGCAGAGGCAGGATGAGGCTTTAGGTGAGCATTCACTCCCACCCCAGACATAACCAGGGTGCAGTTAGGAAGATAGTGAGGTCCTCGCCCACCACCCCCCTGCCTAATTCAGTGCCTTGGTGAGGACATTGAATTTTGCCCTATCCAAACTAGATGAAAGCGGACATCCAGACATCCATTTTTAAGTGGACAATAAGTTACATATAACATGTGCTTTTTCCCAATTTAACAATCTGGATAACTGTTCACCAGCACAATCTGTATTTAATTGCATCAATTTCACTTCCTATTATTTAATACCTATAAATATTTGTTATAAAGAAAGCAGGAACTTACATGCAAGAATAACAGAACTAATGCACAAATACTGGCAAATATTGCAACAGTAATCACACAGATCAGGATTGAATTCTTATATGAAACTTCGCTGTAGTTTGCTGCTCCCACAGAACAGTTTGCATGGTGTTCCATTTTAAGCCCTGAAAAAATATGTAATTGTTTTTGACAAAAGAATTGCACATTTTATATCTCTGCATTGTCATGAAATTATTTTCATCTTCTATCATCTTTCTTAACCGAAAATAAAGATGAAGTACAAAAGACAGAATATGTTGTGTCGCTGATTAGAATACGCCAATCATGTTCTGTGTTTAAATCTCTGAGTACACTTACAAGCTCATGACTTCTGCCTTCAAACAAGATAGGCTGTCAATAGCTGAAGTGGAGTCACACAAGTGCCAGCAATGGCACTAATTGGAGAGGGACAGGCATGCCCTCACTCCCATGGAGGTGACGATGCTGGCCATCATCGAAGATGATGCCCTGCGGGAATAGTGGTGCTGAGAATAAACCCACTGTCCTCTCTCAGGGTGACAGCACTTACCCTTCCCATCTTCTGCCAGTGGCCTTGCTGTTGCCCGTCAGCCAGCCTGACTGACTGCTGCCTTTGCTGGGGTGCTTCATGCAGAAACCGGACCTTCTTGCCCAGAGCTGCCCATGAGCTTCCTGTTCATCTTCCTGCTCCTGCGCTGTTTGCCATATTGGATGTGCCCCCAAAAAAACATAAACAAGGAAGTAGGCCATTCAGCCCCTCAAGTCTCTCCTGCTCTTTACTAAGATCATGGCTGAGCCTTGACCTCAACTCTATTTGCCCACCTAACCACCATATACCTAACTTCCTTGGAGTCTTTATAAAAAAAGTTTACTCTAAACTATCTCCTTTCATTCAAGGTAAAATGGAGCAGCTTGGGAGCTGTACAAGACTTTTATCTGAGTCTGCCTGGAAATAAATCCATGTGAACATGTACAGAGTCTGGCCAAGGACAAGCCTATGCAATGTCATATTGAGTTAACCCAGAGAAAAGCCCGTGTGTCTTGGTTGCCATGGGGACAGGGGCAAAGGGCAAAACCTATGGAAAATAAGTTGCAAGTTTGAACACCTGGATGATAAGGAGGAGGCAACTGGTCTGATTGCCATACAGGCTCACTGACCCTTGGGGCAGTAAGATGGAAAACATTGGGGAAGAAGACCACAACAGTGGTTGCCCTGCCTGGCAAAAGAAAAGGATTGCTTTTGGGTAAATCACCAGATAGAGTGCGAGTGAAAATGGAACTCATGGTCAAGGAAACAAGGATTGTTCATTAGAGGGTGCCTTGCAGTGAGAAATCCAGTTGATAATGCTCAAAGGGTTGAACAAAGGGGGTTTTGTTTTAAAGGATACTGGAAAATTCACTCTGGTGAGGCAGGGAGAAACGTACCATTAAAGCCAGGAGGAAGTTTGTTCTTTAAAATCAGTGCTGTAGTCTGGATTTCCATAGAGTCAGGGATATGCTGGAGGTATCAAAATGGCGGCTGGGACCCAATTACAGGATTCCCAACCCTATTCCCACGGCCCCGATTTGCGTGTGGGTTGCGATTCCCACACCCTGCACTGCTGACCTGGCCAGTTTCATTATGGGGATAGGTATGACCCAGACCTCCACATTTCTTGTCGTTTTGGGCCAGCTTTTAAAGGACTTGAGGTTTATGACCCCTCAGAGGCATCATGATTCTGGATGAGGGAACCTTTTGAAAGGCAAGTTCAAATGGTTTCACCCATACCGCCATGCAAAGCTATATCCTCCACCAACTACTCCATGGCCCCTCATACCGTCCATGCCAAGTTATGTCCCTTGGTGCAGCACCCACTCCCATGGCCCTTCATACCGTCCATGTCAAAGCCATAAGTTATAGCAAGTGTTAAGAATTGGTATGAAGTTCTGTTAGACATTTAATTTAACTTTGATTAACCAAGAAACTTGCTAAAGTAGCTTGTGTCAACAGTAGACATGGCTGCAGGAGATACTTGCCAGGTTCACTCACCTTTAAGAACAACTGTGTTCTCTGGCTATTGTATATTCTTATTTGCAGGCCTCAGAATAAAATAACTGATAGTGAAATGAATGGGAGAGGATGGAAGACAACTCAAGAAATGATAAGGAAAAAATGAGGTGAGACTGATCAAATATGGCTGTAGGGTACATGCAAAAGATTTTGATCTGGACTCAACACTAAGTTCAACAACTTTAGATTGTGAACTTTCTCCTCCATGTTGACCTCTTTATATTGTTTGTCTCAACACAAAATCGCCCATCTCCCCCACAGGGCCCTCTGCCACTTGTTGAAATTGACAAAAAAACCGGCCCATCAAAGAAAAATAATGAAAGAAGAAACAGACTACTCAAACGGCCAGAAGAATAATTTAGGGGTGGCACGGTGGCTCAGTGATTAGCACTGCTGCCTCATAGTGCCAGGGACCTGGGTTCAATTCCATTGTTGGGTGACTGTGCGGAGTTTGCATGTTCTCCCCGTGTCTGCGTGGGTTTCCTCCGGGTGCCCCGGTTTCCTCCCACAGTCCAAAGATGTGCAGGTTAGGTTGATTGGCCATGGTAAATTGTCCCTTAGTGTCAGGGGGATTAGTAGGGTAAATACGTGGGGCTATGGGCCTGAGTGGGATTGTTGATGGAGCAGGCTCAATGGGCTGAATGGTCTCCTCTTGCACTATAGAGATTCTATGATTCTAATAAAACTAAATTCCAGGAATCTCTGGAATGAACTTCCCTGAGAAAAAGGAAACATTAACAAAGTGCAAAATAAAGCAGCCAAAACTTCAAAAGTACTCGGAAAATGCAGAGAGAAAGCTGGCAGCTGCTAACAGATGAGCAAAAAAGATGACAATGGCAATGCATTTAAAGACGTAATACATTTAAAGTGATGTTGCACTTAAAGTAGCAACCACAAGAGGGAACAAACAGCTATCTACAAGAAAATTGGAGAAGACCCCAGAGAGAGGGCAATTCTCAAAGAAAGATCGATAAGAAATGAAGAGCTCATGGAAGAGGCAACGGAAGACGTCAGAGGAGGCAACAAAGACCTCAAAGAGAAGGCAAAAAATACATCAAACAGAGGGCAAGAGAAGCCTCAGAAAGGAGGCAATAGAAGACCCCAGAAAGTGGTAAAAGAATTAACCAGAAAGAGAGCACTGAAAGGAGGGCAATGAAATACCCCAGAAGGAAGACAATGAAAGATCCCACAAGAAGGTTAATGCGAGAATTGCTGAATGGAAACAAGTCAACTCTTGGTCAGAGTCAGACCTGACCAACAGTGAAGTCAAAAGGATATGGCTGAAGTTATGCCAAGTAGAAATGAAGGTTCCATCTATGAAATGTAATGATGCACTTTCATAGACTTCATTAAAAATAGAAAATAATTTATTAATAAGAAGAACTGTACAGCAGGCACATAGCTGCACGTCATCCCCTACATGTCTCAATACAAATATTGCTTTTAGGAAATAAATTTTAATGAATAAATTTGGTGTCAGATGAAAATTTGAAAGAAACATACCTGACACTATCAACATTGTTCCTTGTCCAAATACATTTGATACTGTAACTTTTCGTATTCCAAACACGCAATAGTAAATATCTGTGTCATTTTCCTGGAGATTATTGAGGGTTACAGTGAAGTTTTGTTTGCTTCCTTTAAACTCAGTACGGTTGATATATGCGTCATGCACCGTATTAATACGATCGTGGACGTAGATCAGATCGGTGGGAACTAAAAGATTTCTTCTTAAATAGATGCCCACAATGGTATCGTCTTCAGATGTAAATCCGCAGTTTATTGAAACAGATCCTCCCCCTTTCACTTGTTTAACAAAAGGAGACTGAAAAATGCGACTGTCTGTAAAATATAGAATTAAAGATATAGTCAGTACGGTCATAAAGCTCTGAATGTGATCAATTATCAAACGGAATGTTCTTTTAAGTCAATATTTATTTGAAGAAGAATAGTGGTATAGAAATAAGGGATTGTTCTGTGTAATTTCTATTATTTCAGATTCCTGGAGTAAAATGGCTCCTTTCAGTAGCTGAGAGTCTAGTTGCCACTTCAGTCCATCACTTCATGGCCTAAATAATACCCTCTGCTGCAGGGAGTAGGTTGCACACCCAGAAGTTGGAGCCTTAAAGAGACAATTGCCTCCCCCTTTAATTCCTTTTTACAGTCTTTAATAACTAAGTCACGCAGTCGTGAATTATAACTAAATATGGTGTACATGAGTTGGACAGTTATAAATCAAGTCCTTGAGAGGTTTTTCTGTATCTTGTAGAGTGGTATAATTCTGTTGTCTGAAATGCTTCCACGTGATCAACATTAATAGGAACTGCAATAAGAGGCACCTCTTCTAGTACAGGCAGTTCATTACTACGTGCTCCCATAGAGATATCAGTTATGTCTATAACAGGTCGAGCAGGCGCTTACAGGTTCAAAAACATTTCTTAATGCAATGCTGACTGCTGAAGTCTCTCTCCACTCCTCAAGTGATCCATATGTTTATGAATGATCCGCCCTGCCAGGTCTACTTGGTACAATAGGGGTCCGGTTTTAGAAACAATAATTATGGGATCCAATTTGATCCACTGCTGAAGTTTCATATTACGGACTTTAGTGTGTTTTTTATTATTGTTGCAGTGGTGATGGCTCATTGATGGGATCTTGAGGCTTGTGTGTTTAACATAAACACTTTTATTGTAGTCTTTAACTATGTAAAGTTCCAAATATGGTTGTGTATGGAGCTGTTCCATGCAGGCATGCTCCTGAGTTCAGTTCCAGACAGTTCTCTGACCATGTGATACATCACCCTGTGGGCGATGCCACTGTCTAGTCCCACGTTGACCCTTGCTCTGCCAAGCACCTTACATTAAAATGCATTCAGGCACACATATCACAATTCAACAAAGTCTTGTCCTGACAGTTCTTTCACAATCCTGGTCTATCATGTATGAAGGAATGGTCATGGTATTCTGTTTCTGGTACTTAGATCATGTGATAAAGTTTCTTCTCTTTCCAGCATTTCAATTCAGCATCTTTTTCATCAACCATTTTATGATATTAGAGACAGAGGTATGCAGCACAGAAAAAGGCCCTTCAGCTCATTGCTTCTGCGCTGGTCAAAGACAAAGTACACAAACATGCTAATCCAATTTTTCAGCACTCAGCACTGAGCCCATAGGCTTGTATGCCTTGGCATCGCAAGTGCACATTTAAATACTTCTTAAAGTTATGAGGGTCTCTGCTTCCACCACCCTTTCAGGCAGTGAGTTCCAGACTCCCACCATCCATTGGATGAAAAAGTTTTTCCTCACATCCCTTCTAAACCTCCTATCCCTTCTAAACCTCCTGACCCTTACCTTAAATCTATGCCCCCTAGACATTGATCCCTCCACCAAGGAGGAAAGTTTCTTCCTGCCCACTCTATAGATGCCCCTCATCATTTTATATATTTCAATCATGTCCCCCCTCAGTCTTCTCTTTTCCAAGGAAAACAACCGCAGTGTATCCAATCTCTCTTCTTAACTAAAACTCTCCAGCCCAGGCAACATCCTGGTAAATCTCCTCTGCACCCTTTCCAATGCTATCACATACCTTCTCGAATGTTGATTGCAAAAGTGCAACTATACTCTAGCTGTGGCCTAACCAATGTTTGATATAGTTTCAGCATAACTTTCCTGCTCTTAAATTCTATGCTTCGACTAATAAAGGCAAGTGTACCATATGGCTTCTCAGCCACTTTATCCACTTGTCCTGCTACCTTGAGGGACTGGTATACAAGCACACCAAGATCCCTCTGATCCTTAGTGCTTCCCAGAGTTCTGCCATTCATCATGTATTCTCTTGACTTGTTTACCCTCCCCAAGTGCATTACCTCACACTTATCTGAATTGAATTCTATTTGCCACAGATCAACCCATTTGATCAGCCCATCTACATCCTCCTGTAATCTAAGGCTATCCTCCTCATTATTTACCACCCCACCAATTTTTGCAAAATCTACGAACTTATTGATCAACCATCCTACATTTAAGTCTAAATCATTTATATAAATCACAAACAGCAAGGGCCCCAACACTGATCACTGTGGGATCCCACTGGGCACAGTCCTCCATTCCCAAAAACCACCCCTCGACCATCACTCTTTGCTTCCTGCCACTCAGCCAATTCTGCATCCAACTTCCAAACTTCCTTGGTTCTTATGCTTTTCTATTAGTCTGACCAATTCAAAAATCGTGTTTTTGCAAGTAATCTCAGTTTCTTTCTCTGTCTGAATTGCTGATTCTTCTGTCAAATTCAATGTTTTTACCTCTTGGGCCTCTGACGGAAATCTTTGTCTCTTCATTGGACACAGGTGAGGTCCCTGAGGATTGGAGGATAGCGAATGTGGTACCGTTATTTAAGAAGGGTAGCAGGGATAACCCGGGTAATTATAGGTCAGTGAGCTTGACGTCCGTGGTAGGGAAGTTGTTGGAGAGGATTCTTAGAGACAGGATGTATGCGCATTTAGAACGGAACAATCTCAATAGTGACAGACAGCATGGTTTTGTAAGAGGGAGGTCGTGCCTTACAAATTTGGTGGAGTTTTTTGAGGAAGTGACAAAAATGGTTGACGAAGGAAGGGCCGCGGATGTTGTCTATATGGATTTCAGTAAGGCATTTGACAAAGTCCCTCATGGCAGATTGGTTCAGAAGGTTAAGGCTCATGGGATACAAGGAGAGGTGGCTAGATGGGTAGAAAACTGGCTTGGCCACAGGAGACAGAGGGTAGCAGTCGAAGGGTCTTTTTCCAGCTGGAGGTCTGTGACCAGTGGTGTTGATGTGGAGATGCCGGCGTTGGACTGGGGTAAGCACAGTAAGAAGTCTCACAACACCAGGTTAAAGTCCAACAGGTTTATTTGGTAGCAAATACCATAAGCTTTCGGAGCTTGCTGCTCCTTCGTCAGATGGAGTGGTCTCTGTTCCACAACACCACTGTTCCAGTGGTGTTCCACAGGGTTCTGTACTGGGACCTCTGCTATTTGTGATATATATAAATGATTTGGAAGAAGGTGTAATTGGTGTTATCAGCAAGTTTTGTGGATGACACGAAGATGGCTGGACTTGTGGATAGCGATGAACATTGTCGGATATAGATAGGCTGGAAAATTGGGCGGAGAAATGGTAGATGGAATTTAATCCAGATAAATGCAAAGTGATGCATTTTGGAAGAACTAATGTAGGGGGGAGTTCTACAATAAATGGCAGAGCCATCAAGAATATAGAAACACAGAGGGACTTTTGTGTGCAAGTCCACAAATCCTTGAAGGTGGCAGCACAGGTGGAGAAGTTGGTGAAGAAGGCATATGGTATGCTTGTCTTTATCGGATGGGGTATAGAGTATAAAAGCTGGAGTCTGATGTTGCAGCTGTATAGAACACTGGTTAGGCCACATTTGGAGTACTGCGTCCAGTTCTGGTCGCCGCACTACCAGAAGGACATGGAGGCTTTAGAGAGAGTGCAGAGAAGGTTTACCAGGATGTTGCTTGGTATGGAGGGTCTTAACTATGAGGAGAGATTGGGTAAACTGGGCTTGTTCTCCCTGGAAAGATGGAGAATGAGGGGAGACCTAATAGAAGGGTATAGATAGGGTGAACAGTGGGAAGCTTTTTCCCAGGTCGGAGGGACGATCACGAGGGGTCACGGGCTCAAGGTGAGAGGGGCGAGGTATAACTCAGATATCAGAGGGACGTTTTTTACACAGAGAGTGGTGGGGGCCTGGAATGCGCTGCCAAGTAGGGTGGTGGAGGCAGACACGCTGACATCGTTTAAGACTTACCTGGATAGTCACATGAGCAGTCTGGGAATGGAGGGATACAAACGATTGGTCTGGTTGGACCAATGAGCGGCACAGGCTTGGAGGGCCGAAGGGCCTGTTTCCTGTGCTGTACTATTCTTTGTTCTTTGTTCTCTTCAGTTAATTTCTCATTGCCAAGCTTCTCTTCTTCAAAATCTTATTTTCCTGATTCAATTTTTCACTGGATATGTTCTTATATTCATAGAATCCCTACAATGCAGAAAGAGGCCATTCGGCCCATTAAGCCTTCACCGACAACAATCGCACCCAAGCCCTATCCCCGTGACCCCACGTATTTACCCCACTAGTCCCCCTGACACTAAGGGGCAATTTAGCATGGCCAATCCACCTAATCTGCACATCTTTGGACTGTGGGAGAAAACTGAAACACCCAGAGGAAACCCATGCAGACATGGTGAAAATGTGCAAACTCCACACAGACAGTCATCCGAGCCAGAACTGAACCTAGGTCCCTGGCACTGTGAGGCAAAAGTGTTAGCCACTGTGCCATTGTGCTGCTAATTGCTTTTTCATGGAATTTGTAATGTACAATGTGCAATGTAAATTTATCCAACAAAAGTTTGTTGTCAGTCATTTCACCTTGTTGTTTTAATGTCTTCTCTCGAGCTTTAATTCTTTTTGCTGAATACTCTTTGTGTTGAGTAGTTCCTAATCCCCTTTGAAGTCTTTAATTTAAAGAGGAATCCATCATGTTCTTACTGGACATACACATTTCACAAATAGTATCTTCATTTCGACTTGTCTTAACTTCAGTCAAATCCTTTTGCGTTCACTGTTGGTTGGGTCTGTCTCCGACAAAGTGTTGACTTCTTTCCATTCTGCAATTCTCTCATTGCCCTACTTGCGGTCTTTCATTTGGCTCTCAGCCAAATCTCCATTCACTGCAGCAGGACGGGAGAATCCCACTGGCGTTAACGGCCAGAGAACCCTGCCCATTGTTGCCAACAGATAGAAGGAAGAGGCTAGGCTCTGACATGAATCTGGAGTGATTGGAAGAGATCTAAGTGTTTGGTACCTCGCACATAGATACAGTGATTTCATCACAGCAGGTGGCTTCCCACATTCAATCCCCACAATCTGACCTCCCTAGCATTCTCCTGCACAGTACACCTCAGGCCAACACTCCCTGCAGCTCCAGCCATTCCTCTTTCTCAAGATACTCTTTCATACGTTGCTTGCATGGCCTATCTTACCTTCAGTAACTCCAGTCTGAGGAAGGAGGATTACACATGAACATTATAAACAAGAGAGGCTACAGAGTAGGTATTCACCTCATGAGTATTGACTGTACCATCTGCTCCACTGGGACTCTAGCATGTGACTGCTGAAATCATGATATACATCACTAACTCATTAGCATAACTATTAACCCTTTCTGCTACCTCCTCAGATCCCCATCTATGCAACAACTACAGACACTCAACTACATTTATTGCTGGTCACTCACAATGCACCTGCTCGTAATATTCCATTTTTCACACTGTAACTTTTTTGCTTCCTTTCCTCTCAGTCGATGAGAGCACAGAATTCCATGGAGAGGCAGAAAACGGAGGTCCAGTCCTCTTGTATTTACCACCCTCACCATGGTAGATTCACAAAAGATGGGCAGAGTGACAGAATACATGGCCACCGGAGACGAATAGATGGGGGACTTCATACAACCTCAAATGTTGCCTCCTCCCTCAATGACAGAGTCTTCGACTGCACAGGCACCTTGAACTCAGAGGGTCCAAAACCCAGAGGACTTTGTGAAGGAAATCTTAGGTGCCACAACAAGGGAATGAGCAGTTTTGTATTGGGGGTGGCAGTAAAACAAAATGTTTAACAATCATATATTAACATTTTAAAGAAAAAGTCCAAACACCTCGGGATTAGCCAAGAAAACAACATCGTAAGATTACACATTTGTAAACAAAAACAAACTTTATTGCACATTTAAGGAAATTAAACTCAGTTAGCATTATCAAATTAAAACTGCATTTTATAAAGACTTGTGTTATAAACGTATTTCTACTTTCTAATTCCCCCAAGAATTTCCTTATCTTATGAAATCCTTAAAGTTAATTATCTCTTCCTGGGACCAACTCAAAAGTCACATCACTTCCCTCTGAATCCGCTCTGATTTCAGTTCAGTGTTCCAGCTATTCAACAAGGTACAAGATGGAAGGGGTCCTTCCATTAGCTTGTGACTACACAACCTTCCAACATTTCTTTATTAATTGCATAACTGTGGATTTGTGGCCGCTCTGTGACCCCTGTGCGGTGGCCTAAAACACCCTGGATTTTTCATAGCCCACTGCTGTGATTTCAAACAGCAACAAAAACTGAATCATTCCATATCTCCAAGTGCAATAAGGTTAGCTCGTTTTCATTGAGTGGATTGCGATAGATTTCTTCCTTTAACTCCCAGTTAAACAAACCTTCCAGTTTATCATTGATTGGGAGGGGGGTGGGGGGGGGGGGGGGGGGGTGTAGTATAGAATTCTAGTATGAGGCCCTTCATTTTAGTTTTACTGTAAGTAGACTAGATTAAGGTAATTATAAAGTGCCTTATATATATAGTAAGAATTCACGATGTGCCTGGAACAAAATATACAAAGGTATTATAAACTGCAACGGTATTATAAACTGTACAACCACAAATTAACCAAGTATTATAAGCTTAAACTATAATTTCAATACATATGGATTGTGCTCCTTGGCCAACTTTGTTCTGAATGCAGCATGATGGGAAACACAGTGGTAGACAGACCAAATTCTGTTAATACAATGGAGCACAAAAAGGCAGCTTCTGTTATCTGTTGTTGGATACACGACAACACGTTTAAATCATAGGCCTGCTATTTAAGGGAGTAAATTCATTCATGGGTAGCAAGGCTGGAGCAGTCTCTCAAGCTGATAAAGGAGGCCCCAGTTCCAGTGAAAGAGTGACTCCTTTCATCAATTAAAAATCACAGATGTTAATAATGGTCTTGGTTACGAGTAATGACATGGGTTATGTTTCCTAGGTAAAGGGGAAGGAACCTACATGGGCAATAAGCTAATAAGCTCCTATTCCTGTTGACAGATGGAATGTTATTGGCTGAGGTAATAATGTGTGATGTAGTGATTGGGCCCTCTAGTCTGATTGACAAGACTGGGTGGGATATTGAAATGTTCAAAATAATATAACAATGTTACCTAGCAATATTAGCTCGGAGAGGACAGACAACACTCATTGGCTGTGTCTCTCTCCTGATGCATGCATTAGCAAATAAATTCCTTTTCATTCTTTAACTATATACTGTCTTTCGCAGTCTATATATTGGTTGAGTGAGATTCAACAACTACAGAGCACCCCAGGGGATACCTGAGAAAATTCCTCTTATAATTTGGTGCTGCGAGCAGGGTACTCACCGGTGACCGGTGGCGAGACATGTTCCCAAAAGGTGGGTGAGTGTTTTCTTTAAATACCACCCAGTAGTTAGGGGGCTACGGAAGCCGTAAGTTGAGTAACTCAGACTGGGGTAGAGGTGCAAAAGCGGTGTATATGTAAAGAGCCCATGCTTAACATGGAGGGGCCAGGGACGGACTCTCAGATCACCTACGGAGCAGAGCGAAAAGCTGCGTGGGTAGAAGGGGCGTTTGCAGAGAAGCTACGTTTAAACATAGCGGGGCTGGGGACGGACTCTCATGCACTCCTATGCAGCGGAACCAAAAAAGCCACGTAGCTAGAGAAGCGTCAAGTGGCTAGACATGTGTACAGACGGCGGCTGGCTCGGGTGCAAGGAACTCACAGGGAGGCATTCCAGAGGTAGAGGTGGGACAAGGCCATGTGAGAGAACTGGCAGGGAGAGGTCCCAGGAGTACAGGTCTTCTGTGAGAGAGAGAGAGAGAGACAGGTTAAATTGGTTGGTCTAAAACGTCATAGACCAAAGAGGGGAATAAAGGGTTAAAAGCAGGACGGACTCGCTGTGTATGGCATAGAGAGAGAGAGAGGATATAACTGTACAATTCATGGTCATTTTCAAGAATAGGAATCCGCCAGAGATTTGAGCTCTGCCATGTTGGGAAAGGAAAATCAATTCCAAGATGGTGAAAACGTCTGAAAAGTTGTCAGGAGAGTTAACCATTTAGGCACACAGTTGATTTGATTTTGCATTTGCCTGTGTTGGTTATGGAGGTAAAGTTGTATAAATAATTAATCATGCAAATTTTGAGCTAAACTGGAGAGATTGTAAGTAAGTGTAGAAGTTTTAATTTAGTAGGGATATTTAAAAGTGATAAAAATAGATTTAATTTTGGATTAATCTGGATCAAGATTGTTGTTACTTTCGAAAATGTATTCTTGATAGAACTGACAATGAAAAGATAAATGGAAAGAATCATTCCGGAGTGTTTGAAGTGAAGATGTCAATCTGAGCGAATTTACTCCGCCCCTGATAAAACAAGCAGAGATTTAATCCTTTCTGTCCCAGACAGGATGGGTCTTTGTGTTATAAGATTTGAAGTAGTTTTAAGACATAAAATCAAAAATCTAACAGAAAGGAGAATTGCATAAGATAGAATGGGAGTGCGTGTTTAATGATGGGAATTATTATACTGCCATAATGCATTCTAGTTAAAATATGTGACATGGATATGCAAAGTAGTGAATCAACCACAAAACTGGTGAAGTAGTTTTGAACACAAAGCACACCCTGTTGTAAATTTTGAATATGGGAAGGTTGAAAGCTGCATTAGATGCCAGAAGGGCTAAAAGGGAGAGCCCACCTATAACACCAAATTGACAGATTAATATGATTAAAGATGAGGGAAATAATTCAGTGGAATAAATGAGAAAGGAAAATGAACAGGATAATAAAAGATACGTTATAAAGGAGCTGATAGTAAACAGAGGAGGACAGAATTAAAAGTGGGATTCATTGGATACAAGAGAGACATTTAAAGGGATTCTCGGAAGTAGAACGCAGTTTAGGTGATAGCTATAGATGAAGGAACAAAGTTTTCTTAAAGGAAAGAAGAGATAAGAGAGACACTAAAGGGCAGTTGAAAGCCCAAAACACTGTTTTCTGAGTTTGGGATGATTCTGACATAAGAAAATGCGCTGTAAGCAAGTTACCTTAATAAAATGATGTTATTTAAGATAAGGACAAACAATTAAAATAAGTTATGGCCTGGGATCAAATTGAAAGGTTTGATTTCTATTTCAAAGATGTTATGAGGTTATAGTATTCGGGAAAAAAAGATAGTTTCCAGAGGACCGGGGAAAGTTTGTTTGTGTACAAAGGCTTTTCATCGGAAAAGGGGTAAGACAAGCATTGAAGACTTCTTAACTATTATAGGAATTTTGTGGAAGATTGTGCCCGAGTGGTAAAGCTCTTACAGGACTTGATAAAGGGAGGAAGGGCTCGTCAGGGAAATATAGAGTGGGGAGATGCAGAAATACAGGCTTTTTCAGATTTGAAGCAGGCTTTGGTGACAGCCCCAGCTTTGGTCACCAAACCGTTACACATTTTTTGTGAGGAAAATGATGGAATATAGGCAGCTGTAGTTGCTCAGCAGCATGGGGAATGATTGAGACTGATAGAGTATCACTCCGCTCAGTTACTCAGTTGCCAAAGGGATGCATCGGTGTGTGAGGGCACTAGCTTGTGCCTCGTGGGCGGTCAGTGTGTTGGAGCCCCTCACTTTGATGGGAAAAATGATCCTCCATAGCCCGCATACTCAGGAATTTACTCCAGGCATCCAGTGTTCGTTTAGAAGCAGCAGTAATAAAAGTTCAAGCTCACAGGAAAATTGAGAATAAAGCACAGCAAGGAAATCATTTTGCCGACCAGGCAGCAAAGGCCTTAGTAAAACAGGACTGGGAGTGGACACAGCCTGTAGGATTAGCAGTTGTAGCAGTTGAGGACAATCCAGATATTGATGTAAAACAAGTGCAGGAACAAGCAGATGAAGAGGAAAAGGAGTAATGGAAAAAAGATGGAGGATGATGAGGTCATGATGGAATATGGAGGAGAGAAGGGAAAATAATAGTTCCTAAAGTAAACAGCATTCGCTGCTGAAGATTTATCACGGAACAGCACACACGAGCAGGGACAGAATGCTTGATTTATTGAAGAAATGTTAGTATTGTCAGAGGTGTCTGCAGTGCACCCTAGTGGTGGCAGGACATCCCTGCAAGATTAAAATGGGAAGTCAACCCAGACCCAAAGGACCCTGGGAAAATTTACAAATGGATGTTACAGGGCCGTTACCACGGGTACAGGGAAAGCGTCCTGTTTAGTAATTGTAGACCAATGGGTTGAAGCATTCCCATGTAAAGATGCCACAGCTTCAACAGTAGCTGTGATATTACCAAATGAGATAATTCCCAGGTGGGGAATGCCTCTTCAGCTGGATTCTGATCAGGGAACTCATTCACGGGCAGAGTTTTGAAAGAGATCTGTCGTATGTTGGGAATAAAGCAGAGGTTTCACATACCATATCACTCTCAGAGTTGAGGGATGGCGGAGAGGGTGAATTGAATATGGAGGGATCCAATACACAATCTACATTTTCTCAAAAAGCAGGTGATCACGCAACAGCAGCATGGAGATTGGACTAAATTGGCAGGAGATAAGGTAATGGTGAAACTCATGACAGACAAAAAGGGGCTAGCAACTTGCCGGGAAGGGTCTTTTGATGTGGTGGTTACAGGGCAGACATGTGCCCTAATTGATGAGAAGTGCGGCCTGCCCTGGAGACACTGGACTCAGTTAAGGCTGTACCCTGGTGGTAAGCCCCAAGATAGCGAACCTGACCCAGCGACTGAATGATTTAATATAATAGTAGAAGTGGAGAGAATCTGATTGGACCGAATTTATTCTGATTGCTAAATTTAAGGTCACGAGGCCATCTGGATTCTATTACAGATTATGCACACAGAAGATCTCTGACCTGCCACAGCTACAATCAAGGCACAGCTCCAATAAAGATTGACCGGACATCCCCCAACGCAGAAACAAGTCAAGTGGCGAGTGCGTGCAAAGTGTGGCGCGGTGATTGTGCAAGTTTCGTAAACAAGCTGTATGATTACCTGACATTGATCAACAATTGTGTTTGATTGGAAGACAGAAGTTGCAGAGACTGCTATAATGAATGCATGTGATTATATCTTTTTAATATTGAATGTACAGATTTTGACTCAGGTGGGACCAGCAACTGAGGTTCTTCAGCGTTCCCCTCGGGAGGTACATGTTAATACTTATATATGGGCACACACATATGCTAGATTGACTAGCACATTGTTCACACATCCCCATACATGCAGGAGGGGGAATCAGTAGAGAGGTAAGGAAAGAATTTCTTAACAGTGAGTCTTGTGCAGGGAAGTTAGGTCATATAAACATATGTACACCTATCTATAACCTCGGGGAACC
The DNA here is from genome assembly GCF_964213995.1 of Mustelus asterias. Lineage (NCBI taxonomy): Eukaryota > Metazoa > Chordata > Chondrichthyes > Carcharhiniformes > Triakidae > Mustelus > Mustelus asterias. The sequence goes on along the minus strand of NC_135812.1, from coordinate 79,687,420 downwards.
AGCTCCTAGTTTAGTTTTAAAACAGCCAACACCAAAACCAAAAGGGATATATTGTGCTAGAAATATGGAAGGCCAAGGGGAGAACTTGGGCATGAGTGAATGTGAACACATGGTAGATTGAACCATGTGGCTATGCCTGAGTCCACCCAGTAATGACCAATCTTGCAATATTTCTTATTGCTTTAGAGGAGGAAACACTTACCCAACTCTCAATGGAACATATTGGATTTGTGGGGATAGGGCATATCCTTGGCTCCCTGTCGGATGGAAGGTGTCATGTTACCTTGGATATGTAATCCCATACATATATCACACTCCTAAACTCCCTCCTCTGCCAAGATATCGACAGGCTGTTACAGAAACAGAATGGTTCTTTGGCATATTATTTCCCCAATATGGAGTAGCTAAAGCGATGCGTGAATTTCTGGTTCTACACTCCATTTTGGAACAAGTCACCAATGATACAGCAACTGCCCTTGCTAAGGTTAATGATGAGATAGTAGCCATGCGCACTGTGGTACTTCATCACAGATTGGCATTGGATTAAGTCTTGGCGACAAGGGGTGGGACTTGTGCAGTGATTAGATCAGGGTGTTGCACGGACATACTAGATAGTTCAGAAAACATAACTAATCTGGTTAATCATAGCAGGAAAGAGGTGGAGAAACTCAAAGACCTTGAACCATTTACCTTCGGTAGTTAGGCTCCTTGGGAACATCAATCCTACAAGGGATTGCAATATTCTTCATGGTGATCTTGGCACTGATGGTGTTTGTCAATGTAGTTAAGTGTGCCTGTGCAAGGTTGTCCAAGTCCACAGAAGGGGTAGTACCAGTGATGGCAGTGAAGTTGAGCAAGCAAGGATACGAAGGGACCAGTCTTCCTTCAGGACACAGGAACAAGTATTGGGACACTTCTATTTAGTGGCTTTATCTTAGGCTATAGCCAAGGGCCAAAAGCAGGGACTGATGGGGGGTAGTATAGAATTCTAGTATCAGGCCATTCATTTTAGTTTTGCTATAATAAATAGACTAGGTTAAGGTAATTACAAAGTGCCTTTTATGTATAATAAGAATTCACAATGTGCCTGAAACAAAACATACTACAAAGGTATTATAAACTGCAAAGATATTATAAACTGTGCAACCACAAATTAACCAAGTATTGTAAGCTTAAACTGTAATTTCAATATATATGTATTGTGCGCCTTGGCACACTTCGTTCTGAATGCAGCATGATGGGAAACATAGTGGTAGACAGACTAAATTCTGTTAATACAATGGAGCACAGAAAGGCAGCTTCTCATATCTGTTTTTGGATACACAAAAACAAGTTTAATCATAGACCTGCTATTTAAGGGAGTAAATTTGTTCATGGGTAGCAAGGCTGGAGCAGTCTCTCAAGCTGAGAAAGGATGCCCCAGTTCCAGTGAAAGAGTGACTCCTTTCACCAATTAAAAATCACAGATGTTAATAATGGCCTTGGTTACTGGTAATGATATGGGTTAGGTTTCCTAGGTAAAGGGAAAGGAATCTACATGGACACTAAGTTAATAATCTCCTATTCCTGTTGACAAGTGGAATGTTATTGGCTGAGGTAATAATGTGTGATGTAGTGATTGGGCCCTCTAGTCTGATTGACAAGACTGGGTGGGATATTGAAATACTCAGAATAATATAATAATTTTACCTAGCAATATTAGCTCGGAGTCGACAGTCAACCCTCATTGACTGTGTCTTTCTCCTGATGCATGCATTAGCAAATAAATTCCTTTTCATTCTTTAACTATACACTGTCTTTCGCAGTCTATGTATTGGTTGAGTGAGATTCAACAACTACAGAGCACCCCAGGGGATACCTAAGAAAATTCCTCTTACAATCATGTTCCAGTATATTATGAAGTTTAAGACAGTAACTTAAAATTTTGTTTGCGAACAGACTATTAAAATGGCTGCTGCAAATCATGTGAATGTTTTGCATTTTTAGCTCTAAATAGTCCTGAAGCTCATACAAATATCTAAATAAATATTACACATTCACAATTTCGCGGTCATCTGGGGAATTCACACATCCTCATGTTTGAGTCTGGATGATCATGAACAGAACTATAACATTCCAACAAGCCCATGTTTCTGTTTCACCATGAACAGAAGAAACAGCTGAATTCAATGGGTGGATTTTCTGACCGTGTTCACCCCAAAATTGGAAAATCTCACCCAAGGTCAATGGACCTTTGCATGGTCCGCACCCTCGCCCGCTGAGATTCCCTTGGTGGACGAGACGGGAAAACTGCCCCCAATGTGTGTACACCCTCAACCTTCCATTGCAATATGACGACCCCCTCATCCAAACAAGGCTGGATGAATTTCAAACAACAATGCAAGAGATATAATCAACGTGCCACCCCTTTTTGTCAAAAAGGGACTTTGAACCTGTACACGCCACGTGATGAGGAAGCTATTTTGATGGCTGCTAAAACAGCAAGAAGTCGTTGTGTGCACAGAATTTCAGCAGAAAACCATTAAACCCTCTAAATGTCATTCAAGCAACCAGGGTATACCCGAAAGTGGGAGATTGACTCTTCTCAATCCAAGCCAAATTTGTGTTCTGCCATTCAGTGAGATCAAGGTTGATCTGCATCTTAACTGCATCCACATCTCTTGGCTCCATATTCATTTACTCCCTTACCCATCCAAAATCTATCGACCTCAGATCTTAAACTATTAATTAAGCTCGTGCTTACTGCTTTTTGTAGGTGAGAATCCAACATTTGTCATGAGCATGCAAAATAGGAACAGAAAGTAGACCATTTGACCCCTTGAGCCTTTTCAGCCATTCAACAAGATCGTGGTTGGTCTCTTTGTGTTTCAAGTTCCTCATTCCCAACTACCCCCAGTAGCATTTAGTTCTCTGGCCTCTTGCAAGATCTTAAAATCTTGCAAGATTCTGGGCGGAATTCTCTCAAAAGAATTCTAAGTGCCGAATTTGCGTGAAAACTGGAGTAATTCACACTGTTTTTTCCAGAGAAGAATCTCCCACACTCTGTGCACTGCAGAGGCCACTGTCCCATGCCCCATGTACCTTGTCCCTTGGGCAGTGCCGGGGGCACAGGCTGGCACTGCCAGCGTGCCAATGCCCAGGGGGCACCCCCACCCCACCGCCCGACCACCGTGCATCTAGGGGGCCCCGATTGCACCCCCTTCACTCCAGCGGGGTTGGGCCACTGGTTCCATATTAGTGGTGAGCTACTGTAATCCTCACTGGAGTGGAATACTCTGGCGGGGTAGGAGATGCTAGCGGGCCTGGAGACTTCAGTCCTGTGCCCGCTAATCGTATTTAAATTCTATTACAATGACCATGTAAGTGACCTTTGCAGCTCCCTGCCAATTTCCAGCACAGAGCAAACACCACCGGAAGTCCGGCGCTGGGAGATGCAAGTGGGACGTGAATGCTTGCGCAACCTCATGAATCGTTCGGTGTGAGAATCTCCCAGCCCACTGCGCTTCATTTGTAGTGCAGTGGGATGGGAGAATCGCGGTCTCTATCTATCTCTGCCTTGAAAATATTCAGTGACCCATCTTCCAATGTGTTCTGAGGCAAAGAGGTCCAAAATCACACAAACATCTGAGAGCAAAAGTTTTTCTTCATCTCTGTCCGAAAAGGCTGACCCTTAATTTTAAAACAGTGCCCCTTAGTTCTGGACTCACCCACAAAAGGAAACATCCTGTCCACATCGACCTTGTCAGGATCAGCCTGAATCTTATATAGCTTAATCAAGTCACCCCTCACTCATCTAAACTCCAATGAAAACAAGCCAAGTCTATTCAACCTATCCTATCCTTCTACTCTGCGCATGAAGAAACATTTCCTAACTTTTCTCTTGAATAGTTTGGCTCTGATTTTATGCAACGCAAACTTGTCTTGGACTTTCTCAACAACAGGAAAAGTTTCTCTCTAACTTAATAGTTGTTCTCAAAATCCGAAAGACCCTCAATCAAATAACCAAATATCAATAAGCTAATATTGGATGTCTCTAATCGCAAACAATAGATCTGAAAATTAACCATTGAAGCATTAAAATATGAGAATATTAAAAATTGCTTAGTTTATGAAACCTGGTTTTGTGAAGGGTAGGTCGTGCCTCACAAACCTTATTGAGTTTTTTAAGAAGGTGACCAAAGAGGTGGATGAGGGTAAAGCGGTTGATGTGGTGTATATGGATTTCAGCAAAGTGTTTGATAAGGTTCCCCATGGTAAGCTTTTGCAGAAAATACGGGCACATGGGATTGAGGGTGATTTCGTGGTTTGGATCAGGAATTGGCTAGCTGTAAGAAAACAGAGGGTGGTGGTTGATGGGAAATATTCATCCTGGAGTTCAGTTACTAGTGGTTTTCCGCAAGGATCTGTTTTGGGGCCACTGCTGTTTGTCATTTTTATTAATGACCTGGATGAGGGCGTGGAAGGATGGATTAGTAAATTTGCGGATGACACTAAAGTCGGTGGAGTTGTAGACAGTGCGGAGGGAAGTGGCAGGTTACAGAGGGACACAGATAAGCTGCAGAGCTGGGCTGAGAGGTGGCAAATGGAGTTTAATGTGGAAAAGTGTGAGGTGATTCACTTTGGAAGGAGTAACAGGAATACAGAGTTCTGGGCTAATGGTAAGATACTTGGTAGTGTGGATGAACAGAGGGATCTGGGTGTCCATGTGCATAGATCCCTGAAAGTTGGCACCCAGATTGATGGGTTGTTAAGAAGGCGTACGGTGTGTTAGCTTTTATTGGTAGAGGGATTGAGTTTCGGAGCCAGGAGGTCATGCTGCAACTGTACAAAACTCTGGTGCGGCCGCATTTGGAGTATTGCGTACAGTTCTGGTCGCCGCATTACAGGAAAGATGTGGAAGTGTTGGAAAGGGTGCAGAGGAGATTTACCAGGATGTTGCCTGGTATGGTGGGAAAATCGTATGAGGAAAGGCTGAGGGGCTTGAGGTTGTTTTCGTTAGAGAGAAGAAGGTTAAGAGGTGACTTAATAGAGGCATACAAGATGATCAGAGGATTAGATAGGGTGGACAGTGAGAGCCTTTTTCCTCGCATGGTGATGGTTAGCATGAGGGGACATAGCTTTAAATTGAGGGGTGAGAGATATAGGACAGATGTTAGAGGTAGGTTCTTTACTCAGAGAGTAGTAAGGGCGTGGAATGCCCTGCCTGCAGCAGTAGTGGACTCGTCAACATTAAGAGCATTCAAATGGTTATTGGATAAACATATGGATGATATTGGAATAGTGTAGATTAGAGGGGCTTTAGATTGGTTCCACTGGTCGGCACAACATCGAGGGCCGAAGTGCCTATACTGCGCTGTAGTGTTCTTTGTTCTATGTTCTATGGTTGCTCAATATCTGCTGAATGCAATTTTCATATTTAATAAGCTATCACCACATCACCCCGCCCCCCCCCCCCCCCCTCCCTCAGGTTGGTCGCATCAAGTCCTTTGTTTAAACTTCTGAATTACGTGGAGATACTCATTCGTTCAATGCTGTTCTGGCAAGTATTTTAATTATACTACTTTACTTTTACTATCTAAGTAACAATTACTTTGATGCATTTGTTTCATCATTCTAAACTTAAATCAAAACGACAATTAAAGGTATCACATTGCCACATAAAAGAACAATAGCTTGCATTTCTATGAATTACTTCTAACATAGAAATACATTAGAATGTTATGCAATGCTCTACAGAGTGGTAAGGAACTTGAACACCAAGAGAGCAGTCAGCAGAGATTAGGCAAAGTGTGATTAGAGGAGTTAAATTTCAAGGAGAATTTTAAACCTGAAGTTAGAAGGGGAGGCAGATGTTTCATAGGAGAATTTCAAAGACAAATTGAGTGTCTCAGGCAATTTTAGTCTAGTCTAGTATATATTATAAAGTGGATCTTCAGAATTATTTTTATGCTGAAGATATGCCAGCATTTGTACCAATAAACTCCCATTGTCAAACATTTCAAAGATTTCACAGAAAAGCCATGTCCTACCTGCAGCAATCACAAGAACAAAAAGAATCTGAAGAAGGTGGAATATTTGTACAGCCATGCTTGATGTCCGCAGTTTACTTCTCTCAAGACATTACAGAATGCACTGATACACTTCCATCTAAACTTGCGCTGGTGTCAGTCCAACCCACAGAACAGAAACCACATCACATTTCCCTTGAATGTTTATGGGAAAAACAAGCCTTAATATTCCATCCTCTGCTGGTAGCAATGCTTGTGTCTCATTACAACTGAAACCAATGCGTGTTGATGTAATTAAGTGCAAAGACTCAAAAGCTTATTTTATGAAAACAATATATGGTTTTGTAACTTTTAGTAAACATTCTAACTAATTCAATAAATCAGTTTGTGGACTAAACATAGTATGTTGAGAGCAGTTAGTAAAATTAGAGTATCTTAGGCCTTATTCATAAGAACATTGAGTACAAGAGTAAGGGGGTCATCTTGAACTTGAATAAGACACTGGTTAGGTCTCATCGGCACTACTGTGACCAGTTCTGGGTGCCAGTTCTGGCCTTTGGAGAGAGTCATGATGCGGAGATGCCAACATTGGACTGGGGTAAACACAGTAAGAGTTTTAACAACACCAGGTTAAAGTCCAACAGGTTTATTTGGTAGCAAATGCCATTAGCTTTCGGAGCGCTGCTCCTTCGTCAGATGGAGTGGAAATCTGCTCTCAAACAGGGCATACAGAGACACAAAATCAAGTTACAGAATACTGATTAGAATGCGAATCTCTACAACCAACCAGGTCTTAAAGATACAGACAATGTGAGTGGAGGGAGCATGAAGCACAGGTTAAAGAGATGTGTATTGTCTCCAGACAGGACAGCCAGTGAGATTCTGCAAGTCCAGGAGGCAAGCTGTGGGGGTTACTGATAGTGTGACATGAACCCAAGATCCTGGTTTAGGCCGTCCTCATGTGTGCGGAACTTGGCTATCAGTTTCTGCTCAGCGACTCGTGAAGGCTGCCTTGGAGAATGCTTACCCGAAGATCAGAGGTTGAATGCCCGTGACCACTGAAGTGCTCCCCCACAGGAAGAGAACAGTCTTGCCTGGTGATTGTCGAGCGGTGTTCATTCATCCGTTTGTCGTAGCGTCTGCATGGTTTCTCCAATGTACCATGCCTCGGGACATCCTTTCCTGCAGCGTATCAGGTAGACACTGGCTGTCCTGTCTGGAGACAATACACATCTCTTTAACCTGTGCTTAATGCTCCCTCCACTCACATTGTCTGTATCTTTAAGACCTGGTTGGCTGTAGCTATTTGCATTCTAATCAGTATTCTGTAACTTCATTTTGTGTCTCTGTGCCCTGTTTGAGAGCAGATTTTCACTCCATCTGACGAAGGAGCAGCGCTCCGAAAGCTAATGGCATTTGCTACCAAATAAACCTGTTGGACTTTAACCTGGTGTTGTTAAAACGCTTACATTGGAGAGAGTACAGAGGAGGTTCACAAGGATGATTCCAGCAATAAACTTTAACTTTGAGGGTAGATTGGAGAAGTTAAGACTGTTTCCCGTGGAGAAAAAAAGGCTGAGAGGAGACTTGATAGAGGTATTCAAGATCCTTTGGGGTATGGACAGGGTAAATAATGAGAAATTGTTCCCACTCAAGGGAGCGTCAAGAACCAGAGGGCACAGATTCAAAATAATTGGCAAAACGAGTAAATGTGTTATGAGGAAGCTTTTTTTTCAGGCAGAGGGTGGTTGGAGTCTGGGATGAACTTTCTGAGAGGGTGGTGGAGGCGGGTTCGATCAAGCTATTCAAAAGGGAATTGGATTGCTTTCTGAAAAGGAAGAACGTGCAAGGTTACGGGAATAAAGCATGGTAGTGAGGCTGGGTAAATTGTTCCTTCAGAGAGCCAGTGCAGACTCGATGGCATGAGTGGACTCCTTCTGCATTGTAAAGATTGTTTGATAGTGCTTTACCTCCTGTTTAATTCTTCCTTTTTGCAGCCTTGTGAAAGTGCTCACAATCTGTTTTTATGTTTCTGCTAGTTAACTCTCCGACTCTATGTTGTTCCTTTGTATCATTTCCTTATTTTTTTATTGCTGATTTTTAAAACACTCCTAATCCGTTGGTTTACTCCTTTTTGGCAACATTGTAAGAAGCCTCTTTATTTCGAATGCCATCCTTACTTCTCTAGTTAACCATAACTGTTCCACTTTTTGATTTGATTTATTATTGTCACATGTATTAGCATACAATGAAAAGTATTGTTTCTTGCACGCTATACAGACAAAACATACCGTTCATAGAGAAGATAATAAGAGAGTGCAGTCATGAAGCCCATTGTTAGAGAGTTTAAGAGAGTTAGAACGAAGTTTTAGAAGCATAGAACAAGGGTAAAAGATAGAATTAGAAGGTATGCTGGGCACAGCTTGCAAGAAGTCGCCTCACTCCGGTGCCATCTTGGAATAATTTTCCTGTGGGACTTCTGTCCATCAAAGAACGTTTGTATGTGTTGAAAGTTGTGAGTTGTTTCTTTACATATGCGAGTACCATGAACAAGAAAGGTAAAATTGAGAAGAGTGCAGAGATCACCCGGTGTCTCGGCCAAGACTCTGAAGTCAACAATTGCCACTGAAAACAAGTCCTTCATCTGATTTTCCATTTCTGGGATCTTACTATGCATAATTGGCAAAACAAGAACACAAGGACTATGGTAGTGTTGCCCCTTTAAGGGGGCGATCCATGAGGGCCATCTGATTGGGCCGGATCCTATGGAGAGGCAGTGTAGGAAGCCGAGCCAATCGGGAGTAAGGGCATGTGTCCTCGGTCGGGGAGGAACCTCAGTTGGAGCCAGGGTGCAGAAGAGAGTAACCATATTTTGCAGTTCTGTCAGACCATTGCCTATACATATGTAAATATTGTTGGTATTAAACCCTTCATAACTTGAAGCCACAATGAGCCGCCTTCGAAGTTATTAGATAATGATTGACATTTTGCAAAAGTAATCAATTGGTTGTGACATACCTTGGGACACCCAGAGTGAAGTGGTGAAGTGTTGTAGAAATCAACTTCCCTCTGAGCACATTTAAATAGCGCAATTTTAAAATTTAATTTGATATTTAATTTCAATTCCAGCAGGGGGAGCTATTTTCTCACCATGACAAAAGCTAACTGTTATTTTACTAAGAAGCACTAGATGGAATGTAAGCTCAATTCAACTGAGTTACACAGAAGCAACAGGGAGAGGAAGACAAAGATTAGCATATGAAGAAATGCAATGTTAAGTTTCAGTTGCTTAAATTTAAATTGCACAAACATTTGCCCAGACCTTGTGAAGGGACTAATGGTAAAACAGCTACCGTTCACTATAACTCCCCCGCTGAAGCTGACAGCTACTATGGGAATCTGTATGTGAAGTGGAGATGCCAGCGTTGGACTGGGGTAAACACAGTAAGAGTTTTAACAACACCAGGTTAAAGTCCAACAGGCTTATTTGGTAGCAAATGCCATTAGCTTTCGGAGCGCTGCTCCTTCGTCAGATGGAGTGGATATCTGCTCTCAAACAGGGCATACAGAGGCACAAAATCAAGTTACAGAATACTGATTAGAATGCGAATCTCTACAACCAACCAGGTCTTAAAGATACAGACAATGTGAGTGGAGGGAGCATTAAGCACAGGTTAAAGAGATGTGTATTGTCTCCAGACAGGACAGCCAGTGAGATTCTGCAGGTCCAGGAGGCAAGCTGAGGGGGCTACTGATAGTGCGACATAAACCCAAGATCCCGGTTTAGGCCGTCCTCATGTGTGCGGAACTTGGCTATCAGTTTCTGCTCAGCGACTCTGCGCTGTCGTGTGTCATGAAGGCTGCCTTGGAGAACGCTTACCCGAAGATCAGAGGCTGAATGCCCATGACCGCTGAAGTGTTCCCCAACAGGAAGAGAACACTCTTGCCTGGTGATTGTCGAGCAGTGTTCATTCATCCGTTGTCATAGCGTCTGCATGGTTTCCCCAATGTACCATGCCTCGGGACATCATTTCCTGCAGCGTATCAGGTAGACAATGTTGGCCGAGTTGCAAGAGTAGGTACCGTGTACCTGGTAAACGGTGTTCTCACGTGAGATGATGGCATCCGTGTCGATGATCCGGCACGTTTTGCAGGGGTTGCTGTGGCAGGGTTGTGTGGTGTCGTGGTCACTGTTCTCCTGAAGGCTGGGTAGTTTGCTGTGGACAATGGTCTGTTTGAGGTTGTACGGTTGCTTGAAGGCAAGAAGTGGGAGTGTGGGGATGGCCTTGGCGAGATGTTCGTCTTCATCAATGACATGTTGAAGGCTCCGGAGGAGATGCCGTAGCTTCTCCACTCCGGGGAAGTACTGGACGACGAAGGGTACTCTGTCCACCGTGTCCCGTGTTTGTCTTCTGAGGAGGTCGGTGCTTCTTTAACGTGTTTAGGGTGGAAGCTGGAGAAGTGGAGCATCGTGAGGTTACCCGTGGGCTTGCGGTACAGTGAGGTGCTGAGGTGACCGTCCTTAATGGAGATGCGTGTGTCCAAGAATGCAACCGATTCCGGAGAGTAGTCCATGGTGAGTCTGATGGTGGGATGGAACTTGCTGCTGTCATCATATAGTTGTTTCAGTGATTGTTCACCATGAGTCCAAAGAAAGAAAATGTCATCAATGTATCTAGTGTATAGCATCGATTGAAGGTCCTGTGCGGTGAAGAGGTCTTGTTTGAACCTGTGCATCTCCCACTCCTCTTTGAAAAGTGTAGCGAAATGATTTCCATTCATGGGAAGGCATAACAGCCCTTGCTTTAATTTTAATTTTCACATGGGTTTTCGCATTTTCACATTCACAGGTGCGAATTTGGTCCCCATGGCTGTTCCGTGTGTCTGGATGAAGAACTGGTTGTTGAAGGTGAAGACATTGTGGTCCAGGATGAAGCGGATGAGTTGTAAAATTGCATCTGGAGATTGGCAGTTGTTGGCGTTGAGTACTGAGGCCGTTGCAGCAATGCCATCGTCGTGGGGGATGCTGGTGTAGAGTGCCGAGATATCTATTGTGACGAGGAGTGCTCCTGGTTCAACTGCTCCATGTGTGCTGAGTTTCTGTAGGAAGTCCGTCGTGTCGCGACAAAAGCTGGGGGTTCTTTGTACAATGGGTTTCAGGATGCCCTCGACGTAGCCGGAGAGGTTCTCGTACAGGGTCCCATTGCCTGATACGATGGGACGGCCTTGTGTATCTTCGGGAGGCAGTAGAGATCTTCAACGCGAGCACAGAGCATCTTCAATGAGAGCACGGAGGGTGCTCTGAAAGTCCGGATCAAAGGTCTTGATCAATCTGTTGAGTTGACGGGTGTGTTCTTTGGTTGGATCTGCGGTAACTGTCGGTAGTGTTCCCCGGAGTGGAGAAGCTACGACATCTTCTCCGGAGCCTTCAACATGTCATTGATGAAGACGAACATCTCGCCAAGGCCATCCCCACACCCCCACTTCTTGCCTTCAAACAACCGCACAACCTCAAACAGACCATTGTCCGCAGCAAACTACCCAGCCTTCAGGAGAACAGCGACTACGACACCACACAATCCTGCCACAGCAACCTCTGCAAGACGTGCCGGATCATCGACATGGATGCCATCATCTCACGTGAGAACACCATCCACCAGATACACGGTGCATACACTTGCAACTCGGCCAACGTTGTATACCTGATACGCTGCAGGAAAGGATGTCCCGAGGCATGATACATTGGGGAGACCATGCAGACGCTACGACAACGGATGAATGAACACCGCTTGACAATCACCGGGCAGGAATGTTCTCATCCTGTTGGGGAACACTTCAGCAGTCACGGGCATTCGGCCTCTGATATTCGGGTAAGCGTTCTCCAAGGTGGCCTTCACGACACATGACAGTGCAGAGTCGCTGAGCAGAAACTGATAGCCAAGTTCCGCACACATGAGGACGGCCTCAACTGGGATCTTGGGTTCATGTCACACTATCTGTAACCACCACGACTTGCCTGGGCTTGCAAAATCTCACTAATTGTCCTGGCTGGGGGCAATACATCTCTTTAACCTGTGCTTAACGTTCTCTCCACTCACATTGTCTGTACCTTTAAGACTCGATACCTGTACAGACTCGCATTCCAACCATTATTTTGTAAATTGAGTTTGTGTCTTTATATGCCCTGTTTGTGAACAGAACTCCCACTTACCTGATGAAGGGGCAGCATTCCGAAAGCTGGTGGCTTGTGCTACCAAATAAACCTGTTGGACGTTAACCTGGTGTTGTGAGACTTCTTACATGTACAGAAATCCAATGACAAAGGAACATAGGAATTTGAAGCAGAAACAGGCAATTCAGTTCTTCGAGCCTGCTCCGCCATTCAATCAGATCATGGCTGATGTCTCCCTGGTCTCAAATCCACCTCCCTACCTGTTCCCCATATCCCTTTAACCCATTTTTAAAATCAGAACTATTTCTGTCTCCATCGCGCTACGGGGCAGCGAGTTCCACAAATTCACCACCCTCTGCGAGGAGTAGTTTCTCCTGATCTCAGCTTTAAATCTACCGCCTCTCAACCTATACTTGTGACCTCTTGTTCTAGATTGCCCCACAAGGGGAAACATTTGGTCTACGTTTACATTATCAATCTCTTGTAGTATTTTATATACCTCGATCGGGTCACCTCTCATCCTTCTGAAGTCCAGCGAATAAAAGACCAAACTGTTCAATCTCTCCTCATATATCAACCCTTTCATTCCTGGAATCAATGTGGTGAACCCCCTCTGAACCACCTCTAACGTCAGCACATCCTTCCTCAAATACAGAGACCAAAACTGGACACAGTGACATCACCTTTGGAGCCTGCAGTCTGGAACTCAAAGTAGCAGAAAGAGGAGGAAAGGATTTATAGACTGGAGACTAAAATCCTTTCCTTGTGGGATATTTCACTACAGTCATGTTGGAGAATGTCCCTAAACTCTATCTCACTATCCCAGTAAGATAAGTAGATTGCAGGTCACTATGAGTGCCATATAATCTAATTTTAGGGCACATACTTTGACGGCATTCTTTGTGCTTCATTTTACCCACTTAACAGTAATAGAATGAGTGCAGCAAACTCCTATTTTCCACCCAGTTTTTCTCTTGTAGAAAAGAGACTAATTCACTGACCCTCTCTTGACATCTTTGAATCTTGAGATTTTATATCATTCTAGGTCTCCTTCGCTGGGCCTTCTCCAGACCATTAATACCTCCCATTATGTAAGGGAGCCAAAATTAAACACCTTACCATCCTATCCATCTGCCACCCTTTCCAGCTGGCACAATTCCCGCCTGCCACCTAATCACACTACCCACCTACCATTCCATCCACCTACTACCCTATGCACCTGCCACCTCACCACACTATTCACCTACCACCCTACCCATCTGCCACCGTGTCTATCTATCACACTGACAACATGCACCACTCTCCTGAGCCGCCATCCCATCTGTCTACCCACCTGCCACTCGGCCCACCTACCACCCTATCACCTGCCCATCTTCCAGTTCACCCACATGTTACTCTACACACTTACCTCACCCACCCTACCGTCTTACCCTACAGAAAAAGACTAAGAGGAGATTTGATAGAGATATTCCAGATCATGAGGGGACTGGACAGAATAGATAGGGAGCATCTTTTCCTGCTTGTAAAAGGATCAAGAATGTTTTCTTTTATTCATTCGTGGGACATGGGTGGCGCTGGCTGGCCAGCATTTGTTGCCCATCCCTAGTTGGCATTGAACTGAGTGTCTTACTAGGTCATGTCAGAGGGCAGTTGAGAATCAATCACATTGCTGTGGCTCGAGAGTCACATGTGGGCCAGACTGGTTAAGGATGGCAGATTTCCTTCCCTAAAGGACATTAGTGAGCCAGATGGGTTTTTCCAGCAATCGACAATGGTTTCATGGTCATCAGTGGATTCTTAATTCCAGATGTTTTTCATTGAATTCTAATTCAAATTCCTGTGGCAGGATTCGAACGCAGGTCCCCAGAATATCAACTGAGTTTCTGGATTAATTGGCTAGCAATAATACCACTGGACAATTGCCTCCCCCTGTGAGGGAACAGATTTAAATTGCAAAAGAAGCAGATGTAATGTGAGAAAAAGTATTTTTCACACAACGGGTAGTTTGGGTCTGGAACGCACTGCCTGGAAGTGTGGTGGAGGCAGATTCAACTGAGGCATTCAAGAGGGCATTAGACAATTACAAGGAAAGAAACAATGTGCAATGGGTACAGGGAATAGGCAGAGGAATGACACTAAGTCATGATGCTCATTTGGAGAGCTGGTGCAGACACAATGGGCCAAATGTTCTCCTTCTGCACCTAGTAATTCTGTGATTCTGTAATATCCAATTATCTCACTCACCCTACTCCCCTACCCATTTACCTCATCCACTCCAGCCCCTTACCCATGTAATCTTCCTTCTATTCACCCATTCACTCATACACTGACACATGGGAAAGCCTTTGAAATGTTCCAATGTTTTGGTGAATGTTTCCCAGAATAAGCCAATTGCTGCCACAAAAAGGGGGCATGGCTTGCCTTCCCCTAACGATCCAGCACGACAAGGAAGCAGCTTCATCCCGGAAGAAATGTGAAGCTCCAGAGTCGTTGGAATGGAATGGTAGCTGCCGCCAAGGCACAAGGGGAAAGGCCACTGTGTGAGGTCTTTCAACCCAAATAAACCAAGGGGCTAGTAACTGGAAAAATCCCTTGGACTGGTTATAATCTTAGGTTTAGGTTTATTTAGATTTATTTATCAAATAAATAATACTTATTTTTGGTATTCATGGCGGAATGGTTGCACAGTGGTTAGCAGTGCTGCCTCACAGTGCCAGGGCCCCGGGTTCGATTCCCGGCTTGGGTCACTGTCTGTGCGGAGTCTGCATATTATCTCTGTGTCTATGTGGGTTCCCTCCGGGTGCTCCGGTTTCCTCCCACAGTCCGAAAGACGTGCTGGTTAGGTGCATTGGCCATGCTAAACTCTCCCTCAGTGTACCCGAACAGGCGCCGAAATGTGGCGACTGGGGGATTTTGGTAGTAACTTCATTGCAGTGTTAATGTAAGCCTTGTGACACTAATAAGTAAACTAAACCTAAAAACCTAAACGTAAGTCACTCTTTTTTTCAGTGGGAGTTCACACAAGAATCTCCCACTCGCTGTACAATGCAGAGGTCACCAGCATGAATATCATTAGATTTCAAGGTCGGGGCCTATTCCCACCCCGGAGGCTGAACCCAATCGGC
This sequence comes from Mustelus asterias, assembly GCF_964213995.1. Lineage (NCBI taxonomy): Eukaryota > Metazoa > Chordata > Chondrichthyes > Carcharhiniformes > Triakidae > Mustelus > Mustelus asterias. The sequence continues at coordinate 79,672,115 of NC_135812.1, read as the reverse complement.
CTCTGCACATGCGCAGTGGCCCCGAACTGTCAGCCTCCCATTTACTGGCCAGCTCGATTGCTGGCCAGCCCCAGAAATCCACAGTGCTGTCCCTCTACCCTCCCCACACAGCCCGCTCGCAAAATCAGGCGGCACGGTAGCACAGTGGTTAGCACTGCTGCTTCACAGCTCCAGGGACCTGGGGTTCGATTCCCGGCTTGGGTCACTGTCTGTGTGGAGTTTGCACATTCTCCTCGTGTCTGTGTGGGTTTCCTCCGGGTGCTCCGGTTTCCTCCCACAGTCTAAAGATGTGCGGGTTAGGTGGATTGGCCATGCTAAAATTGCCCCTTAGTGTCCTGAGATGCATAGGTTAAAGCGATTAGCAGGTAAATGTTTAGGGATAAGGGGGTAGGGCCTGGGTGGGATTGTGGTCGGTGCAGACTCGATGGGCCAGATGGCTGCTTTCTGCACTGTGGGGTTTCTATGATTCTTTCTATGAACCCTCAACCATTCCTGGACCCCCGTCCCTGACCGCCCCAATCTCCAGCCCCCGCTGTCCCGCAATGCCAATCCGCCCCCCCCCCCCACCCCCGGCAGATCCCCCATGCACCCCCCCAGCAGACACCCCCCCAGCTCGCCCCGATTGCTGGCCTCCCTCCTGCCCCTATCGATCCCACCCCCCCCACCCCCACCAATCGCCTGCTCGGCCCCGCCCCCGTACGGACCTGCCCGCATAAGGCCCTGCTCCCTTGGTACTGCCCCATGCCTGATGGGCAGTGCCAAGGTGGCCTCTGGGCATGGGCACCTTTCCCCTTGGGCAGTGCCCAGGGCACAGGCTAGCACTGCCAGGGTGCGCATGCCCAGGGGGTTGGGCCGCTGGTTCCCCAAAAACGAGGAGCTTGTGTAGTCCCCGCTGGAGTGGCGGGTTGGGAGAGGCTAGCGGGCCTGGAGAAATCAGTCCCGGGCCCACTACTAGCATTTAAATAATATTTAAAATATAATTTAAATGCGAGCCCCACCTCCCCGCCGATTTCCGACACAGACGGCACCGGAAATCGGGTGCTGGGAAACGCCAGTGGGGGCGAACGCTCGCGAGAACTCTGAGAATCGCCCCCGCGCAATTCTCCCAGCCTGCTGTGCAGCGGGATGGGGGAATTGCCCCTATGTAATGATTTTAGACTGGGCACAGTGTAAATTTTGATCTCAAGGGAAATGTAAATATGATTGCTTTTTGCTGTTGTAACGATCGGAAATGTTTCTGTAATGTTTTTCAGATTGTATAAGAAAAAGGTATATTTTTGAAATAATAAAGAGTAGGAATGGAATGGCAACCCTTCACTGATTGCTTCACCTTGCGAGATTTGAACTGATATCTTCCATCAGTTGTGTTTTATTTCTCACTTGTATGTAATCATCGTAGCTTTACATTCGGATGCTCCCCTCATAACGACCCTATTCATGGGGCTTCAGTATTCCACTGGAAATATCAAAATTCTGATCGCAAAATTAAATTAAAATAGAATTGAGCAAAAATCCAGTAATTTTTAGTCAATTACACAATTAATTCCACTTGTTTTACACACAAAAGTCACAAAGTTGTGAGGGAAGATTCAGGTATTTAAGTTATTCCTTTGCGCACGATATGTTCAGTGACTAATTATCACGTAAACCTTTTGCAAAATTCTCTGATGTAATCCTCTGTGGCGTTATGGCACAATGGTTAGCATTATTGCCTCACAGCGCCAGGGAGCCAGGTTTGATTCCATTCTTGGGTGACTCTCTTGTGTGGCGATTGCACATTCTCCCCGTGTCTGGGTGGGTTTCCTCCGGGTGCTCCGATTTCCTCCTAAAGTCCAAAGATGTGCCGGTTAGATGGATTGACCATTAGACCACTAAATTGCCCTTTAGTCCCAAGGTGTCTAGATTAAGGGGATAAATGTGTGGGGTTGCGGAGATAGGGCGGGGGATAGGGCCAGGATAAGATGCCCTGTCAGAGAGTCGTGCAGACTCGATGGGCCGAACGGCCTGCCTCCTTTTGCAGCATAGGGATTCTATGAACTGGCAACGCTCTCCTCCCAGTCTCCTAGGAATTGATGGGTGTAGGCATGTGAGAACTGGTGATGTGACTTCTTCAGTGACAGCTTCCTGCATGCACTAATGTCAGCTTTGGTGGCAATTTCATTCACACAGCAGAGAGCTGCTAGCAGTGCATAGACATTGCACGGATATGGTGACTCATGGACATATTGAGATTTTAATACTCTCATCTCCAGCAGAAAGAAAATATACACTATGTGATTGTGTATAACAACTGAATGTAGTCAAAGGATATAAAAATTGGAAAAGATGCAAACTGACTCAGTATCACTCATTTTACATTATCATAGAACATAGAACATAGAAAAACTACAGCACAAACAGGCCCTTCGGCCCACAAGTTGCGCCGGTCATGTCCCCACCTACCTAGGCCTATATATAGGCTGACCTATAACCCTCAATCCTATTAAGTCCCATGTACTCATCCAGAAGTCTCTTAAAAGACCCTATCGAGTTTGCCTCCACCACCATTGACGGCAGCCGATTCCACTCACCCACCACCCTCTGAGTGAAAAACGTACCCCTGATATCTCCTCTGTACCTACTCCCCAGCACCTTAAACCTGTGTCCTCTTGTAGCAGCCACTTCAGCCCTGGGAAAAAGCCTCTGAGAATCCACCCGATCTATACCTCTCAACATCTTGTACACCTCCATCAGGTCACCTCTCATCCTTCGTCTCTCCAAGGAGAAAAGACCGAGCTCCCTCAACCTATCCTCATAAGGCATGCCACCCAATCCAGGCAACATCCTTGTAAATCTTCTCTGCACCCTTTCAATAATTTCTACATCCTTCCTGTAATGAGGCGACCAGAAGTTGTGAAGTTGTATGAACTAAGGAATAGCATGATGGCCTTTCCACTACATGGAAGGGGCAGGGCAGCCAACAAACTGATTCTTATGACCTCAGCATTGGAACAACTGGCAAACGTAATAACGGCGGAAAATGCCAGGGCAACTGGACAGGCACTGGCCGAGGTCTCGGCTGAGCTGGTGGCTGTCCGGACCGTGGCAGTACAAAATCGAATGGCTTTGGATTATCTGTTAGCCTCGCAGGGAGGAACGTGCGCCATTGTAGGTCAGGAATGTGGTACTTATATCCCAGATGCCTCTGAAAATATCACCAACCTGGCCGACCATATTAAGAGACAGGCTGATCAAATTCAAGAGATTAGCTGTGAATTTCATGATTATGACCCAGCGGGTTGGTTAGGATGGCTGGGTCACGGATTATTCGATTGGATCTTTAAGGCCTTCATGTTACTACTACTACTGCTATTGGGGATAGGATTGCTTGGTTGCTTGTATAAATGCACTTTTAATTGGGTTATGGATATCCCTATTTAATTAGTTGTCATGATATGACAAAAGGAGGGAATGTGAAGTTGTATGAACTAAGGAATAGCATGATGGGAAAATTGGTCAGCTATTTGGTACAATATAAGCAAGGCTGACTCCGCATAACTTTAAGACTGTATGAGTAAATAAGACAAGATAAGGTCAGGGATGAAGGAGTCACCGACCTTTTTCTGTTCCATCAAAGGACAAGATAAGGGTATGAATGTTCTAGGAGGTCAGCAAGTTATGACATGATTAATGGCATTGCTTATGATTCTATTACTAATCGAATTCCTGAATATGCTCTGGTCACGCAAACTGATAATGATTATGTATAAATACCGAACTGATTCTTTGTGTAATGGCGGACTTGAGGAGGAATTAGCAAGTTGTACCAACTGCTCTCTGAACTCAAGTTTTCAGCCAAAACTGCATGCAGTCTTTCGTAAATAAATACTAGTTGTTTTGTTGGAACGAACTTTGTTGAGTTTTTCTATCACAGTCAAGAAGCAGGAAAATTTCCACTTCAACAATCACACAAATTTAAGTTGCACCCCTGATTATTTTGGGACATTGGGTGGCACGATGGTTAGCACTGCTGCCTCACAGTGCCAGTGATCGAGTTCAATTCCGGCCTCAGGTCACTGTCTGTGTGGAGTTTGCACGTTCTCTCCATGTCAGTGTGGGTTTCCTCCGTGTGCTCCAGTTTCCTCCCACAGTCCAAAGGTGTGCGGGTTAGGCGGATTGGCTGTGCTAATTTGCCCCTTGGTGTCAGACGAACTAGCTAGGGTAAATGCATGGGGTTGTGGGGATAGGGCTTGGGTGGGAGTGTGGTCAGTGCAGATGCGATGGGCCGAATGGCCTCCTTCTGCACTGTAGGATTCTGTTAGTGCCACATAGGTTGACAAGTAATTTAATGTTCTGGGATTGGCACCTGTAAAGGTCCTTTTACTCCACACATAGACTGGTCTCGGAAGCCACTGATAACTGCGGGTGTCTTCCTCCTGCCGGTGTTCAACTCACAACCCGGGAGTGTCACGCTAGGACAGCTTCACAAGAGAGAGAGAGAAAGACTCACTGTTTATTCCTGACCAGTGAGCTCATCCTTTTGCTACACGAGTTACCCTACCTGCCACCTGTCTCTCTTTCTTGTAGGTAGTAAAATACAACCCAGAAGTGCCACACTGGGATAGCTTCACGAGAGAGAGAGAGGGATCACTGTTTATTCCTGACCAGTAGACCCCCTTGAGTGAGCAGTTTCGAAGTGCTCGGCCCCTTTACGGTTCTGTGCCCCGAAATTATGTCCTGGCTTTTTAGTGACTCACCAAGATGGACGATGAGAGAGTAGTCAAAGTTAATTTAAAAATAATTTACTCAAGAATAACCCCAACCAAACTCACGTCAACAAAACACAACACTACAATACTATGCTATGGAAAGAAAACTCTTAACGGCACAACGTAAATTCTTAGCACTATACAATTTACACAAAAACAAGAATCCTAGCCCCCTCCTATACCTTTGCCTAACTGGGGGATTTCTGAAGGCTGAGCGAATATATTCACCACTCCTCTGATCATTTTAAAAGCAAAAGTCCTTGCTGCTGGATCTTCCTTGTTCTTTCCTCTGCCACAAAGTAGTTGTCTGGCTGGACACCTGAATTCACTCCTTTCAGACATTACATAATTCTCCTGCACCGAGCTTCACAGAACTCCTTTCTGAGTTAACTGCTGAAAGGTCAACCACCTCTCCTCCTTGTGTGTCCTTTTGGCCAGAGTTCGATATTATTTTAAAAGACAGTTCCTTAATCAAATTGGCTGACTCCTCCCATTGGTCAGTTTCAAAACAATGGGGTGCAAAGTGCTTACAGGATGAAACTGATATGATCAGTTTCAATGACAAAGAACCCAAACTCTTTTAGGAGGTATCTGATAGGCTACTAAGTGTCCCAAGGTGGTTTCCTGGAACTGCTAAATGTTTTTCCATTAGTGGAGGCATTATTCTATATAGCTGGGGTAAAATCCATTACCATTTCCATTGTCTCTCCTGTAGTTGGTCGGGGCTATTGACATCCCTCTGCATAACCTTGTCAGATTGGGCGGTACGGTAGCACAGTGGTTAGCATTGCTGCTTCACAGCTCCAGGGACCTGTGTTCGATTCCCGGCTTGGGTCACTGTCTGTGTGGAGTTTGCACATTCTCCTCGTGTCTGTGGGGGTTTCCTCCGGGTGCTCCAGTTTCCTCCCACAGTCCAAAGATGTGCGGGTTAGGTTGATTGGCCATGCTAAAAATTGCCCTTAGTGTCCTGAGATGCGTAGTTAGAGGGATTAGTGGGTAAATATGTAGGGATATGGGGGTAGGGCCTGGGTGGGATTGTGGTCACTGCAGACTCGATGGGCCTCTTTCTGTACTGTAGGGTTTCTATGATTCTAAGATAGCTGCGCCATGACTCATGGCCCCCTTTGTTCACTCCTTGGATGGTTTGGTGGTGTTGTATATTCCAACGTCTGGTTTGCAGCCATTTTGCTTGAATGTAACTTTTAAAAATAATACAGTCTTCAAAATGTCTGTTGTTCCACTTGAAAATGGCCATGTTGTATCAGGTTTAATGTAATGTCCGTGTATCCTATGGAGTTAATCCAAATGATGGATTTGCTGCACCTTACACACTGCCTGCGTGAAATGTATTATTTAAAGTACTCTGTTAGTATAAGCATTATTCAATGATGACAACAGTCCCTACATACCCTGCATAAAAGGTGGAATGCTAGTCTCCACTACAGTGATGTGGAGATGCCGGCGTTGGACTGGGGTTGGCACAGTAAGTAGTCTCACAACACCAGGTTAAAATCCAACAGGTTTATTTGGTCGCACGAGCTTTCGAAGGCAAAGTGGGACACACTCTTCACCCCAACAGGATGTCGTTCCAGGGGAAGCGATGGAAACACAGCCTGGGAGGTTGTGGCAACATGCATTAGTGCCAAGGCACTGGCCAGGAGAACTGGAAAGCAGTGCCATAAACAAATAAGCTAATCTGGGCAGCAAGGGGGAGCGTTTCACCTCATCTAGCATCTTTCCCCTAAATGACCCCCAGATCCCCCCACTCCCAGCACCCTGCGAGGGTCATGTGATGTGTTGTTTCTGCATGATGTGGGAGCTGGTGGACCCCACTGTTGTTCCAAGTGAGCATGTCTGCAGTAAGTGTTGGTTGCTTGAGGAACTCCGGCTCAGTGTGGATGAGCTGGATTGTGAGCTCCAGACACTGCGACATATCAGGGAGGGGGAGAGTTACCTGGACGCTGTGTTTCAGGAAGCAGTCACACCCCTTAGAAAAACTACCTTGAATTCAGACAGTGGTCAGGGAGAAGAGGGTGTGGCTGCGGGTGAGGCAGGTAGAGGGATCCAGGGAGTAGTGTTACCGGAGCCTCAGTCCCTGAACTTGTCCAACAGGTTCGAGATTCTTGCTACCTGTGTGGACGGGAACAGGGAATGCAGGGAGGATGAGCAAACTGACCACAGCACCGTGGTACAGGGAGCCGTTCAAGTGGGGGGAGAAGAAAGAAATGTAGTCGTAACTGGGGATAGTATAGTTAGGGGCATTGACACTGTTCTCTGTGACCAGGATCGAGAATCCTGAAGGTTGTGTTGCCTGCCTGGTGCTCGGGTTCAGGATATCTCATCTGGGGCTGCAGAGGAACTTGGAGTGGGAGGGTAAAGATCCAGTTGTCGTGGTCCACATAGGTGCCAACGATATAGGAAGAACAGGAACTGAGGTTCTGCTAAGGGAATATGAAAAGTTAGGATCTAAATTGAAAATCAGAACAAAAAAGGTAATAATCTCTGGACTACTACCTGAGCCACGAGCGAATTGGCACAGGGTCAATAAGATTAAGGAGGTAAATGCGTGGCTCAAAGATTGGTGTGGGAGGAAGGGGTTTGAATTCATGGGACATTGGCACCAGTATTGGGGAAGATGGGACCTGTACCGACGGGATGGTCTTCGTCTGAATCGTGCTGGGACCAGAGTCCTGGCGAATCGTATAACTAGGGCTGTAGATAGGGCTTTAAACTAAATAGTGAGGGGGAGGGGTCAGTGGTATGGAGAATTAGAAAATCAAAGGTAAAGGAGAGGGTAGGAGTGCAGGTTAATGATGAGGACTTTCAATTAGTTAAAGGAGATGAGAGCTCAGGAGAGGTTAATAAAGTTTCCAGACCACGTAATAGAACAGAGAGTATAGAAGATGGCAGGAATCTAACCTCAGGCAGAGTAAAAAAGGTGACAAGCATGAGAAAGGAGGTGGTCAACACAGTGCAAGGAGATGGTCTGGGGAAGAATAACCAGTCTGTGACAGGAAGGGACAGAGCATGCAAACAAAGGAACGCACTAACAAATCGAGTCCAGGTAAGAAAGACTAACATAAAGACACTTTACCTGAATGTACATAACATTCGAAACAAAGTGAATGAGTTGACGGCACAAATTAGTACAAATGGGTATGATCTAGTGGCCATTACAGAAACGTGGTTGCAGAGTGACCAGGACTGGGAACTAAATATCCGCGGGTATCAGACAATTCGGAAGGATAGACAGGAAGGAAAAGGAGGTGGGGTAGCTCTGTTAATTAAGGATAACATCAGGGCGGTAGTGAGAGACGATATAGGCTCTAAGGAGCAAAATGTGGAATCAATGTGGGTGGAGATAAGGAATAGTAAGGGGAAAAAGTCACTGGTGGGCGTAGTCTATAGGCCCCCAAATAATAACTTCGAGGTGGGGCAGGCCATAAACAAACAAATAACAGATGCATGTAGAAATGGAACAGCAGTAATCATGGGGGATTTTAACCTCCACATTGATTGGTCAACTCAAGTCGGACGCGGTGCACTTGAGGAAGAGTTCTTAGAATGCTGTTGCGATAGTTTCCTCGAACAGTATGTTACAGAACCTACGAGGGAGCAAGCTATCCTGGATCTGGTCCTGTGTAATGAGACAGGTAAAATAAATGATCTCCTTGTGAGGGATCCTCTTGGAATGAGTGATCACAATATGGTTGAATTTCTAATACAGATGGAGGGTGAGAAAGTAGGGTTCCAAACCAATGTCCTCTGCTTGAACAAGGGGGATTACAATAGGATGAGGGCAGAGTTGGCTAATGTAGACTGGGAACACAGACTAATTGGTGGGACAGTTGAGGAACAGTGGAGGATTTGTAAGGAGATTTTTCTCAGTACTCAGGAAAAATATATTCCAGTGAAAAAGAAGGGATGTAATAAAAGGAATAACCAGCCATGGATAACTAAGGAGATAAAGGAAAGTATCAAATTAAAAACCAATGCATTCAGAGTGGCCAAGATTAGTGGGGAATTAGAGGATTGGGAAGGCATTAAAAAGCAACAAAGAACTACGAAGAAAGCAATAAAGAAAGGAAAGATAGAGTATGAAAGTAAACTAGCCCAAAATATAAAAACTATTAGTAAGAGTTTTTACAAATATATAAAAAGGAAAAGATTGGCTAAAGTAAATGTTGGTCCCTTAGAAGATGAGAAGGGGGATTTAATAATGGGAAACGAGGAAATGGCTGAGGCCTTAAACAAGTTTTTTGTGTCGGTCTTCACAGTGGAGGACACAAATAGCTTACCAATAATTGACGGTCATGGGACTGTAGGGGGTGAGGACCTTAAAACGATCACTATTACTAAGGAGTTGGTGCTGGGTAGGCTACTGGGACTAAAGTCCCATGGTCCGGATGGAATGCATCCCAGGGTACTAAAAGAAACGGCAGAGGCAATAGCAAATGCATTAGTTGTAATCTATCAAAATTCACTGGACTCTGGGGAGGTGCCAGCTGATTGGAAAACAGCTAATGTAACGCCACTGTTTAAAAAAGGAGGCAGACAAAAGGCAGGTAATTACAGGCCGGTTAGCTTAACATCCGTAGTTGGGAAAATGCTGGAATCTATCACAAAGGAAGAAATAGCAGGACACCTGGATAAGAATGGTTCAATCAAGCAGATGCAGCATGGATTCAGGAAGGGAAAGTCATGTTTGACTAATTTACTGGAGTTTTTTGAGGAGGTAACGAGTGCGGTTGACAGGGGGGAACCGGTGGATGTATTGTATTTGGATTTCCAGAAGGCTTTCGATAAGGTGCCTCACAAAAGGTTACTGCAAAAGATAAAGGTGCACGGAGTTGGGGGTAAAGTGTTAGCGTGGATTGAAGATTGGCTGTCTAACAGAAAACAGAGAGTAGGTATAAATGGGTGCTTTTCTGGTTGGCAATCCGTGACTAGTGGCGTGCCGCAGGGATCGGTGCTGGGGCCTCAACTATTTACCATATACATAGATGATCTGTAGGGTAACAAAGTTTGCGGGTGACACTATGATGGGTGGGAAAGCAAATTGCGTGGAAGACACAGAGAGTCTGCAGAGAGATTTGGATAGGCTCAGTGAGTGGGCGAGGATCTGGCAGATGGAGTATAACATTGGTAAGTGTGAGGTTATCCACCTTGGAAGGAATAATAGGAAAAGGGACTGTTATTTAAACGGTGAAAAATCACAACATGCTGCTGTGCAGAGGGACCTGGGGGTCCTTGTGCATGAATCACAAAAACACAGTTTGCAGGTGCAGCAGGTGGTCAAGAAGGCAAATGGAATGTTGAGCTTTATCGCGAGAGGGATGGAGTATAGAAGCAGGGAGGTCATGCTGCAACTGTACAGGGTACTGGTGAGGCCGCATCTAGAGTACTGTGTACAGTTTTGGTCCCCTTATTTAAGAAAGGATGTATTGGCTTTGGAAGGGATGCAGAGAAGGTTCACCAGGTTGATTCCAGAGATGAGGGGGTTAGCTTATGAGGAAAGATTGAGCAGACTGGGCCTGTACTCTTTGGAGTTTAGAAGGTTGAGGGGAGATCTTATAGAGACATATAAGATAATGAAGGGGCTAGACAGGGTAGAAACATTGAGATTGTTTCCACTTACAATGGAAACAAGAACTATGGGGCATAGCCTCAAAATACGGGAGAGTCAATTTAGAACAGAGTTGAGGAGGAACTTCTTCTCCCAGAGGGTAGTGAATCTTTGGAATTCTCTGCCCAATGAAGCGGTAGAGGCTACCTCATTAAATGCGTTTAAGTCACAGATAGATAGGTTTTTAGCCAATAAGGGAATTAAGGGTTATGGGGAGCGGGCGGGTAAGTGGAACTGAACCCACTATCAGATCAGCCATGATCTTATTGAATGGCGGAGCAGGCTTGAGGGGCCAGATGGCCTACTCCTGCTTCTATTTCTTATGTTCTTATGTTCCAGGCCCTGACCCCCAAGCACCTCCCTCCTCTCCCCCAAGAGTATCACAACCCTTACCCTCGGAGGGCCACCCCCTGATACCCTGCAGGACTCGTGCCATCAGATTTTTCAAGGCTCCTTCTGTCCCCACAGGAGAAGAATGCCCATAACCGCCAGGAGAGGGCAAAGACAGGGGGTGATGAGCCTGACATCCGAGTCCTCACCCGCTTTGAGGAGCGGGCACTGGAGCTTGCGGGAGAGGAGGGAATGCAGATGATAAGCGACACCATGGTCAGGCTGGAGCATTGGAGTGAGCAACTGCCAATCCTTCACTTTATAGAGAAATGTCAAGTAAGTTGCATGCAGCCCAGATTCCTCTCCCTCCCTTGCAATTAACCTTGTGTCCAAAGTTGCAGGAAGGGATCCGACACACCTGGGCCATCTGGCATCGCGGCCCCCACTGCTGCTCCCGCCCATCCTGCCCCTGACAGCTCGGAAGGCTCCTCGGAGGAAGCTGATGAAGGGAGCTCCGAGGCCGGCACCAGTTTCACGTCAGCTTCCACCTCGCAATTCACCATCCCAGAGACTCTCACATCAGTGGGTCAAGTTAGTGGCGCGGCATCTGGGTCACTCTCTGGTGCGCACGACACATCTGCTGATGTACATCAGGTGGAGAAGGAAACATCCGAGGCCTCTGGCATGTGGGGACCTGCCGGAGGCGAGGACTCAGCTGGCCCCAGGCTACATGCTGGGCCTCTGCGATCACCTCTCCTTCAGCTGCTGGAGATGCTGCAATAGAGCCAGGGAATGCAGGAGAGGCTGACGGTCACACTGGACCAACTGTGAGGCTGCTGGGAGGAGTCCCAAAGTGGACCAGCTATTGCCTGTCTTGCGTGGTTCCCAGGCCAACACTGCAAAGGTGGCATCTGCAATGGAAAGCCTGGGGCAGGAAATCTTCACCATGAGTGGCAGGGTCCAAGCAATGGCCAAGTTACAGCGGGCCACAGCTGAGGGCCTCAATAGGCTTCTCGAGATTCTGTGGCCCATGGCTGAGAGGTTGGAGAACTTGTAGGAGACCCAGTTGGACAGCGCCAAGACACAGCAGGCTACGGCAGCAGCCTTTGAGAATGCGGTCCAGTGTAACCTGCAAAGCGTGGCCCTGTCTCAGATGTCACTTGCTGCTGCCATTGACAGGTGGTCCTCCTACTCATGTGGCCGTCGCAGAGGGCTCAACCACCATGGCTAGAATGCAAGTGGTCCTCCAGGACTGGCAGGGCCAGATGATGCTGGAGCTTCTGGAGCTCACGGCAGAAGTATCACTGTCCCCACATAGCGACCCAGGGGCCCACAGGAACTCCGAAAGAAGAGGAAGGGCTGAGCCTGTGCTGAGGCCTTCCACCCAGGAGACTGCAGCTGTGGCTACACCTTCTGACTCCCCCTGTTGCAGGAGATTGTAGGACTCCGGAGGGGGCGGGGGGAGAAATGGCACCCACGTGTGGCAACACAGGCCCCTAGTGAGCAAAGCGTATGGTGATCAGGGCCTGCCTTGCCGCCCTCGAATTCCTGACCCTTGCTACCGCCAGCCCTCCAATGCCTGAGTGGTGTTGCTCTTCGTCATTCTCCTCCTCTTCCTCTTCCTCCTCTTTCTCCTCCCCCCTGCTGGGCGGCCCCCTCCCCAGCGATGCCGGGCTGGTCAGCCTCCACGTCCCCGTCCTCCTCAAGAAGGTCTCCTCGCTGCTGCGCCAAGTTGTGTAGGGCACAGCATACCATCACAATGCAGGACAATATCAAGGGGCTATATTGGAGGGCCCTGTCAGAGCAGTCCAGGCACCTGACACCGCATTTTGAGGAGCTCTATGCACCGCTTTACTACTGAACGGGTGGCAACCTGGGCCTCATTATAGCAGGTCTCCACCTCAGTCTCAGGCCTCCGCACAGGCATCATCAGTCAAGTCTGAAGCAGGTACCCCATGTCCCCCATGAGCCATCCCTGCACCCTCGGCTCCTCCTCAAAGACCCAAGGTATATTAGAACTCCTCAATATGAAGCTGCCGTGCACGCTGCCGGGGAGTCTGGTGCAGACATGCATAATATTGAGCTGATGGTCACACACCAACTGCACATTTATTGAATGGAAACCCTTTCTATTCATGAATCATAGAAATCATAGAAACCCTACAGTACAGAAAGAGGCCATTCGGCCCATCGAGTCTGCACCGACCACAAACCCACCCAGACCCTACTCCCATATCCCTACATATTTTACCCACTAATCCCTCTAACCTACGCATCTCAGGACACTAAGGGGCAATTTTAACATGGCCAATCAACCTAATTCCCCTGCCCTTTTCCTGTAACCTGCATTTTTTAGCTTTAGATAATTATCCAATTATTATTATTCAATTGAAAGCTACAATTGAATCTGCCTCCACTTTTGTACTTTAGGCATCACTTTATAAAGCCGAGAATTCAGTGTGGTTTTTAACTACTCTCAATCTTCCCTGTCACCTTCAATGATTTATGCATATATATCCTCAGCTGTTCCTATTCACTCTTAGAATTGTACCCTTTAGCTCACATTGCCTCTTTTTATTTTCCTACTGAAAACACTCATCCTGGATTCCTGACCAAAGCCTTGAGGCGACAGAGATGCAGTCTATTGCTCCCTGCATATTTGGCATCCCCACGAATCCTGCAGCCCGGGCTTCCTGCTGGGCCTTGTCCAAGTCAAATTTGATATACTGGCCAGTCCGGGCATACAGGGTGTCCATGACCTCCTTCACAAACTTGTGGATGGATGATTGTGAAATGTCACCAAGGTGTCCACTGGCAGCCTGGAAGGACCCGGTGGCATAAAAGTTTAAGGCAGTCGTCACTTTCACAGCCACAGGGAGTAGTGCCCCCCCCCCCCCCTCCCCACCCCCTCCCATGCCATGAGGTGCCAGGTCCTGCAACAAATGGCAGAGGTGTCGCACTGTCTCCTTTCGGAGCCGGAGCGTCAGTGGCACGCGATGTCCAACAGTTGCTCGAAGGACTCAGGCGTGCAGAACTGCTGGGGTCTCTGCTCCCTCCTTCTCCTGCCCCAACACCCCCACCCCACCACCCACTCCCAGGGCAAATGGTGGCCACATCCTGCCTCTCGTGGCTGACTCCTTCTCCTCCTGCGAGTGGTAAGGCCCGGGCCTCCTCAGCTCCAGCAGCAACCAAAAAAACAGCAAGATCGATGGGTTGCATTGCAAAAGCCATCTTATCAATCTGAAGGGGGGAGGGGGCAGGGATTTGGAGAAGGGGAGAAACAGATGGAGAGATTAAAGATCTCTGCTCGCCCCCAGCTCAGCAACACATTCCCCATTCTCCCCCCACTGCCCTCCAGCAACACAGCCCCCCATTTCCCCCACTGCCCCCCAGCAACGCACACTCCTCATTCCCCCCCCACTGCCCCCCCCAATAACACACACTCCCCATTCCCCCCCACTGCCCCCCAGCAACGCACACACCTCATTCCTCCCACTGCCCCCCAGCAACGCACACTCCCCATTCCCCCCCACTGCCCCCCCAATAACACACACTCCCCATTCCACCCCTAATGCTCCCCCAGCAACACACACTCCCCATTCCCCCTACTGCCCCCCAGCAACACACACTCCCCATTCCCCCCCACTGACCCCCAGTAACACACACTCCACATTCCCCCTACCGTCCCCCAGCAACACACACTCCCCATTCACCCCCAGCAACACACACTCCCCATTCACCCCACTGACCCCCAGTAACACACACTCCCCATTCCCCCTACTGCCCCCCAGCAACACACACTCCCCATTCACCCCCAGCAACACACACTCCCCATTCACCCCCAGCAACACACACTCCCCATTCCCCCTCACTGCCCCCCCCCCGCAACACACACTCCTCATACCCCCCCACACACCCCCAGCAACACACATTCCCCATTCCCCCCCACTGCCCCCCAGCAGCACAGCCCCCGGAACAAATGCAGTTATGACCACAGACACTGCTGCTTGACAAGTCCTGAGGCTGCAGCACTGCCACTTGTCACAAAGAATTTCCAGTATATCCACCACCTGCATTAGTGCTTCCCGCTGCCTGCATTAGAACCCAGAAGCATTCCTAAGACCTGAAACCCTATAGTGCAGAAGGAAGCCATTCGGCCCATCTAGTCTGCACCAATAACAATCCCACCCAGTCCCTATCCCCGTAACCCCACACATATTTACCCTGCTTATCCCTCTAACATCCCAGAACACGAAGGGGAAATTTAATCATAGAATCATAGAAACCCTACAGTGCAGAAAGAGGCCATCTGGCCCATCGAGTCTGCACCGACCACAATCCCACCCAGGCCCTACCCCCATATCCCTACACATTTACCCGCTAATCCCTCTAACCTATGCTTCTCAGGACACTGAGGGGCAATTTTAGCATGGCCAATTAACCTAACCCGCACATCTTCAGACTGTGGGAGGAAACTGAAGCACCCGGAGGAAACCCACGCAGACACGGGGAGAATGTGCAAACTCCACACAGACCGTAGCCCGATGCTAGGATTGAACCCGGGTCCCTTGCACTGTAAGGCAGCGGTGCTAGCCATTGTGCCACCGTGCCACCCGCAAGTAGTTAAGAAGGCATATGAGACACCTGCCTTTATCAGTCGTGGCATAGACTATAGTAGCAGAGAGATTATGTTTGAGCTCTACACAACTTTGGTTAGGCCACAGCTGGAGTATTATGTGCAGTTCTGGTTGGGAAGGACGTGATTTCACTGAAGAAGGTGCAACGGAGATTCACCAGGAATTTGCCCGTGATGGAGCATTTCAGCTATGAAGAGAGGCTGGACAGGCTTGGGTAGTTTTCTTTAGAGCAGAGAAGGCTGAAGGGGCACTTGATTGAGGTGTATATGTGTATTACAGTATGGACAAGATGGATAGGAAGCAGCTATTCCTCTTAGTTGAACAGTCAATAATGAAGGGGCATAATTTTAAGGCAAGGAGGTTTAGAGGGAATTTGAGGAAAAAACATTCACACTCATCTACACCTGACCACCTCCTCGGTCTGGAATGCACTGCCAGGGAGGATAGTGGAGGCAGAAAACCTCACAATCTTTAAAACGTACATGGATGAGCACTTGAAATGTGATAACATTCAAGGCTATGGGCCAGGAGCTGAAAAATGGGATTAGTGTAGATTTAGTGTAATTCTGTTGGTGCAGACTCGACGGGCTGAAGGGCCTTTTCTGGGCTCTATGACTGTGGTGGACTTCAGTTGTGCTTTTGTCCTACTTGGACCACCGTTGTGTGTTTGTTATGCCTGGACACATCCTCTGCCGGCTCAGCTCCTCCCCTTGTCACCTAGTATAAAGGTAACTGTCTCCTCCCCCTTGTTCAGTTCGGGTCGTTACCTGTTGGGATGTGCTCCTGATTCTGTTATGAATAAAAGCCTACAGTTGTATTGGCACACAAGTAGTCTTTTGCCTAATTGATAGCGCATCAATGACTCAATGGGCCACGCTCGCCCCAAAACCAGAAATTCCCACCCGAGGTCAAAGGACCTTTCCATGGTCCAACCCTCGCCTGCTACATTCCTCCCAATGACTCTAATTCCAGCCTATGTACATATTAACAAAATTGTCTATTCTGATGATCCTGCCTAAATCATAACTGTGCAAATATTTATTTACATACATTTATAAATAACACTCTCATTTCCAGCCAATATCAGTCTTGCCCTGGGAGTTCAATTCCTTCGTTTTAAGTAGGTGGAATTTTACTATTGAATATACCCAGTTTTTAAAAAATCCAATTCAATCAAATCAAGTCCAATTCAGAGTCTCAACAAGTGAGACATTCCCGATCCAAGCTGACAAGACAGGGCTCGCACCTCCTGTCTTGGGCTTGATCTACATCAGTGGTTCCCAAAGGGTGCGGCGTGCCACACTGGTGCGGTGAGGGGGATGGCAAGTGTGGTGGGAAGATTCAAGGACAATCAAAGAAACATTGAAACATGGATAGATATTTTTCCAAAGTGAGAGCAAGAGCATCAAGTGATGCTGAGGACGATGTCCCATGATCATATTATAAAGTAGTTGTGTTCTATGTTATGAATCAAGCACTGCTAGTTGTTTATTTTTGTTTTTGAATGTATTTCTTATCAATAAAAAATTCAGTGTGGCGCGAGCAAATTTTTATTCCGAAAGTGCGGCCCAGTGAAAAAGGTTTGGGAACCACATGATCCTAGCTGATTGGAGTAGGCATTGCACCTCCTCCAAGGCTTGATCTCATTTGCATCTTAGCCAAAAGGCCGAGATGCCACTCTTAAAAATAGCTTCAAATGAAGCTAAAATGTAACCTAATGACTTCAACCAAGTACAGCATGTCGATACTACACTTGATCTTAGCCAAAAGGCCGAGAAGCGATTTTACCCAGTTGCATTAGACACAGATTACCTTAGCTTCTGCAAGGGTGGAGTTGATGAGAAGTAGATTTCTGGTGTGAAAGAACAGGCTAACCTACAACATATTTTCTCTTGCAGGATAAAACAGCATTACTAAGTGTTAAAACATACGTTTTCAATTGTTACATGTAACTGCAAATGTCATGATTTGTACTTTTCATCCAAAGCAATTGTCACCCTTTTTAACCGGTAAAATGATGTTAAATGATGAAATCCTTCACTGACCAATTCCTGTAAAGGACTGGCAAAAATTCTGTAGCAATTTTGCTTCCAGATGTTTTTTTAAAAGTTTATTTATTAAGTGTCACAAGTAGGCTTACATTAGCACTGTAATGAAGTTACTGTGAAAATCCCCTGGTCGCCACACTCTGGTGCCTGTTCGGGTACACTGAGGGAGAATTTAGCATGGCCGATGCACCTAACCAGCAGGTCTTTTGGACTGGGAGGAAACTGGAACACCCTCCCTCACCTGGAACACCTGGAAACACAGACACGGGGAGAACGTACAAACTCCACACAGACAGTGACCCAAGCCTGGAATCAAACCCGGGTCTCTGGCGCTGTGAGACAGCAGTGCTAACCACTGTGCCACCCATGTGTAAGAGAGAATAATAATATACATTGAAATTGCTGTTCTCTTTTCACTCAAACATTGAGGTTGGGGTGAATGGGTATTAACTGACATTGTTTTTTTTAAATTGATCAGAAAATTGGGTGCTTGTCAAAATAATAGTTTGTGACAAATTAAGGATTTAAAAATGAAAATGTTGTTGGGCAAATTGCTTTGAACATTCATTTATCTGGTGATAATGGAAATGTGGCTGTGCCTGTAAAGGTGTTGTATGGGGGTGGGGGCAGGGTGTGTGCTCCACATGGGCCAAACAGAAAGCGGCGCTGGAGGGAGGATGTGCAGACAGAGCTATGCTGCATTTTCTGTATGCCCCAGGCACTCAGGCCTCACCACCACAACTCAAACTCAGCCGACACCTTGTTAAGAGCAAATCCACTTTGCCTCCGATAGCAAGGAAACATTCGGAAAGGGATAAAATGGCTGGAAGGACTACGGAGAGGTCATTAAGACCCATTGATGCAGCTTTTGAAGCCCTGCTCCAACTGCCAGCAGGAGAAAGGGGTTTTCTCGGCGGGGTAGCAGGGCGGGGTGGACGGGGGGTGGGAGATGGGGTGGTGTGGGTGGCGGGTGGGAGATGGGGTGATGTGGGTGGGGGTTGGGAGATGGGGTGGTGTGGGTGAGGGAGAGCCGGGGGGGGGAGGGGGAGATCGGGGTGGTGAGGGCGGGTGGGGACTCGGTTTGGGTGCGGGGCCAGAGTGGGGGCAGGGACCGAGTGTGGGTGGTTGGAGAAGGGGGGGTGGTGAGTAGGAGGGAGAAAAGGTGATGGAGATAAGGACCCTGGGGGATGAGGAACATGGTTCATATAAACAGCTCTTGGCTGTCTGGCGATTTGCTGCTAATGCTCTTCCTCCTCCCTTTCTGTGCTGCTGCTTCTCCCCTTCTCACTCTCTTCCACGTCTTTCAGCCGTGATCATGTTAAGGGATGCAGCATGCAACTAAATATCTAAAGACACTGTCAGGGCTGTGCAGAGCAAGCTGCTCCATTTTAGAGGCAGCAAAAGCATCGGCGACAGTCTGTTCATTGATGTTTCTGGTGGGGGTTGTGTCAGGGTTCCTGACGTGGGCCTCGAACATTGCTCAGAGGGATTCACACCAAGTAGTCAACCTGCAATTCCACTGCCTGATTGGAATAGAGGCTGCACGGAGGATTGACTCAGGAAGAATAAACCATGCCTCCTGGTGAGAAACCTGGCACAGACCTGGAGAGATGCAGCCCTTTAGGCTGCAAACCATCCGAGCATTGAGTAGAGCAGGATTCCTCTTTATTCAGCAAAATTGCAGCATGCTGATGGTGAAGCAAGCAATGGTTCAGCGTATGGAGTTGGAGAGGTACTGCTCCAATACCTTACCTCAATCTGTCCATTAGGAAAGTGATACAGGGGCACTCCCAGCATAAAGAACCTTGGAGACCTCCCAGATGCAGTGATATGCAGCAAACTAGACAAGTAGCTGACCTCACCCTCCTGCAGCCTGGAAGATGTCGACCGCATGAAGTTAAACTCCACTGTGACCTTAAATGTTACAGTCAATGCTACAGATGCCCCACTGCAAGTCTCACATTGTGGTTGTTGTAGGTGATATAGCTCACCAGTAACCCCATTGATGAGGCTGTGACACCACACGCTGTCATTTAGTGAATGTCAAGTGAAGGAAATGACTCTGGGTGGGGTGTTGTTCCACCCCACCCCCCCATTCCCCCCATCCCCCTTCCGTCCCCCATGTCTGCTAATCCCGCTTGCCTGTCCTGCCACCAGAGGGTCTTTGCTGGCGGGAAAAGGCATAAAATCCCACCCTCTGTGTATGACCTTCCCCACAGTAACTTATCTATCACCTGCCCTCTCCTGCACTGCACTCCCTCATCTTTCAGCCTCAAAGCAGACCACCCAAGCAATAATGTATGTTTTGTAAGCTTGCTTGGAGTCCATAACTATTCTTTAACTCCTTTTGCACAACTGTACATGTGGTAACATAAAGAGGCCAACTTGTTCATGGTCCAAACAGGGACCTTCGGATTGCTGTCTGGCTGCACAGCTTGGAGTGCAATAAAAATATATTGAAAGCAAATCAAACCAACTTAGTGAAAACATGGGCAGAAATGTCAGAATTCTGTTGGAAAACGTGGGACAAGAATATTCAGACATATTAACCAGCAGCTTTGTTTGTGAAGGAAACAGAAACTCACCCATGGGGAAGTGAATAAATGATGTGGAGATGCCCGGCGTTGGAATAAACCCTTTGCCTGGTATTGTGCAGGCTCCAAACTTGCTAATAGCATTGGGACTTGCAGCATGAGTTTATCAGATATAATTAAACTAGTCAAGGGACATTGTTGTTTAGCAACAACAGATCTATTAAATTGTATATTTTAATAAGGGAAGTTATTTTTCTTTGGCGTTCTTAATATTGCAGATTACATTTAGAAATGGTTACATATCTAAAAGGTCTATTGCTTAATATGCATCATCTTTATGAGGGAGAAACTTCTGCTTCAGAAAGCAATATAAGGTGTACCTAGACAAAGAACGATGCATTTTTAAGATATAGTACAACAGCCATCTGCAGATAGAAATCAAATCTACAAACACAAAAATAATGATTAACCTCAAATATATCAAAAGCACTGACCTTGATTTTCCTGTCAGTGTCTTTGTGCATTATTAGATTTAACAGTAACCGTTAATTAGGACAAAATCTCTCAGCTGGAGTTAATGGTGACTAATGATGATGACCAGAAAAAAGTGAGGAAAAGTTTACCCACCGTCTGACATGGCAAATTCCTTGAAATCAAATGTTTCAACAACTTTACAGAAATACCTACAGTTTTTAAACACAATTTCTGAAAGGACAATTCTCAGAAAATGAAATGTACATAATTTAGTCGCAGTCATTTCTGCTTTGGATGTTTGGTCTCCTTAAAATGAAGGACCCCAAATTTATCTTTCTCATTGTCAGACCCCACTTGGAGTACTGTGCTCAGTTCTGGTCGCCTTACTATAGGAAGGATGTGGAAAAGATTGAAAGGGTGCAGAGGAGATTTACAAGGATGTTGCCTGGATTGAGTGGCATGCCTTATGAGGATAGGCTGAGGGAGCTCGGTCTTTTCTCCTTGGAGAGACGAAGGATGAGAGGAGACCTAATAGAGGTGTATAAGATGTTGAGAGGCATAGATCGGGTGGACTCTCAGAGGCTTTTTCCCAGGGTGGAAATGTCTGCTACGAGAGGACACAGGTTTAAGGTGCTGGGGGGTAGGTACAGGGGAGATGTTAAAGGTAAGTTTTTCACACAGAGGGTGGTGGGCGAGTGGAATCGGCTGCCGTCAGTGGTGGTGGAGGCGAACTCAATAGGGTCTTTTAAGAGACTCCTGGATGAGTACATGGAGCTTAATAGGATGGAGGGTTATAGGTAGGTCTAGAAGGTAGGGATGTGTTCGGCACAACTTGTGGGCCGAAGGGCCTGTTTGTGCTGTAGTTTTTCTATGTTCTATGTTCTATGTCATTTATGCAGCAAACAACCTACAATCTCTGTAAACATTTACACCAGTCCCATTAATAACTTAAGATTTATTTGGACATTTCCTACAATAGCAACAAAGTATTCATCCAACTCAACCTTTCACTCATCCGAATTTTGACCTCCCATCACTGTGTGGGTGTTCATTTGATATCCCCACACCAAATTCATCATTTACTGACACCTGTCTTTGCCGCAGTCCTCCCTGACATTGTTAAGAGCTCAATTTGCACTGGCCACTTTTGTGCTCCCTTCAGATCGTCCCCAGTCACACCTTCCTAAAAATGTCATCTTTAAACCCTTTGCCCCTGTCAACAACTATCAGAGGTTGAACCAACAGAAGAGTGAGTAAGTGTGTGCATGTGTGTGTGTGTGTGTGAGTGAAAGTGTGTCTGTGTGTCTGTGAGTGTGAATGAGAGAGTATGCATGGGAGCAAGACACAGTGTGTGAGCGAGGGTGTGTGTGTATGTGTGGGTGAGAAAGTGTGAGCGAGGGAGTGGGTATGTAAGAGCAAGGGTGTGTATGTATGTGTGTAAGCGAGGGAGCCTGAGCGAGGGAGTATGTGTGTGTGAGTGAGGGAGTGTGTGTATGAGTGAATGTGTGTGTGATTGTGTGCATGTGTGTGTGAGATTGTGTATGAGTGAGGAGTTTGTGTGTGTATGAGTGTGTGTGTGTGTGCGCGAACGTGTGTGTGTGAATGAGAATGTGTGTGAATGAGCGTGTGTGTGAGAGCAAGTGTGTCTGTGAGTGAGTGTGTATGTCTGGGTGAGAGTGTGTGAGATTACGGGGTGAATTTTCCCATTCCGCCCGCCATGGGAATCATAGTGGGTGAGAGGCGGATCACGCAAAGGTCCATTGACGTCGGGCGGGATTTTCCGGTTTCAGTGTGAGCACAGCCGGAAAATCCCACCCTGTGTGTGAGTAAGAGTCAGTGCGTGTGTGTGAGCAAGAGTATGTTTGAGATTGTGGGGCAAATTTTTCTCTACCGCTCACCACAGGAATCGGAGCAGGAAAGGTCCATTGACCTCAGGCGGGATTTTCCAGTTTTGGGGCGAGTGTTGTTGGAGCTGCACCCATCCAGGCAAGTGAGGAGTATCCCATCACACTTCTGACTTGTGCCTTGTAGATGATTGACAGGCTTTGGGGAGTCAAATGGTGAGTTACTCGCCACAGTATTCCTAGCCTCTGACCTGCTCTTGTAGCCACTGTGTTTATGTGATGAGTCCAGTTGGGTTTCTGGTCAATGGTAACCCCAAGGATGTTGACAGTGGGGGATTCAGTGATGGTTACACCATTGAATGTCAAGGGGTGGTGGTTAGAGTGTCTCTTTTTGGTGATGGTCATTGCCTGGCATTTGTGTGGCGTGAATGTTACTTGTCACCCCAAGCCTGGATGTTGTCCAGACTTGTTGCATTTGAACATGGACTGCTTCAGTATCTGAGGAGTCACGAATGGTGCTGAACATTGTGCAATCATCGGCAAACACCCCACTTCTGACCTTATGACAGAGGGAAGCAGCTGAAGATGGTTGGGCCTAGGACACATGTCTTTTTGGTCGCTGTCAAGTGAAAGAAGTAACGGCAGCTCAGAATTCACAGCTTGGTACAGATGTAGTTGAGTTTAAATGAGGATAGGTTCTTCCTTGTAATTTATTTCATCAACAGTGGGGGAGGTGGCAGCACAGTGGCACAGTCGTTAGCACTGCTGCCTCACAGCACCAGGGACCCATGTTCAATTCCGGTCACTGTCTGTGTGGAGTTTGTACATTCTCCCCTTATCTGTGTGGTTTCCTCCAGGTGCTCTGGTTTCCTCTCACACTCCAAAGATGTGCGAGTTGGGTTGATTGGCCATACTAAATTGACCCTAGTGACAGGGGGATTAGCAAGTTAAATATGTGGGGTTCCGGGAGTAGGGCCTGGGTGGGACTGTGGCCAGTGCAGACTCGATGGGCCGAGTGGCCTCCTTCTGCACTATGGGGATTGAATAAACTGGGATTGTTCTCCCTGGAAAGATGGAGGCTGAGGGGCGACCTGATAGAAGCTTATAAAATGATGAGAGGTATAGACAGGGTGAACAGTTGAAAGCTTTTTCCCAGGGCAGAAATGACAATTACAAGGGGCCACAAGTTCAAGATAAGGGGGAAAAGGTTCACTGGAGATGTGCGGGGGAAGTTTTTTACACAGAGGGTGGTGAGAGCCTGGAATGCACTGCCAAGTGAGGTGGTTGAGGCAGTTACGTTAGCCACAATTAAGACTTATTTTGATAGGCATATGAACAAACAGGGAATAGAGGGATATAAGCGGTTGCTTTGCATAGATAAACATGATCGGTGCAGACTTGGAGGGCCGAAGGATCTGTTCCTGAGCTGTTCTGTTCTTTGTTCTTGTTCTTTGATTCTATGAACAGGAATGCTGCACAAATTTGAATTGCAGTAGATGAAAGAAGTATGTGGTCACGTTGTGTCACTCTGTAGCACATCAACAGGTAACATTTCGGGAGTGCAGAATATGGATCTGGTACATGGTGAGCTATTAGTTTTGGGCAGGTTGCTTTGGGAGATTTTGGTCAGGCATTAACTCTCCTGTTGGAAATTTGGAATGCTAACCATTCTGTTCTTTGTGCATATTCCGCCCTTTAGCTCATCAGCAACTCCAACAAGATAATTAAGCAGGCATGAATCCTTTTGTTTTGCCGAAGGAGTTGTTGTGTCAAAAGCAAAATAAAATTGGTTAAGAATTGTAAATAATGCAGAATAACCTTCATGTTGGATGCAAAAGCAAAACTCTGTGACCTCTTTCCCAAACTAACAAATTGGAACCAAATGCAGATTGGTCAGAGTGAGTCAAAGTTAAATTAAATTGCTTTTAGTCACCAGATGGTGATGATAAACTAAACTGATAATCTTATGTAATCCACCTTGCTTTATGTTTAGATGAAAAATAACTTCACCCTCTGTACTGACTCGCAGTTCTATGGAAAATTACATAACCCCCTGTGGAACAACCTTGTCAAAGACATTATAAAAGGAAATCATTAGTTTAATTTATTTTACCTTTGCGAAGCACTTGAAATGTGTTAGTACATTAAATGGACTACAATAGGAAAAGATATCATTGCAAATATGTTCGAAAAGTATTTAGAATTAGAACACTGTGATGTCTGATGGCAATACTGATGCCAGTTAAAAAGGTCACCTTAATAACATTGCACGGAAAAAGGAAACCGCAACTAGGTCAGAGCTAATGAGAGTTCATGATTGACTCTAAAGCTTGACTATCTCCTCGGCCAGAAAACATTGCCACAGAACACTCGAATTTTTGTTTTTTATTAGCCGCTTCGATTGCCTCTCAGTCAGAAACATAACAGACATGGAAAGGGCAAATTTTGTATCTACGCACATAACCAATTGTTACTTATGTAGGAACAGAGACTTTCCACGGTGATTGCCCACCCCCTTGACTAATTACCAGGTAAAACAAAGAGAGTTTTCTCCTCAAATCGGAGATTACAGCAGCATAAACAGTTTCCAAACCCACAGCACGTTTGTGGTTGATTTGCTCTTGGTTCACTGTGTGTAGTGTGAAGGTATCAGGAGAGACACAGTACACTGATGTACTAGTTTGGTCTACTGAAGATCAGGAGGATGCAGGTTTGCCATTCTAAAGGTAGGTCTGAGCTTAGCCGAGTTGTCTATCAGAGAGAGGGAGTGAATAAAAAGTGCTTTCCTATACAATGGGAGAAAAATCAAATCACACTGGTGCTCTTTCTGGTGACAAGTCCTGCGGTATCATAGAATTTTTATAGTGCAGAAGGAGGCCATTCGGCCCATCGAGACTGCACTGACAACAATCCCACCCAGGCCTATCCCCGCAATATCACTTATTTACCTTGCTAATACCCTTGACACTAATTTCCCATGGTCAATCCACCTAACCTGCACATTTTTGGACTGTGGGAGGAAACCCATGCAGACATGCGGAGAAATGTGCAAGCTCCACACAGACAGTCACCCGGGGCTGGAATTGAACCTGAGTCTCTGGCGCTGTGAGGCAGCAGGCCTAGCCACAATGCCACCATGCTGCCCTTAGCACAGATCCCGGAAGAGGTTGCAGTTTCGATGTTAGTTCAGAAGGGTATGTGGAACTGACAGGGGAGAAAATCCGCATTTAGCAAAAAAAATACATTTTTATATCATAATACTTAAAGGTGATTATTTCTTCTAAATCTGACAGGTTAGGCTGAACGTAATTGATAAAGTAATGTTAAAACATACAGCATGCTGCACATGAAGAGACACGATACATACAAATGTTCACATTGTTACTGACACTAGTAGCACATTCCAGACATTGCATAGGAAGTAAAAAGAAAATGTAATTTAAGTTAAACAAGGACACCCACTGAGACACTGTGGTACAGCTGACATTTTGTGGTTAGCTTCAACATCGCACTGAGATGTCATTACTGATGTCCACATTTCCTGAATTTGTTTTTCAGAGCCATTCTGTACAATCTAATTCTTCTGTACAGTTCCTGCACAAGCCTCCAAAGTAACAATGACTTTGGTTCCTAATTCAGTATTACTCCTCTTCGGATATTAAGAACAAAGAGATTTTGTTAACAGGCTTATAAAACTCCTCAAAACTGCGGGTGGATATTGGTTGGGCAGTCCGCCTGCAGTGCTGTAGAGATTTATTTTCAAATCAGGCCCTTGCTGAGATGTAGCCTTTTGAGTTAAATGGAGAAACCTCGTGAAGCATGAAAGGCACTCGCTCAAGGAATCAGCGAGGTGTAAAAGATTCTGACTCACAGTATAAGGAGGCATCAAGCTGAGCTTTTTAAACAGCGTTAGATTCTCGATGGAGAGGGGGAATGGGAGAGTCAAGAAATGTTACAATTTTGATATTGTGGAAAAGGAATGAGAGAAGATGCTGTAATAAATCGTGTGTCAATGTTGGAGAGCGTGAATGAAATTGAAAAAGTTCGCTAACTGTAATATATCTGGAGATTGAGAGACAAATAGCAAGTTCAAAGGAGCTGTAATAGAGCAGTAATAAGAGGAAGATGACAAATTGGAGATGAAACAATCAACACAATGCAGTTCTAATTGAAATAAATATTCCAATTGAAATACTTTCAAAATTTAAAGTTGTCCAACCATTTCTATTTTAAAATGAGAACTTCTGAGTAGGCTGCAGAGATTTATTTGATTAGTTTCCATTACCTGAATCACAAAATGGTCCTTGAATTTAAGTTCATCATCAGCATCTGATGCGCGTTATCACACACGAGGCTTGAGATGCTCAAGGAAATAAAGGCTTTTATTTACTGTTACAACGAAGCTACCATGTATAGTACACGATCCCAGACTGAGGGGTCCCAGACAGAGCAGTGACCTTTATACCTCTCCCAGGAGGCGGAGCCCGACTGGGATGTACCACAATAACTATAATACAGGTGTAACAGCCCAACCCTAACCCCAACAGCAACAAGTAGAACAACCCATCCCTAACCCCAACAGCAACATATATACATACTCGTAGTACTGGCCAGACCCTGGCTCAGTACTATCTAGTGGGAACCAACGATGGTTCACCACAGCATCATAGAACCCCTACAGTGCAGAAGGAAGCTATTCTGCACCGACTCTCAAACAGAGCATCTTACGCAGGCCCTATTGCCGTAACTTAATTTATTCCGATAATCCCCCTAACCTCCATATCTTTGGACACTAAGGGGCAATTTAACATGGCGAATCCACCTAATCTGCATATCTTTGGACTGTGAGAGGAAACCGGAGCACCCGGAGGAAACCCATGCAGACCCAGGGAGAATGTGCAAACTCCACACAGTCACCCAAGGCTGGAATCGAACCAAGATCCCTGGTGCTGTGAGGTGGGAGTGCTAACCACTGTGCCACCGTGTTGCCTAGTTCATGATTGATTGTTAGAAACAAGAATTTGTCCAATAACTAAGATTAAAAATGTTCATAAGTTCATTTCAGAAAATATGAAAGATTGAATCTGAAAGGGTTTTGGTGAGCTCTTGAAGTTGGACCGTGGCTGAATGGATATTGCATTCCCAGTGTTGGGGAATCGAGAACTAGAGGGCATAGGTTTAAGTTATGAGAGGAAAGAATTAATGGGAACCTAAGGAGCAAGTTTTTTACATAGAGGTGGTACGTATGTGGAATAAGCTGCCAGAGGAAGTGATTGAGGCAGGGACATTGCCAACATTTAAAAGGCATTTGGACAGATATATGGGTGGGAAAGGTTTAGAGAAATATGTGCCAAATGCAGGCAAATGGGATTCGCTCAGATGGGTATTTTGTTCAACATGGACAGTTTAGGCTGAAGGGCCTGTCTCCGTGCTGTAGATTCTAATAGTCTATGATTCTATGAACTGGAATGGCACAAACATGCAACTAAAAACTGATAGACATATTGTGGGTAGTTTTCTTTTCTCTTGATGATATTTGCAGCAAACGATATGCAGCAAGAACCACATAAAATTATACATTTCAGCTGTAAGGATGTGACACCAACCCCAAAAGGTGCCAGTTTTGAACGTGTGATGATTAGCCGATCTCAATATTTTAAAATCCTGCTACCAATACAATGCAGTGAGCCTCTGCTGGAATATTGCAGCTTTAGCTGCCGGATCCGAACGTGTTGATTCTCGGCCGCACTGTTTCTGCCAAAGAAGGTTTCTTCCGAGTGTCATCATAGAATCATAGATATCATAGAATCCTACAATGCAGAGGAAGGCCATTCGGCCCATTGAGTCTGCACATACCACAATCCCACTCAGGCCCTATCCCCATAGCTCCATGCTTTCACCCTAGCTAGTCCCCCTGACACTAAGGGGCAATTTAGCATGACCAATCCACACAACCCTCTCTGTCCTCTATAACCACTTTATATTACACAAGAAACCTTCTCAGCTCCACACGCTTAAACATCAGACTGGCACTGTGTAGTTTCACACATGAAGACTCAGTGTAATGAAATATAAAAAGACTTGCTCTACCTCTGGAAACCATGTCCTAATAAAAGCTAGTACCATAATCAAGGTATAAGGACACTAAAGGAGGCAAGCTTGGGATTATTTGTTTAAAATTGCAAGCTCTGTCACGGAATGATTCATGAGAGTATCTGTATAACCACTTTGGATATTTACACTATCAACTAAGTTATTCATCTCTATACACTGACAAAATATATAATATTTTGGAATAAAGCAAGTTATCTACCATCTAAGGTATATGTCTCACATATATTACTTGAAAGTTGATGTAGCATATTTGCGTGTCAGTTTACATTCACTATTCTTCAAGAAGTTGATTAAGGATCCTTCTGCTATTGACAATAGGCACAGATTAAAGATTAGACATTCTTCAAAGGCCTCTGTGACATCCTTTAAAAAAAAGTGTGGAGATGCCTGACAACAGAAGAGACTTAAAAGCAGTGAGAGGAGGGGAGAGGGGAGAGAAAGGGAATTTTACAATGAGATAAAAGAGTAATATTTGCTCCCTCCCCTCCCATGCAAATGGTATGCTGTTCTATCATAATATACCTGTGACATATGTACAAGCAGCAGCTTCTACTAAGCAGGCTGCACTGCTCCATGGAAATAGAACTTGTTTTTACTTGAACAAACTCTTACATTGCAAAAAGAGTTGCGAACAGGTAAGAATGTTATGACTATATTGATATACTTTATCTAATAACAAAAGTACTGTCCATGCTCCAGGTTGATGTTACTTGCAAGGAAATTAACATGATTCATCTGAAGACTAACGTCCTGTGCTTTGAGTTCGCACCAGGTTCATATCTTCATACACTGAGTTCGGAGCTCTCGCACGATTTGGTTGGTCACGATGGCAGTTTTTCTTCAGCTAAAGAAGAAAACACTTTTTTTAGAAAAACAACATTCCTTTGAATTATTATTTCAATTTCCAATTGGAGAACCCTGGTCCCGAGGGAAAACTGGAAGATCCCAGAAATGTTCATTCGACATTAGCACTACAGCTATTGGTGTATTCTACTTTTATAGTAAAAAGACAAATCTCCGCATTGTTTACCACTGCAAACCTAGCACAGCCTTTGTAATCTTACAGGGAGTCCCCAGAGATTCACATCTACAGGGTGTCCCCAAGACAGAAATGTTTGAGATTCACAGAATTACACATCTGTATAAATGGCGCAAGGAGTTGCAGAAATCAGGATGAGCATTGCGGCTGAGGACGCTCTCACCTCCTCCCCTGCATGTATTAACCAGAAAGCAGTGAGGTTCTGAGGAGAGGAGAATTGCTGTACTTAGCTTACTTAACTGTAAAATGCTCATTCCTCATTTTATGTCCCTGGAATCTTCAACCTTCAACAGTGAGTTCAGCAGTAAATTGAATCCTGGGTTCAATAGTAAAGAGGCAGACACACTTATGGGTGTGTACTACAGGCCCCCAAACAAGCAGGATAGAAGATCAAATATGTAATCAAATTTCAGAAATGTGTTGGAACAATAAGGCAGTAATGGTAGGGGATTTTAACTACCCAAGTATTAACTGGGATAGTTTTAGTGTGCAAGGTAGGGAGGGAGCAAAATTCTTAAATTGCATCAGGAGAACTTTTAAAGCCAGTACGTAGAAAGCCCAACAAGCGAGGGAGCAATTCTGGGCTAAATATTTGGCAATGAGCCCGGGTAGGTGAAAGGTATATCAGTAGGTGAGCACTTTACAGATGGTGACCATAATTCAACTAGATTTAGGATGGTTATGGAAAAGGATAAGGAAGGGCTAGGAATAAAAGTTCTTAAATGGGGAAAGGCTAATTTTTTTAAAGGTAAGATAAAGCCAGAAGTGCACTGGGAGCAGTTACTTGGAGATAAAACTGTGTCAGAGCAGTGGGAAGAGATAGTGAGAGTACAGGGCAAATATGTACCCGCAAAGACAAAGAACGGGACTAAGAGCAGAGGACCCTTGATGTCAAGGGACAGCATCATTTTCAAATCCTCTCTGGTCGCAGATGAAGTGTCAGAGAATTGCTAACATTGTCCCATTATAAAAAAGGGAAGTAGGGATAGACCAGGAAATTATAAACCAGTCAATCTAACCTCACTGTTAGAGAAGTTACAAAAAAGAATTCTGAGGGACAGAATATATCTGCCCTTGGAGAAACACGAATTAATCAGGGATAGTCAGCATGGACTTTGTTAAGGGAAGGTCATGTTTGACAAATTTAATTGAATTTTTTGAAGAAGTAACCAGGATTATTGATGAGGGTGATGCATTTGATGCTGTCTATATGGGCTTTAACAAAGCTTTAGATAAAATCCTTCATGGCAGACTGGTCCAGAAAGTAAAGGCCCATGGGATCCAAGGCAAAGTGGCACTAGTTGAATTTAATTTTACTTAATTTGTTTCACTTTTACTGGTTACTATCTATAAAGTTTAAGAAGTATTACAAAGATATTAGGAACTTACACGCCAGAGTAACAGAGCTAATGCACAGATAACGACAACAATTGAAGAAACGATCACACCAATTATTAATGGATCTTTATATGAGCCTCCTTTGCATATTTCTGCTCCTACGCAACTGTCTGCACAATGTTCCAGTTTGGGCTCTGAAAAGATATAAAACAGTTTTGACAAAAGGATTGCACATTTTATACCTTCACATTGTCATGAAATTATTTTCATCTTCTATCATCTTCCTGCGTTCTTTACAGAAAGTAAAAATTAAATCATTTGTTCACGCAATGTGGGTGTCCCTGGCTCAGCCAGCACTTGTTGTCTAACCCTAATTATCCTTGAGAAGTTGGTGGTGAGCCACTTTCTTGAACCCCTGCTGTTCATGTGAGGTAGATACACCCAAGGTGCTTTTTGGAAGGCAATTTGAGGTTTTTGACTCAGTAACAATGAAGGAATGGTGACATAATTCCAAGTCAGGATAGTGTGCGGCTTGCAAGGTGTGGGATCCTTTGCATGGTTTGCTTCAGTTAAAATATTTCATTTTAAGATATTTCTGCCTATGCCAAGCTTTAAAGCTAATGTGGCCATATTTTAAACTCAGCTGGGAATTCTGGGATTAGCTTGGAAAGTTGACTGCATTTTTTGAAAGTAATCTTGCAAGCCCAAACAGAAGTTTTTCATGGCCACAGCTGCCAATTGTTTATGGAAGTTGGTACCAGCAATTTCAATAACACCGATAAGAATTCATATATTGTAGTAACAGTTATCTGTTTAATTAGTTCAGCCCTGTGCGAGGTTTAGATCGAGTCTGTATGAGGACTAACTTCGGCTGGTCCCTCTCTCTTTCTCTCTCTCTCTTCCTCTCTCAAATGATCCTTTTTCGCTTTCTAATGTGTTAATTTTAAATGATGCTCAATAAAAGAATTTCATCTTTGGACCAGTGCTGCCTATGTCTACTCTAAAAAATGAACAGACCCAACACAAGGGAACCTGAAGTTGGTGGTGTTCTTATGCATATGCTGCCCTTGTCCTTCTAGGTTGTAAAGCAGTGGGTTTGGAGGATGCTATCAAAATAGGCTTGATGATTTGCTGCTGCACATCTTGTAGATCGTACACATTTTTGACACTGTGTGCCAGTGGTGGAAGGAGTGAAACCTTAAGGTGGTGGATGGGTTGCCAATCGAACAGGCTGCTTCATCCTGAATGGTGTCAAGCTTTTTGAGTGTTGTTGGAACTGCATAATCCAGGCAAATATAGAGTACTTAAACTCTTGACTTGTGCCTTGTAGATGGGGAACAACCTTTAGAGAGTCACAAAATGAGTTACTTGTCACTGGGTAGCCAGCCTCTAACCTCCATTTGAAGCAACAATACTTATCTGGCTAGTCCAGTTAAGTTTCTGGTCAATGGTAACTCCAAGGGCATTGACAGTGTGGGATTCAATGATGACAATGTGAACATGAAAGGGAGATGGTTAGATTCTCATCTTGGTGAAGATGGCAATTGCCAGGCACTTGTGTGGCATGAATGTTACTTTCACAAAGCCTTGTGAAAGTCCAGTTGTAATGAAGCACTTTCGCCGACATCATTTGAAGCACAAAAGGTATTTATTAATAAGAAAAACTATACAGCAGTACAGCAGCCACCTGGCTGCTTTAGTCCCCTACATGTCTAATGTCTAAGAGAGGTCTCCAACTCCTGAGGTGATTATCCACTCTGAGTCCCGAGCCAGGTGACCCTTACTCCTACTTTTGTCCTTAAAGGGACAATCACCACAAAGCACCACACCAGCAATGAGCTGCTGCATTTGTTCTGAATCTATTACATTGAGCATGGTGATTGTGCACAATTCATGGTATCAGTGTGAAGATAGGACTTCATCTCCACAAGGACTGTGTCGTGGCCACTCATAGCAATATTGTCACATACAGACGAATCTGCAACAGGTAGGTTTGTGACGAATTTTCCTTTCCGTCCTCTCACCACCTACCACATGCCCAGTCTGGTAGATCAATCCTTTAAGACTTGGCCAACTTGTTCATGTTGGCACTACTGAGCCACTCTCGGTGATGAACATTGAAGTCCCCGTGACCACACCATTGTCTACACGGTACTGCCAATGGGGCATGATATACCCAGGGTTGGTGATGAAGAAGCCCTGGACATTGATTGCAACCATAATTCATGAACAGGACCATGTCAGAGTGTTACTTGACTAGTCTGTGTGTTGGCTCTCATGTCTTGCCTATGTCCACAGATGTTAACAACGAGGATTTGCAGGGTTAGCTTGGTTGGGTGTGGATTTATTATCATCCGTGCCTAGACAATACAGGGTGGCACATAACATCGCATTCTGCATTTAATGTTCTGTGAACACTTATAAACTTATGATGCAAGAAGTCTTCTAACAATGCCAATGGTTGAAATGATGCTTATGCACAGACCAAAGCCACTTAATGTTGATGGGCAGGTTAGTTGATGCACATCTACAGAAGTAGCACAGAAAAAAATGCAAACTTGTTTTGTTTATAATTGAATGATCATGTTGTAATTATTTTCAAAGAAGGCTAAGCCCTAAAGCAGCATATAAAGGAGAAAAAAGCAAAATGGTGTGGATGCTGGAATCTGAAACAAAAACAGAGAATGCTGGAAAATCTCAGCAGGTCTAACAGCATTTGTGGAGAGTCTGGATGACCTTCGTCAGAGCTGAGGAGAAGGGAGAAAGACTGAAATACTTTTACAAGGGAAGACTTTCTGGATAGATTTTCAGGCTAAATCCAAACATGCCCGGCATATTCTATCCAAGAATGCTTATAAAGTGGACTGAGGGAATTTCTAATTCCCTCACTGATACTTTTCAAATTTCTTGTGCATAGGGCAATGTCTAATCTTCTGCAACGCTAAGTATGACTCTAACCAATGCATATTTTCCCTCTGATACTGATTGACTCCAGTTTTGATGCTACACTCAGTCAAATGCTGCCCTTATGTCAAGGGCAGTCACTCTCACCTCACCTCTGGAGTTTGACTCTTTTGCCTGTAGTTGAACCAGTGCTGCAATTAGTTCAGGGTCTGAGTGGTCCTGGCAAAACCCAAACTGGGCGTCAGTGAGAAGGCTATTTCTGAGCAAGTGCCACTTGATACACTGTTGATGACCCTTTCCATCACTTTGCTGATGATCAAGAGTAGACTGATGGAGCGGTGATTAGCCGGGTTGGATTTTGTGTGCAGAACATACCTGGACAATATTACAATGAGCGGGTGGTTGGGGGGCTGACAGTTGGCCATGTTCAACTCAGTAAATATGCACCCGTAAGAAGCATGGTGAATCTCATGGCGGGGCCTGCAGGAAGTCAACGCCCCCCCCAACCCCCCGCACCACCCCCCACAGTCACACCATGGAGTTAATGGGCCTGTCAAGGGTGGCATGATGGCACAGTGGCTAGCACTGCTACCTCACAGCGCCAGGAACTCGGGCTCAATTCCCGGCTTGAGTCACAGTCTGTGTGGAGTCTGCACATTCTCCCCGTGTCTGTGTGGGTTTCCTCCGGGTGCCCCGGTTTCCTCCCACAGTCCAAAGATGTATGGGTTAGGTGGATTGGCCATGCTAAATTGCCCCTTAGTGTCAGGGAGACTAGCAAGGGTAAATGCATGGTGTTGCGGGGATAGGGTCTGGGTGGGGTTGTGGTCGGTGCAGACTCGATGGGCCGACTGGCCTCCTTCTGCACTGTAGGATTCTATAATTCTAAGAACAACAAAAATGTCATATGCTCTCACATAGCCATTCTTTATCTACATAAAGATATTATTGTTAAGCAATAACTTTTCTTCAGTAAATTATGTTGGGTGAAAATTTGAAAGAAACATACCTGACACAAACAACATTGTTCCTTGTCCAAATGCATTTGATACTGTAACCTTTCGTATTCCAAACACGCAATAGTAAATATCTGTGTCATTTTCCTGGAGATTATTGAGGGTTACAGTGAAGTTTTTTTTGTTTCCTTTAAACTCAGTACGGTTGATATATGAGTCATGCACCGTATTAACACGATCGTGGACGTAGATCAGATCGGTGGGAACGAAAAGATTTCTTCTTAAATAGATGCCCACAAGGGTATCGTCTTCAGATGAAAATCCGCAGTTTATTGAAACAGATCCTCCCCCTTTCACTTGTTTAACAAAAGGAGACTGAAAAATGCGACTGTCTGTAAAATATAGAATTGAAGATATAGTCAGTACGGTCATAAAGCACTGAATGTGATCAATTATCAAATAAAACTTTTCCTTCATGTAAATTATGTCATAATCATTACACTTCATGAATCATATTAATATTTTAGGGGATTTTTAGCTTTGGGAAGAATAAAATTAGACCGTGGAATATTGTGGCTTAATTCTTTCAGCAACTAATGGGAATTTTGAATTTCTTTTCAAATGTTAAAAGTCTCTGTGATAACAATATGTCATTAATTAAAGGAGAACAGAGTTGTAGAAAGCTGGGGTGGTTTTGTGTAATCTCTAACACTCCATGTTACAGGAGAAAGATGTCTGCTTTTCAACAGCTGAGAGTCTAGAGACTAAAATTTCATTCAGGCCTGAAGCAGGCACAGGGATTAAGATGCACAAGTACCCCGCACCTAATTTTGGTGATGCAGGCAACATGGTGGCACAGTGGTTAGCATTGCTGCCTCACAACACCAGGGACCTGGGTTTGATTCCCAGCTTGAGTCGCTGTCTGTGAGGAATCTGCACGTTCTCCCACATGTCTGCGTGGGTTTCCTCCACGTGCTCCGGTTTCCTCCCACAATCCGAAAGATGTGCTGGTTAGGTGCATTGGCCATGCTAAATTCTTCCTCTTGGTATCTGAACAGGTGCTGGAATGTGATGACCAGGGGATTTTCACAGTAACTCCATTGCAGTGTTAATGTAAACCTACTTGTGACTCTAATAAATAATAAAAGCGGTACAAATGTCATGGTGCCTGCTCATCTCAATGATAGTAGTGTGCAGATCAGTGCAAAATGCAATGTTACAGGGGCCTAAGTTCATCTGTGGCCAGCACAGCTTAAAGCAAACCTGCAACTAACAAAGACAGCTTGTTTCTCTTAAAGAGGAAATGCATTTTGGTTGCAGCAGTTGGTGGAGCTGATCTTAAAGTCTTTAATCGAAGGAAGCAGACTACTAGTGGAACACTGGCCAGACAGAAGACTCCCAAGTTTGCCGACCTAGTTTTGGAGGCCTTACTCCAGAAGGTCAAAAGAAGGAGGGGATTCTTGTCAGAGGTCAGGAGGCTCTGCATATAGACTGCATTAAGGGAATGGGATCAGGAACAAGGGAGGCGAATTCCGGGATTCAGACTGACGTACTGGAAAAATTTCATTGATCTCCAAAGTGGCCAAAGTCAATAATGTACCTTCCACATCTCCTACCCTTCACATCATCAACTTCTCCTGCATTCAGTGGTGAGAAATGGGGA
Organism: Mustelus asterias; assembly: GCF_964213995.1. Taxonomy (NCBI): domain Eukaryota; kingdom Metazoa; phylum Chordata; class Chondrichthyes; order Carcharhiniformes; family Triakidae; genus Mustelus; species Mustelus asterias. Next base: position 79,635,863 of record NC_135812.1, on the reverse strand, counting down.
CTTGATGCTCCACCTAACTCTCAAACACTAATCACTGCTGCAAGCTTCATGCTCATATCTTGAAACTCTAGCTCTTCAGCTATGACAGGTACATTTCCTAACCATGATGCAGCACACTCACTAACATTCTTCTCTTTCTCTTTTGCAAAAAATGATCATACGTAACAGGAGGAAGCAGCAGATAACCCTTGAGGAACAGACACCTACATCCCCTGAGTCCTTTGGAGGAGATGGTGCAACATATTATGGGTCCAGCAGTGACAGTGTCTAATGTGTCCATCACCACTGAACACATTCAGGATGATGGTATGTTCCTGCCTTATGCAATTTTACAAATTCCACACCACCCTCATCCTGCAATCTAGTGCAAAGTGCAACCTACAGATAGTTTGACCATGAACTTCTTGCATTCCACACAACGCCCTACCCTCACCCCAACTTTCCCCATCTGCAATTTTACTTTCTGATACTAAATAACTGCTGCCTGGCCTCTAGTGCAGCCTCACCATGAATGTTGTGGGCAAGAGCTGAAGATGCACCATTACTTGATCTGATACTTGCAGCCACCAATTCAGAGGTTGGCACTGGGTGTATTTTAGGGATGCATGTACTATGGCTAATTCACCTAACCTACACATCTTTGGACACTAAAGAGTAATTTAGCATGGCCAATCCACCTAACCTGCACATCTTTGGACTGTGGGAAGAAACCGGAGCACCTGGAGGAAACCCACACAGATATGGGGAGAATGTGCAAACTCCACACAGAATCTGCAAATTTAAAATGGCTGACTTGGGGCAATGAGAGATGGACAACAATTTATATTTTTTGCTGTCTGATCACCCTCAGCTCATGCACCATCTCATTCTAATGTGGCAGTGCATGCATTCTAATCACACACAGCTACCAATAGTGACGCCCTCGGCAGCCACAAGGAGATGCATAAGTGCAATCTTGCCAAGAACTCCTCTTTAATTTACTTTCCCATCCCTGCACAGCTCTTCAAGCATTTATGACTGTCACATTTGAAAATATGTCAATATTTTCTTATATATATCTTTATGATGGAAAGATTACAAGATTTCTTCCTATGGTTGATTTTAAATCTAACCGATTCTCAGTTATTTTAAGAGCTGTGAACCTAAACAAAAATAGTATTGGGCTAACTCATGGTGGTTTTTGGTTGCAAAAATGCTTTGTGTGGATCTTCAGTTATTGAAGAGAGAAGAAAACAATATTTTTGCTTCAATATAAAGGTTTCCTCACCTTTTGGATTGCATGCTGACAACATATTCAGAAGGGGTATAAAGGCACAGATACACTGACAGCCCTTACAGGTTTTCAAATTGTCCATCATTTTTTAACCATAATCTGCAATCGGTGTTTGGCCTGAATTCATAACCCGATATTAGGTGAGGAAGATGTAAACGTGCTTTAGCATTTGTCTAAAAAATTGTGTCAACAATTCTTTTTGTTGTTTTTCGTATAATCCCTGAATTTTCTGAAGCATTTAGCTGTTGCTTGGAGGCGGATCCTCCCCCTTCTCCAATCAGCTTGACTCATGTAGATCAGGCCCAGGACAGGGTGGTTTTGGTCTCCCGTCCTGTCTTGTCAGCCTGGATCTGAAATGTCTCAACTTGTTGAGACTCTGAATTGGATTTGATTTGATTGAATTGGAAAAGTATAAAAAAAAAATTTAGCTGTTGCTTGAATTGTCAATTTGCTGAAAATTTCTGCAAGTTACATATGGTCAATTAAACCCATCATTGTGTCTAAGATGATGGTCAGGTACATAGTTGCAGACATAAAATGTACAGTAGGATTTAAGAAAGTATTCATTGCATTGAAGGAATTTGTGAAGCCAATCAAAACTATTTTGAAGCGACTCATCAATTAATCTATAGGAACGCACATATTAATGTTCATTTGTACTTTCCAAAAATTGTCAAAACTGGGATCGAAATCACTTTGAAAATATTTTTGGATTAAAAATTTGAAACAAAAGAAATGTGAATCAATTTTTTTGATCCTATTGAAATGACTATTATCCGATTGAGAATAGATAAGGCTATTAAAAGCTCTGATTAATTTCAGCTGCAGCACTCCAGTAGAGATGCAGTTTTGAAAGAGTGTTTTTGTGATAATGAAAGCTTTTACACGCTGAATGTAATTCAAATTTTTTAAGAAGCTAAAAGGCCCGCCAGGTTTGTTGAATCAAGATCTATGTTTAAACCTCTTCACCGCTCAAAGATCTCCATTAGTTCAATGCTGTTCTGGCAAGATCTGTAATTATATATTTTCACAGTAATTCGCAGTAAAAGTCACGGGAATTTTACAGTGACTTAATTGCAGTGTTAATGTAAGCCTTACTTGTGACTAATAAATCAATTTTGACTTTTTAAACTTCTACTTTTTGTATGTAAATTGCAATTATTTTAACACCAAAATGTTTTCTTTCATCATTCTGTTTTTAATCAAACTTACATTAAAGTTATCACATCGTCACATAATAAGACATTTGCATGCATTTCTATAAGTTCCTTCTGACAAAGAAACATGTTATGATGTGGAGATGCCGGTGTTGGACTCGGGTAAACACAGCAAGAAGTTTAACAACACCAGGTTAAAGTCCAACAAGTTTATATGTGTGGCTTTTGCTACCAAATAAACCTGTTGGACTTTAACCTGGTGTTGTTAAACTTCTTACTGTAGAAACATGTTCCCAGAGAATGCTGCAGAGGCCTGAGGAAATTCTATGCCATGTCAAAGAAAAGAGAAATAATCAAAAACTTAAAGAGATAGGTTTGAAGGGAAGTTTTAAAGTTAAAGTGAAGCGTGGAGGGAATACGTTTTGGAGGAGACTTTCGAAGACAGATCGAATATGTAAGATAACTTCAGCCTCATATACTTTGTAAAACAGATCTTGGATATTTTCTTTGTGCTGAAAAGCACTAAAGTTTGAGTTAACACACCACAATTCTTAAACGATTGAAAGATTTCACAGAAAAGCCTCTTCCTTCCTACCTGTCCTTGCTCCTGAAATCATTAACAAAAAGAGAATCTGTAAGGTGTGGACTGTTTGCGCGGCCATTCTTAATGTTCACAAGGTCTTTCTGATAGCACATCTTATTGAGCACTGATGCATATCTAAATTTCCGCTTAGGTGTCAGTTCAACCCACACAAAGAGAAAATAAAACCATTGCACATTTCATTTAAACACAGAAAAATAGAATGCAGTGAATCCAATAAACAGAAATACAATATAAATATTTTACAATCAGCTGGGAATAATGCTTGTGCATAATTACATGTGTTGGAGCTAATCTGCAGCCATGGCATTGGGCTGAAAATTGTGCATCTTGTAATTATTTCATCAAACAGAATCATAGTGCATTAATCATAATCATCAACAGTGCAGAAATAGGCCATTCGGCCCACTGAGCGTGCACCAACAACAATCCCAACTAGGCCATATCCCGACGTATTTACCCTGCTAATCCCCTTGACTGTAAGGAACAATGGCCAATCCATCTAACCGACACATCTTAGGACACTAAGGGACAATTTAGCATGGCCAATCCACCTAACCCGCACATTTTTGGAGTGTGGGAGGAAACCGGAGCACTCAGAGGAAACCTGCGCAGACACAGGGAGAACTTGCAAACCCCACTCAAACAGTCACCCGAGGCTGGAACTGAACCCAGGTCCCTGGCGCTGTGAGGCAGCAGTGCTAACCACTGTGCCACCATGCCGCTCATTTGTGAGCCGAATTTCCAGTAAACATAGTGTAATAACTCCACGGAGGTGAAAGTCCCGTCACCAAGTTACTTTATTTATACAATTCATTTATACACAGCCAGCTCTCCAGTTGCTCCCTGCTGAATGCAGACTGGGAGTCTGACACACCTGCTTTAAATAGGGAGCATGAGGCTCCCTGATTTAACCATCTATTAGGACTCATCAGGTATCTCTTTTAAGGTACCAACTTAATAAACGAAACTCGAATTAACTTAGGGACAAATTAAAGGGGGCAGCTCCCCAAAAGGAGGGGGAACAGCCCGAACAAAAGACAAAGTCGAAAGGAAACTTAAAACATTAAATCATAATGTGATTTTCGGGGTTTATAATACACCCCAGCCCCTGCGGTGCCCTGCGGGCGCGGAATGAGGATAGTAGTTCATACTCTAGCAAGCCAACCTCATTAGCCTGGCTGAAGTCATCACACTTGGCCAAATCCATGAAGTGGAGCTTGTAGAATGTAAGGATATGTTAGCTGTCAAAATACAATGATCTACTTTAAGTGGGGCCTGGAAACAGGATTATAATGTGGAGATGCCGGCGTTGGACTGGGGTAAGCACAGTAAGAAGTCTCACAACACCAGGTTAAAGTCCAACAGGTTTATTTGGTAGCAAATACCATAAGCTTTCGGAGCAATGCTCCTTCGTCTAGCCGAATGAGTGTCGCTGCCCCTGACGAAGGAGCAGTGCTCCGAAAGCTTATGGTATTTGCTACCAAATAAACCTGTTGGACTTTAACCTGGTGTTGTGAGACTTCTAACAGGATTATACACAGGGTGTGAAAACGAATTAATGAACAAAGGCTCAAAGCAAATGATTCGAACATTCTTGAGTAACTATAAATATTTAGAGCTAAATTATCATCTTCATTGTCTGGTTAGCAATCTGGTGAAACAATGGCAGAATCGATCTGATTGTCATCTCTTTCCTATCAATGGAAATCTCATTCTCATGCTCTGCGAATCTGCAGAAATCTTCCAAAGGTTCTCATCCTGTCTCTGTTTGCAAAATGGAGTGGAAGCAAAGCAGCAATTTTTTTTTAAAAATCATAAAATCCATATCCTCTCCATTCATCAAAGATTAAGTTTTAATTATGCTTCAAAACCACAGTTCCTAACAACTTGCAAAGGAGCAGGTGACAGCTTGCAGTGAGGATTCAGCTGCAGAGCTGAGGTTTACCATATATAACAAAAACAAATCAACTGAAACTGTCATGATAACCATACAAAACTTTTCTCTTTACCCAAAGCAGTTGATCATTAGGGAAGCAGGATGCAGAGTTAAAGCTCAATCACATTTGGCACAGACTCATAAAACTGCTGTAGCCAAAATGTTAGAAGCAGAAATTTGCAGTGGTTATCACAGCGCCAGGGACACGGCTTCTATTCCCAGCTTGGGTCACTGTCTGTGTGGAGTCTACATGTTCTCCCCGTGTCTGTGTGAGTTACCTCTGGGTGCTCTGGTTTTCTCCCACAGTCCAGAAGATATGTCGGTGCATTGGCAATGCTAAATTCTCCCTGAGTGTACCCGAACAGGCGCCAGAGTGTCGCGACTAGAGGATTTTCACAGTAACTTCATTACGGTGTTAATGTAGAAATCATAGAAATCATAGAAACCCTACAGTGCAGAAGGAGGCCATTCGGCCCATCGAGTCTGCACCGACCACAATCCCACCCAGGCCCTACCCCCACTGTAACTCCAATGTAAGCCTACTTATGACATAAATTAACTTTTAAAAACTTTAATATTCATTTGTTCATCTGATAAACCGTGATGATGCAGAAACGTTCTGCGTCAGGGTTTTCACTGCAAGTTTAGCTGTTGTTTAAACATCCCAACAAGCATTTCTGAAACAAACATTTAAGCCCCAAAATTGAGCTCCTCAGTGCTATTCATGTGGGTGGTGTGGAGAACCGGTGTGCCAAAAATGTCACTTGGATTGCTTCCACCCAGTTCTGGTGTGGTATGCTGTGGTTGTAAGACTGCTCATGTGGCTGTGCCATACATGCACCAGGATGGCATGCAGGGTGAGCAAAATGTGACGCCAAGCAATGCCCAATGCTGATTTGATGAACAACATGCTATCTTTTTAAGCTGATCGTTGCTCTTTAAAAACATCGGCATAGGGTTTTCTGGTAAGGTATTTGTGACTATTTTCACTGTTGCACAATGAATGGAAGTCTTGTGTTGATTGTTTTCGAACAGTACAGCACAGAACAGGCCCTTCGGCCCACGATGTTGTGCCGAGCTTTATCTGAAACCAAGATCAAGCTATCCCACTCCCTATCATCCTGGTGTGCTCCATGTGCCTATCCAATAACCGCTTAAATGTTCCTAAAGTGTCTGACTCCACTATCACTGCAGGCAGTCCATTCCACACCCCAACCACTCTCTGCGTAAAGAACCTACCTCTGATATCCTTCCTATATCTCCCACCTTGAACCCTATAGTTATGCCCCCTTGTAATAGCTCCATCCACCCGAGGAAATAGTCTTTGAACGTTCACTCTATCTATCCCCTTCATCATTTTATAAACCTCTATTAAGTCTCCCCTCAGCCTCCTCCGCTCCAGAGAGAACAGCCCTAGCTCCCTCAACCTTTCCTCATAAGACCTACCCTCCAAACCAGGCAGCATCCTGGTGAATCTCCTCTGCACTCTTTCCAGCGCTTCCACATCCTTCTTATAGTGAGGTGACCAGAACTGCACACAATATTCCAAATGTGGTCTCACCAAGGTCCTGTACAGTTGCAGCATTATTGGATGAGTTTGGAAAACTGTTTGGGTTCACAAGGTATTGGTGTTGGAATACCACAAGCAAGTTGGAAGGCCTGTCAAGAAAAAGCCAGCTCCAGCAATGGAACACTACAGTGGCAGTCACTCCTGCGCTGTGGCACTTAATGGAAATGAAGCGCCGGAAACAGAGAGGGGAAACTGTACAAGGAAACAAAGAGAGGAAACTGTACGGAGGGGGAGGAGGAAGGGGGAAACTTGAGTCAAGTCAGAGCTATCACGGGGGTTCAGACACTACTTGTCTCATCACCACCTCAGCCAGGATCAGTTCTTGAGGCGGCTGTGATTCACCAAGGAGATTTTCACTGAATGACACCACCTAGCTCCACCTGACCTAAGGCCACACAAACAGCGCAAGGCTAGACTTGCCAGTGAAGATGACCATGACCCTTATTTTCTATGCAAATCCTGCCAGGCAGGAGCAGGCAACATTGGCTGGGATATTGTGGGTGAGGGGGTCTCCTCCATGCATCTTGGCAGCGACAGCAGCTTGCCTGGCAGGCCTGCCTGCGCACCAAGCATCTCAATGTGTGTGCCCTTTACCATTCTCCCATATCACTGCTGCCTCACAGCGCCAGGGACCCGGGTTCAATTCCGGCCTCAGGTCACTATCTGCGTGGAGTTTGCACATTCTCCCCATGTCTGCATGGGTTTCCTCTGGGTGCTCCGGTTTCCTTCCACAGTCGAAAGATGTGCAGTGGATTGGCCATGCTAAATTGCTCCTTAGTGTCCCAAAATGTGTAGATTAGGTGGATTAGCCGTGGTAAATGTTTGGGGTTACGGGGTGAGGGCCTGGGTCAGATACTCTGTCAAAAAGTCAATGCAGACTTGATGGGCTGAATGGCCTCCTTCTGCACTGTAGGGATTCTATGAAACCACACTATCTGATTCAAAAAGGAATGAATGATAAATGGATGGTAGGCGTGCTGAACTGCACTGCAGCACCAGACAACCAAATAACTGATTTGAATTGTGTTGCTGGTGGGATCTTGCACAGCGCAGAGGATGTAATGACAAGGAGATTTGACCTGACCAAAGAAATTGTTCCTGAAATTGGCAATACTGTTGGAAAATGGAAAAGGGAGCTGGAAAGCTTTCTCAATAATAAAGAAATAAGACTGGTTGAAGATGCATCAGTGGTCACCAAGCCCCAGAGGCAGATTTTCCATCTATTACCTCTAATGAGCACATACAGATAAGCAATGAGTCAACACAGTTCAAATTTCTCAGCATTGCTGATCGCTCATCTGATCAAAATGTGGAGTTTGTATACGGGCATGAGGTGCCGACAGTAATGGAAATCACCAAGGGGAACAGAAATATTGGGTTAAATAACAGATTGTTTTCCAACTTACAGCTGGAGGAACCATCTCAAGTAAATGCACAGATGAAGCTCATGATGAACCACCCAACATGGACCCTTTGCTCGATTTCTTAACGGCTCGGATTGAATGGGAAAATCTGTTTGAAAGGCCAAAAGAGCATTTGTTGAAAGCAGGTCCAGAAGTGGCCACAGCAGACACAATTCCCAAAAGCTTTGCTCGATAAATTCCACCTCGGACAGAATCTAAACCTGGTCAACTGCCCCGTCATTGTTCAGAGTTTGCAGATGGTGATGAAAGGACCCAAGTCCAGCATCAATCCGTGCAAAATTATCAACCCCAGGCAGTCAAACAGTGATTTCTAATCTGCAGATAACTTTAAACACAATTTGTATTGTAGAATCAGTGACGGTTTTTCATGTGCAGGACAAAATACAAGTGATTATCAAGAAAACAGAGATGTGGGCCAAACAACTTGGTAATTATGACTCCTTTGTGACTCTGTCAGATTTTTTGGCCATGGCAGAAATGCTGCTTCCAAACAGTGTGAATACCATAAGACCATAAGTCATAGGAGCAGAAGTAAGCCACTCGGCCCATCGAGTCTGCTCCGCTATTCAATCATGGCTGATATTTTTCTCATCCCCATTCTCCTGCCTTTTCCCCATAACCCCTGACCCCCTTATTAATCAAGAGCCTATCTATCTCTGTCTTAAAGACACTCAATGACCTGGCCTCCACAGCCTTCTGTGCAAAGAGTTCCACAGATTCACCACTCTCTGGCTGAAGAAACATGACATCAGAGAGCACCTGTAAAGTTTGAACACACAGCTACCTGAGTACTTCCCTGTTCCCAACACAAAGTTCAACTGGATACAAAACCCCATTGTGAGCCTTGATGATGACATCCTCACAAGTCTGACCTCACGAGACAGCCTTGTGGAACTATCCCGTGACAGTGCTTTAAAGCTGGGTTTTTCTCGAAATTACCTTACTGATGTTTAGCTTAGAGTTGCTTCAGAATGCCCAGAACTGTCCAACAAGGCAGTAAAGTTCCTGATGCCTTTTCCTACAATCCACCTTTTTGAAACTGGGTTTTCAGAGCTTGTCGCATTGAAGACCAAATATCCAAATAAACTTAAAATTGAACCATATCTCCAACTGAGACTGTCAACCCTGGGACCTGACATTCAGCATTTAATTATTTTTATTTCGTTTATTTGTGTCATAAGTAGGTTTACATTAACACTGCAATGAAGCTACTGTGAAAATCCTCTAGTCGCCATGCTCTAGCATCTATCTGGATACACTGAGGGGGAATTTAGCATGGCCGATTCACCTAACCAGCACATCTTTCGGACTGTGTGAGGAAACTGGAGTACCCGGAGGAAACCCACGCAGACGTGGGGAAAACGTGCAGACTCCGCACAGACAGTGACCCAAGCCGGGAATCGAACTCGGGTCCCTGGTGCTGTGAGGCAGCAATGCTAACCACTGTGCCACCATGTGTCTGCAAAATAACATCAGCCTTCTCATTAGGTAAGCGTTATCTGTTTCCACTGGCAGGCCTACTGCAGGTAAATGTGCTGTGATAAGTGCAATGTATTTGTGAATGTGCATCATAAACTGTGAGAAATAGCTACGATTTTAATACCCATTGATATATAAGTTTGACTCCCGTCAGCCACTAGCTATGTAAAAAAAATGTTCAAAGCAGCTTGCGTATGTTGTGGTCCACAAAAGCTTTTGATGATGATCTAATAGTCCACATAAAGGAAAAGGTTGGGAACCATTGCTCTAGGGCGGTCCATGCTCAATGGCTGATTAGCCTGTCAATCAGGATAGCCAACGTCCAAAGCAGCCAATCTGGTGTGATCTGAACAAGAGCAATCGTTGGCTGAGTACAAGATTTCCCAGCCCCTCTTCTCTTGTTTACCCCATGGATTGCGCTGTTTGGACCTTGTTGGGTGCTGCTTTCTTCACTCTTCCAATTTCAGATTTGGATGGAGGTTGCTGGAGTGTAAGTAAGGTAAATCCAGTACCTCTATTGTTGCCTAATTCCCGAAAAGCCCTTGGTTTCCCAACCTCTCCTCCAGGACCCCCCTCAGCCAATTGTGTCTGTGGCCCTTCCCCCATCCTTCCCTTCTCAACTTGTTCTCAGATAGATATCGTGGTCCTGGCTCAGGGTTCCCCTGAGTGTGATGAGAAAATCAATGAGTTTGTGAGAAAGAAGGAAACTGTGTGAAGGTGTGTGTTCATGCAAGTGAATGTGTGCATAATAGTGAGTGCATGCCTATGAGTGAGTATGTGTAAGAGACAGCATCTGAAAGAGAGTATGAGATTGTGTGAGAGTGTGTGTGTGTGTGAGTGTCTGCGCATGAGAGAGTGTGCGCATGAGGATGAATGTATGCATAAGAGTAAGTGTGTGTGAGAGAGAGTGCATGTGGCTCAGAGAGTGTCTATGCATGAGAGCGTGCATGAGAATGAATGTGTACGTGAGGGTAAGTGTGCGAGTGTGAGTGAGTTTGTTTATGTGAGTGAGAGAATTCTGAGGCCAGGAGTGCAACACACCACACACTCACACATGCACACGCACACACACATGCACACGCACACACACGCACATACACGCACACATGCACACACACACATGCACACATTTGAAATGTGCATCACTGTAAGCTTCCATTAGTTAGATCTGCTACATAGCACTTTTTAATTATCATTTGTATTAATTGCTTATTTTTAACTCATCAATTTATTGCTTTGACGTTGACTTTTTATGCCCAGCAAGGTTAATACTTACTTTTTTAAAAGTAAATATGTTTAATGTTGTGTTAATCAGAGATAGCTGCTGTTTGGTTTGTTACTGATGGAGAATGAAAGGCTCACAGGAAGCCTAATTGCTTTTTGTAAGGGATCAAAAATTTGAGCAACAGGTGAAGCGAGCTGTTACTATGCAATAGCAATTCAAGTGGCATTTCCCACTAACAGGATGCTGCCATCAAGCTAGAAACATGTTCTGCCTAGCACACCGTGTAATGTGGTATATAAATTTCTGTGCCATGTCATATCTGCTGTGTAGGCGGTATGTTCCAGTGACTGGTGGATCATATCAACAGCACAGCTGTTCACAACAGGCAGAACACTGACATTCTGCAACCAACCTGTGCTTGCAAAACTCAGAATAATAATGTCCAACATTAGATGTGATTTTGCAATTAGACAACATTTACTTTCCAGTGCTGATTGTGAGAAGGATTACACCAGCAACCAATTTAAGATTATCAGTTGTGATCACAGTGTAACTGACTTACGTGTTCCAGAAGCTACATACATTCACACACATTCCCTGCCCTTTACAAACATAAAGAACAAGTCCATGCCTTTTTCAGTGAAACAAAAGGTTAGGGCACAGCCATTCCCTAGTCCATTCCTCATATTCTATACTACCAAGTGACCTACTCATTTGTACATGGCATTGCTTTCAGTTTGGATGTTGCTGTCCAGATATTGTATAGGGTCAGGGTCAAAGAAGGAGAGCTGGTTACATAATATGAATGACCAGGGTTATGTGTAATTGTCTGACAAAGCTGTGATTGCAAACCTGGGCTTTTGTGTTCTTTACAAATACAGTCAGTGAGTATGAAAGCCAGGAACCTTTGCTCAACCTATACAAAACAGTTCAAACCCACTCTGACTATGGTTCCCAATTCTGGGCACCCAAAGGGTATGAGGGGGAGAGGGGGTGGATTAAGGGGCCTGGAAACAGGGGAAACACCAGAGTTCATGATTTCTGACCCTGGTCCTGCCTCTTCCCTGGTGTTGTGAAACTTCTTACTGCCTCTTCCTTACCAGTTCTCCACTGCTTCTATGGTTATATATGACCTTATTCTGCAAAAGAGAAGCAAATTGCCAGTGAGTACTGATGTTTCTGCCATAGATGAATAGATTGAAGTATGTTGCTTGCATTGTGTTGCCCATTCCTAATTGCCCTCAAACTTGGTAGGCCATTTCAGAGGGCATTTAAAAGTCATTTACATTGCTGCAGATCTGGAGTCGCGTGTAGGCCAGACTGGGTAAAGACAGAAGATTTCCTTTCCTAAAGGACATTAGTGAACCAGATGGGGTTTTATGACAATTGACAATGGTTTCATGATTCCAGTTATTTACTGAATTCAGATTTCACCATCTGCCGTGGCGGGATTAGAACCCATTTACTCCAGGTCTCTGGATTACTCATCCAGTGACAATACCACTACGCCACCGCCTCACCCCTTGTAACTCTGCCATAAGGCAAGCTCACTGTAGGTGAGCATCTCTAATCTGTTCAATGAAGTCTTTCACTAAGAACACACTGATGAAGCATTGCTTTCCTTATACATGAAACAGTGTGGAAGCTGCAATAAGTGGGTGTGAGGCTGAGAGTATTACCGTGAGGGTGAGGTGGAAGATCTGAATTTTTGGCATAAATCCTGATCTCTGCTGAGTGATTGATGGAATGATTAGCAGCATGAAAGGTTGGTGTTGCATTGGGTAGAGCATTTGAAGAAGAATTCACCGGCCTTAATCACTCAGGTGAAGTCACTGATCTCTCTCCAGCACTGTAGAGAGATCCTTCGGGCCATTCTTGTGCAATTCCCCAAAGAGGTTTACAAATATTTCTTCTTCCATCCTGACAATATTCCCCATTTCTTCTGAGGTCTTCCGATCCTCGCTGAAGCAGAAATGGGCAGCACAGGCATGTGCTACCATTTATGCTATGATATAAATCTTCTCCATAAAATGTAATCTATAATTGTTTTTTAAAATAAATATTAATAAATAAATGTGAAAGAGTAATAGTCTTCACTAGCCCACATAAAACAACTATATTGTAGAATTTTAAGTTAGGGATTCTAAGTGCTGATATTGGTAAGCTTACTAAAAGATTTATTTTGCTATAATATGCCGTTAGGCATGCTCTATCCCGAGATAATTATGCTGGTTTTGGAAACTCCTGGGAGGAAGGAGATTTCATTTCAGGATCCAGTCTATCGATGGTTAAGCTGACAAAGTTCCATTAATGATCTGAAATTTCTTTTAAATTGAAGTTTTAAGAAAACAATAATTTAAAGTAACCTTGCCGCGGGGTAAAGATAGTGGAACCATTAACAGGAGTAGATGTCCATTATCCCTACTTTTTGTCTCCTGCTGCTCAGCCAATTTCCTAGGTAGGTCAATGATTGCCTTTAGTTCCATGAATGTCAACTTTAGTTAACAGCACATAGAGAATTAAACAAGGTCAGCTTGGTGAACAGCTCTGGGATGGGATACAAGTAGTAGAATTTTGGATAAGCTCAGGTTTAGATGGTGAAGGAAAGGAGACAAGGAAACATTGGAATAGTCATTGTGGCAGAAGCAGCAACAAGATCAGGAGTGATAAAGGTAAGTGGTAACAGTGTAAATGATGGATCTGACAGTATAGATTCATAGAGTCATAGAGATATACAACATGGAAGCAAGCCCTTCGGCCCAACTCATCCATGCCAACCAAGTTTCCTAACCTGAACTCGTTCCATTTGCCTGTGTTTGGCCCATATCCCTCTATCCATGTACCTGGCCAAATGTCATTTAAATGTTGTGATTGTACCCGCCTCTACCACCTCCTCACACACCCTCTGTGTGAAAAAGTTGTCCCTCAGGTCCCTTTTAAATCTTTCCCCTCTCACCTTAAACCTATGCTCTTTAGTTTTGGACTCCCCTACCCTGGAGAAAAGACCTTGGCTATTCAACTCATCTAAGCAGCTCATGATTTTATAAACCTCTATAAGGTCACCCCTTGTCCTCCTATGCTCCAGGGAAAAAAGTCCCAGCCTATACAGCCTCCCCTTATAATTCAAACCTTCCAGTCCTGGTAACATCCTTGTAAATCCTTTTTGCACCCTTTCCAGTTTAATAACTATAGCAGGGCAACCAAGGGATGGAGTTAGGATGGGTAAATGGAATGATGTCCAGATGAGCCGTGATGGCAGAGCAGAATCACGTGGTTGGATAGTCTACTCCAGTGACAATAACCTGCTCCTTACTAAATGGATTAGTGAATAACTAGTGATTACAATTAGTTTATTGATATGTGTAGGAGGATTCTTTTTATATATCTCAACTAAATAACAACGCTGAGTGTTACAAGTATCTACTCTGATGTGGTATAAATTATGTCGCACGTCAATTTGATGCACTTTTATTTTCCAAGCGCATTCTCTTCCAGGAAGTTACCCTCCTAAAATGTCCCCAACCACCACTGTAATCCCCCAGAGTTATTTTAGAATAGACAGAAGCATAATAGCAGTCTGTCTGTATTCAATGTTGTTTTTGAAGTAAACATTTCCCTGGATTAATATTTAGAATCATGAAAATACAGCTGTCACGCACAAAATATCAGATTGTTCACATCCCTCGAGTGAGACTGCGACCCCAGTGAAGGATAGGAATGTAGTTTCTCAGGCTGAGTGGGTGTCGGTAGGATGTGTGTCAAACACTTGAACATATGTAACCCATTGAATAAAACATAGGCCATAGGATTCAGCTCTGCAGTCTTGGTTACAGCTGATGGGTTTGATGTTATGACTGCTGGTTTAGGTGAAAGTGATGGCCAGCACCCAATTTCCTGTTGTTGAGGGCAACAGCATGGGCAATACCAGCATGCGGATGCCTGACCTGTCATTTTTGAGCTTACCACTTTAGCTAACACCCTGTCTCAAACACTGGCAAGTGAACTCCTCCATCAGCGCTATTTATAACTTCATCGTCCAACTCACAGGTTGGTTGCTTATTGTGATCAACTGGTTCTTGCTGAATTGTGGAAGTACTGAGTGTTTGAAGCATCTGTGGAGAGTGAAACAGAGTTAACATTTCAAGTCAAACATGATTCTACTTTGGAACAAGGAACTAGTATCCAAAGAAGGTGCTGGTTCCAAAGAACAGTCATATTGGTCATGAGAAAAGAATTATCCACAACTGCTGCCAAACCTGCTGAATATTTCCAGCATGCTCTGTTTTTATTTCAGATTTCTGGCATCTGCAGTATTTTGCTTTTAGCAAAGAAGACAGGCTAATCATATAGGGGGGAGGAGGG
Organism: Mustelus asterias; assembly: GCF_964213995.1. Taxonomy (NCBI): domain Eukaryota; kingdom Metazoa; phylum Chordata; class Chondrichthyes; order Carcharhiniformes; family Triakidae; genus Mustelus; species Mustelus asterias. Next base: position 79,620,833 of record NC_135812.1, on the reverse strand, counting down.
ATCTCAGCAGGAGGTCTTTACCCCCATAGAGTCATAAAGGTCTAAAGTTTAGCAAAGGCCCTTTGGCCTTTGAACTTTATGAGGGCCTTTGCCTCCACCACGCTTTCAGGCAGTGAGTTCCAGACTCCCACCACACTCTGGGTGAAAATGTTTTTCCTCACATCCCCTCTAAACCTCCTGCCCCTTACCTTAAATCTATGCTCCTAATCATTGATCCCTCCACTAAGGGGAAAAGTTTCTTCCTGTCTATACTACCTATGCCCCTCAAAATGTAATACATCTCAATCATGTCCCCCCCTCAGTCTCTTCTGCTCCAAGGAAAGCAACCCCAGTCTATCCAATCTCTCTTCATAACTAAAACTCTCCAGTCCTCTGGGAACACTTGCCAGTGGCAGGATCGGTTTAGTGGCTGCAATTCACCAAGGAGGTGGTCACACACGTGTGTTACCCCTTGGCATCAGGCCTACAGCCTCATTGTGAGGATTTGCTACCATTGACTGATGCTCCCAGAATGGAAAAGAGAACACAGAAAATTTTGGGCTGTTCACTCTCGACTGCTGCAGCCACAGAGGTCACAGAGACTTTGTGTTCCAGGAGTGGAGTTAATTCTCTGTAAGCAGAGAGATGAAAGAGGATTATCATAGAATAGAATCCCTACAGTACAGAATCACTAAACTTTACAAATGTCAGTTAACCTCTTCCATTCTGATCAGCGAACTTTCATGGGTCTGATGTAACAATTCCAAGTGGCTGCCAATATCCACAAGGATTCCAGTCAAAATGATATAACTTTGTAAAAATTATAATCCATGGATGGAATTGATGCCACGAATCACTTCCCAAGATCCTTAATGTAGTTTGTTTTCAATATGTTTCTTCAACTCTCTCTTATTGTCTTCCTCTTCTGCATGCAGTGATTTTTCAACGTGTGCTAACAACCTTCTGATCGACCACAAGCAGCTATTTCTTTGCACGGTGAATGTTGGAAGATATTTGTCATTAAAACTGTCACCCGATAGTCACATGCATGCATGTTCAACCAGGGTTTAGTTTCAGGAACTAGGTGAGGCAGTTGAAATTAATTATAGTGCTACCATTATGACTTTCAGAGCACCGCACAAAAGGGATTAAACGTTGACCACGCCTTTTCAATCCACGTGTTCTATATCACATCATGCAGTGTTCTAACTGTATGAGAGCTTTGGTAGTGGCGGCATTACAGTTCATTTAGGGAGTTCTGAGTTGCTATGTAGACCTACATATATATGGGACAGTATGGTGGCACAGTGATTAGCACTGATGCCTCATAGTGCCAGGGACCTGGGCTCAATTCCATCCTTGGGTGACTGTCCGTGTGGAGTTTGCACACTCTCCCTGTGTCTGCGTGAAATTCCTCTAGGTGCTCCGGTTTCCTCCCACAGTCTAAAGATGTGCAGGTTAGTTGGATTAGCCATGCTAACTTTCCGCTTAGCGTTCTAAGATTTGTAGATTAGGGGGATCAGCAAATTGCTCCTAAGTGTCCCAAGATGTGCAGGTTAGGTTGATTGGCCATGAAAAATTTCCGCTTAGTGTTCTAAGATATGTAGGTTAGGGGGATCAGCAGCGTATTGACATGGGGTCACAGGGTAAGCCTGGGTAAGAGTTGCTGCACACGATGGGCTGAATGGCCCTCTTCTGCAGTGTAGGATTCTATGATTCTATGATATATATGCATGTTGTAATATGGAACTATGGGTAGTCATTGTAGGGGCACCAACTTTAGTTCCATTGCAAGGCTGACCAGGAATTTATCCTTGTCTTGACACTTAGCATGGATATGTGTTGGACGATACTCAACCTCTTTGGCTGCATAATGGACTTCCTTTGCCATAAAGCCCTGGGATGAGACTGGAATTTGGAGCTTTTGGCTCAAAGTCAGGGGCGCTATCCATTCTTCCACAAGCTGCCCCAAATCTGAGAGCTGTAACCCACCTAAATCTCAGCCTCGTGTCGAAAATGTCTCCTGAACAGACACGCTTACAGCTTTCCATTGCCGGTATCCATTATTCTCAATCACAAGGGTAAATTGCAGTAAGTCAATCACTGGGTAAATAACACAATTTCTCCACAACAGATTTATAATAAAAAGGTCGGCAGAGCGTTCCATAATAACCAACCTGCCTGCCATTTGAAGGCAATGGTTTCACTGTTTTCAGTGAAGAAATGACTCAAATAGAGAATTGAAGACAGACAGTGAACAGTCATTCCAGTCATGGGGATGTATAAACCTTAAAAGCCCCAAATAAAATTAAAATGGAACATAACACGACCAGGAAAACAATGAACTCAACTGAAAAACTAGACTGAAGGAAAGCAAGCAGGTGAAACCAACTCCCCCGTTCTGTTCTGCTTACAATAACTGTGCTTTTACTGTTGGAAAGTCTGTTAAAAGTTTTGCTCATCTTGGCTGGTGGAGGAAGAAGGACGTAATAATGTCTGAAGTAGCTTCCAGTTTCAAAACACCTTTCACTTCAGTCGAGTTGCAAAAGCTGCAGCTAATCTCTGGAAATCTGGAGATGTATAGAGTCAGAAACCACTTTTGATGCCAGCAATCTTTCCATCATCTATTCATGCAGCCACTCCCGGATTTAGACTTGGTGAGGCCCTAAGCTATATAAAGCTTGGAGGCCCCTTGTTAAAAGGTTACACCAAAAGGTCTCACAAAGGTGCGTACCAAAACAGGACGTTGGGTCGCCACAAAAAAATTGAAAACATAATTGTGCTTTTTAATTATTTAATAGCAAGGTATTTAAAGTGAAAAATACAAATTATTTTCAAATGAATGCATTTACTGATTACATATTTATCATTTGGCTGGCTTGATTTCTCTCATAGATTTTGGTAATTCTGGTCATTTTTTGAGTTGCTCTTCAAGCTGGTGCTTTCTTTTTCTTTTCTGGTATCCGCTCTGAAATGTTCTCTTCATTGTTAACCTTCTGAAATTTTGTGAGGCCCCTGCGGATTGTGAGGCCCTAAGCTGTAGCTTGTTTAACTTATGCCTAAATCCTGCACTGCATGCAGCAATCAACATATTGCAAAGGATATTAATTCTTTGCCAGCTCTTGGTGAAACTGGATTTGCAGCTTTCAACACCAAAGAATTAGGAGTATTTAGGCAATGGTAAGTAAAATGTTGCAAGTTTATTGGAAGTACCGCAACAGTGTAAAAAAAAAGTACGTGCCCATCTCAAGGTGCCCTGAAGCAATTGATAGTCAATGAACTACTTCTGAGGTATAGTGGCTATTGTTTTGTAAGCTATGTGGCTCCCAATTTTCACACAATATGGCTTCCACAAAAATACAATGGTCTGTTTTAGTGATGTTATTGTTCAACGTTCTTCCATCTTCACAGAACACAGGATGGGAGACGAAGGCTAGAATTCTCCGCTATCGTTCGCCCCACCACTGCTGCCGGGGGAAACGGAGAATTTGGCGCACAGCCAAATCTCCATTCACTGCAGCGGGACTGGATAATTCCAGCTGGGGGAGGCTGTAAGTTTTTCGGGCAACTCAGGCCTTTTTTATGAGCTGGGAAAAGGACTTGAACCCTAAAGAACTGTGAAAGTGGCCACACTTGGCTGTAGGACTTGACCAAAATGTCCCAGGGAGCCCAGCCAGCCTGTGTGTGTGTGTGTGAAAGTCCCAGTCCAAAAATTGCAAGCAGCCAGAAACCAGACAGACTGCCGATTAGGTTATCAGCAGTACAAAAAGGACCTGACGAAATCACCAGACTAGGCTGGCAGCAAGACAATGCACCTGGTCTGGACTCAATACAGGTGATAATGGCCTTGTCCCAGAGCGAGGAGAAGCCCATTTCCCTAATGGGAAAACAATTAAACGATCTCCGATGGAACAATACAGGACAGCAAGGGACCTATCACCTGGGATGGGACCATCTGGTCTCTATGGACTGTAAGATCGCAGCTGCAGATAACCCTAGCAAGCCTTTGTCTGTGGAAACTGCTGGTTGGAAGGGGGGGCGGAGTTGGCTGGAAAAAGAATTCAAGTTTACAATATAAAAGGATGGCCAGGCTGGCCATGTTCTCTCTTTTCTCTTCGGACCAGCATGACAGCACTCTCCACTCGGTCGCCTCCAGCACGCAGCCTGAAGCCCACTGAGCAATTTAAACTAGGATTGTGAGTATCCCCTGGTAATTCGCGAAGTTCCCGAGATCATCATAGTGGATGAGGCTTTGGGGAAAATGGGGGGGCTTTTGCATGCACCTTTCATAGTTTAAGACACTGGTAAACTTGTATAAAGTAAGAATTCCGATGCGTCCGTTTTAGTATTCCTTCCATAGTTATAGAATCATAGAGCATAAGGCATGGTGTGTTGTTTTCCTGGTGTTTGATGACCTTTGACCTTGATGTTTTAATAAATATATATATATATCTTTGACTTCCGTTGGAGTCCGTTTTGATCTTTTCAATTTCTCACCAATGATCTCTGACTAAGTCACAATATAAATATTCCTTACCATAATTCCGGAGTCTAGAACTGAGGGTACCTTGGGCGCTTCGAAACCGCCCACTCAGGAAAGGCTGCCAGGTAGTGGATAGGCAGCAGTTTCCTTTTCTCTCTCTTGGGAGCGCTACTCTAGTGAAGTAGACGCAAGGTGGCCATTGTTTCATCGGCAAGAGAGAGAATCACTCGGGCATTGGTGGGGTTTGGGTGACGGAGAACCCAACCTAAAATAAGCCCAGTGGAGTTAAAAAGAGGGATCCCGCTACAAGGCGCTGTAGAATTTCGGGCACAAAGACTGAATTTGAATCCTTGAATTGGATTAAGACCTTGATACTGTTGACTAAAAAACAGAGAGTCAGCTGCTCATTGTCAAGAACGCTAACTGTTCACAAGTCAAGTGAAAAGAATTTAACAGATGCGTTCAAAATCATGAAGGAATTTTTGATTTGATTTGATTTATTATTGTCACATGCATTAGTGACAATAATAAATCAAACCAAATCGAAAATTTGATATAGTAAATAGAGAAACTTTACACTGACAGGAGATTCAGTAACCAAAGGATATTGATTTGAGGTAATTGGGAAAAGAAGCAAAAGGAGATGAGGAGAAATTATTTAACATGGGGACTTGATGAGATTTGGAATGAATTGCCTGAAAGGATGTCAAAGCAGATTTAATAGTAACTTCTAAAGAGAATCCGATAAATACTTGAAAAATAAGAAGTTAGAGAGTGATGGTGAAAATGTCAGAGAGTGAGCTTAATGGAATATCTCCTTTCAATAGCTGGTGTAGCAATCTTATGCCATATGATCTCTTTCTATTTTGCATGTTCTAATTCCCCTTGGCATTATGCATCAGGTAATGAAGCTCTCATTCTGCCATATCTTTTAAAAGTCACTGCATTGAAATGCATGGGCGGAAATCTCTATTCCCACCCACCCAGGGACCAGAATTTCCTGCCCGAGTTCAATTGACCTTTCAATCATCCGTCCCGCTCACTATGATTACCGCAGAAGGTGGGACCAGAGCTTTTGGGCACATGTGTTTTCTGTAAGAAGAAAAGTTTACTATAAGATGGGTCCCCCATCTCCTCCTGTCCAGCTGGTCTTCCTACGGCAGCGCCAAGTTAAGGAAGGCACAGCAGACCACAATAATGCGGGAAGCTCTCTGGGAGCTGTATCACAGGGGACCAGGCACCAGAACCAAATCTTCAGCAGTCCAATTGCCTGCTAACCAGCACTCGCGTTGATTCATGAACTGCGTTACAGCAAACCTCAGCGGGCATTTGTGTCCTCCGCACTGGCGTCATCAGCTACCTTATGAGGGAGTATGTCCTGTCCCCGAGGAGCCATCCCTCAGTCGCTGCTCTCCCTCAAAGATGGCTGGGATCCGCAAGTGTCCCAAGACATACCTGCCATGGATGCTCCCCAGGAAATGGGTACAGACCTGCATGATGCACATGGCGTTTTAGACATTGAGAGACTGGTATCCCTCGTGGCCCCATGCCACCCTGGAGACCGCAGAGCCACATGGGTGGCAGTCAATGACATCCTGCACCTAGGGCATGCCTGCTAATTGGGTGAAACTAGTCCTGGTCCAAGTTGGTGTCCACATGGGCCCTGGCAAATACCTGTGTGCGGCTGCCTGGGAAAGGCCCACAGGTCGCCCATGCTACACTGTAATGAGCCACTGGCATAGAAATTCAGAGCGGCAGCAACTTTAAGGGAAACAGACAATTGCTGACCTCCCAGTCCATGTGATGTCAACTTTGCATAACTTGGCAAAGGTGGTCCACCATCCCCCGGGACAGATGCAGTCTTCTCCGGCACTGCAGCTCTAATATCTAGATGCAGGATGTTCAATGTTAGAAGGACCTTTGCCAGTTGTGTCACCTCCGAGGCTCCACCATCTATGGTTCTTCTCCTGGAAGAGCAACAGGCCCAGCCTCCCCCTCCTCTGCAGGGCGCTGGTGCTGGCCGTGTGCAGCAGCACGTCAATGTCACTGTTATTGGTCGATCGCAATCAATAGAATTGTCAACTCGACTGGTTCCATGATTGTCCAGAATTGAAAACTGAAGGAAGAGAACATCAAAGTGAGTGATGAATATTCCTGACAGTATTCTCAGCCCTCCCCACACTTCTGAGACATCCACCCATGTGCTTCCCTCTCTGTGAGCACCTCTCCACTAAGCCTCACTCCCTCCCCTTTCACACAATACCCACTTCCCCACAGTTGTCCATCTCACCCGAATGAAGCTAGACAATCTCAGTGGTGACTAACACCCTCGACCATGTCCCCCCTCCCCCACCCCCCACCCAACCCAAGCATTAGGGAATAGTGCAATTGAGTGCATGCATTGGGTCAGTGTTTGAACCTCACGGGGTCCTCAAGGGTGCTTCACGTCATGACCTTGAACGGGATATTGGGGTCCACATCAGTGTGATCACTCTTAACAGATGTTAGTATGAGCATTGGAGTTCTATGCTTGGAATCAATGCTTCCAACTCTTTTGGATAAAGAAGTTAAATTAAATCAAATAAAATGTGGGACAAAGTAAAAGGTGCAGCCCCTTAAAGGAATAGGGCCAACATTTCCAAAAGGTTAAGAACTTGGCTCCAATCAGCAAAGGGGACATGGGAGTGTTGCCTGCATGCCAGCTGCCAGACCCCTTTAAACCAAGGGACAGCCTGGCATGAAGGGAAAGTGAGGCCTGTGAGCAACTGCCTCCCCCCCAGATGACAATTTTCTTTTAACCTATATCCAATCTCAATCCAATCAAAGTCCAATTCAAAGTCTCAACCAGTGAGACATTACAGATCCAAGCTGACAAGACAAGCTGGCCGCTTCCTGTCCTGGGCTTGATCTACATGATCCAAGCTGTTAGAAGCGGGCATTGCACCCCCTCCAGTGCTTGATCTCATTTGCATCTTAGCCAAAAGGCCGAGATGCTGTTTTTAAAAATTGCTTCTAATGAAGCCTCAGTGTAACCTCATTGACTTCTATCAAGTGCAGGACTGCCGATACTATATTTGATCTTAGCCAATTTTTTTAAATTTCAAAAATATACTTTATTCATATAAGGGCCTGTTTTTGTGCTGTAGTTTTCTATGTTTCTATGTTTCTATATATACTCTGAAATAGACCATTGCAAAACAACATTTCTGATAATTACAAGCAGTGCAAAAAAAGACCAATCATATGTACGATACTTTACAGTGCTCAGTTTTACAAGACATTACATTCATTACAGTTCAGTCCTTCAAACTATATACATTCATCACATTTCACTGTGTGCTGTTGTTTTTACAGATTAGCACACAGTTACGCAGTCCGAGGGTGTTCTACAGTTACTGGGCCCTCGGTCTGTCTTGGGTGAAAGGCTTTAAACTGTGGCCTTTCCCCATTGTGCCTTTGTGGTGGCTGCCCCAAGCTTGAGAGCATCCCCCAGCACGTAGTCCTGGACCTTGGAATGTGCCAGTCTGCAACACTCGGTCGAGGACAAATCTTTGCACTGGAAGATCGGGCGGACCAAAGTGCATCCTTCACCGAGTTGATGACCCTCCAGCAGCAGTTGATATTTGTCTCAGTGTGCGTCCCTGGAAACAGCCCGTAGAGCACAGAGTCCTGCGTCACCGAGCTGCTGGGAATGAAGCTTGAGAAATAACACTGCATCTCACTCCAGACCTTCTTTGCAAAGGCACATTCCACAAGGAGGTGTGCGACTGTCTCATCACCCCCGCAGCTACTTCGCGGGCAGCGTGCGATAGTGTTGAGACCTCAAGCGTGCATGAAGGATCTGACGGGAAGTGCCCTTTACACCACCAACCAAGCCAGGTTTTTGTGCTTGTTTGTGAGTTCTGGTGATGAGGCATTCTGCCAGATGACACTGACAGTCTGCTCAGGGAACCATCCGACAGGATCCACCATCTCCTTTTCTCTCAGGGCCTCGAGGACATTACATGCTGACCACTATTTGATCGCCATGTGGTCAAAGGTGTGTTTCCGTAAAAATTTCTCCACGAAGGACAGGTGCTGCGGTACGGTCCAACTCCTTGGAGCGTTCCGTGGCAGTGTGGCCAGACCCATCTTCCGTAACATTTGGGACAGGTAGAACCTCAAAAAGTAGTGGCACTTGGTGTTAGCGTACCAAGGATCTACACACAGCTTGATGCAGCTGCACACAAAGGTGGCCATCAGGATGAGGGTGGCGTTGGGAACATTTTTCCCTCCATTCTCCAGAGATTTGTGCATCGCTTTCCTCCGGACACAATCCATCTTTGATCTCCAGATAAATTTGAAGATGGCCTGGGTCACTGCTGCTGCGCAGGATTTGGGGATGGACCAGACCTACGCCACATACAACAACACGGACAGTACCTCGCACCGGATGACCAGGTTTTTTCCGGTGATAGAGAGGGAGCGTTGCTCCCACAAGCCCAATTTCTGCCTTACTTTGACGATGCACTCTTCCCAGTTTTTGGCCCATGCCCCTGCCGCTCCAAACCATATCCCCAGCACCTTGAGGTAGTCTGCCCTGACGGTGAAGGGGACAAAGGATCTGTCAGCCCAGTTCCCAAAGAACATAGCTTCGCTCTTGCTCCAGTTAACTTTGGCTCTCGAGGCCAACTCGAACTGCTCACAGACTTGGAAGAGCCTGTGAACAGATGACAGATCTGAGCAGAAGACAGCCAAGTCATCCATGCAGAAGGAGGCTTTGACCTGCGCGCCTCCGCTGCCTGGGATGGGAACCCCTTTAATGCCTGGGTCCTTTCTGATGGACTCGGCAAAGGGTTCAATGCAACACACAAAAAGGACGGAAGAGAGAGGGCAGCCCTGCCTAACTCCAGACCTGATCTGAAAACTATCTGATTCCCACCCTTTGACTGAGACTGCGTTACTGATATCTGTGTAGAGCAGTTGGATCCAATTGCGGATTCCATCCCCAAAGCCCATTTTGGAGAGCACATCCATCATGTAGCTGTGCAATATTCTGTCAAACGCCTTCTCCTGGTCTAGGCTGATGAGGCAGGTGTCCACTTGCCTGTCCTCCACGTAGGCAATCGTATCCCTCAGTAGCGCGAGGCTATCAGAGATCTTCCTGCTGGGTTCAGCACAGGTTTGATCAGGATGGATCACCAACCCCAGAGCAAACTTGACCTGGTTGGCGATGACCTTGGCTAAAATTTTGTAGTCCACGTTCAATAGTGAAAGGGGTCATCAATTTCTAATTTCTTCTCTTTCCCCCTTCTGCTTGTAGATGAGGGTAATGATGCCTTTCCTCATGGATTCTGACATGCTGCCTTCCAGAAGCATACTTTCGTACACATCCAGCAGGTCCGGGCCTGTCAAGTCCCACAACGCCGAGTAAAACTCACCCGGTAAGCCATCGCTTCTGGGAGTTTTACCCTTCTGAAAGTACTTGACGGCCTTTGTCAGCTCATCCAGAGATAACGGTCTGTCCAGACTCTCCCGCTCGCTGAACACGCTGCACCCAGCCCCAAATTGAACTTATCTGAGTTCCCCCTGTGTCCTCTCCATTGGCCCCTTTGTGACTAGCACCAGTCAGGTAAGGATGACCTGAATGCTTACCTCCAATAGCCCCTTTGGAGGTGAAGTTGCCAGGTTCACGCTTTTATAAAACTATTGTAAAGCCCGCAGCCGTGATGTCACTGACTAAATGTTCAGTGAGGGGGAAAAGTCCCAGAGTGTGGGACCACGAATGACATGCCAATGTATTAAAATAAGGTTCCTGGACTCCTGCAGCATTCTTCAGTTACTCCATTAGCAACTGTCGTTGAAAATTAGAAATCGCAATCTTGCCGACGAGGTTCGTGTTTTCCAATTCTCTCCAGATTTTGCACCCGAGTCAGCGATTCTGTGCACAGCTGACACCGGCTCAAAATCGCCCACATTAAGAGCGGAAAATGTGGCTAAGCAAGGAAGTTAAAGATAACATAAAGGCAAAAACTAAGGCAAACAATATTGCAAAGATCAGTGGCAGGCAGGAGGATGGGAAATGTTTAAAGATCAACAAAGGGTTACTAAAAAAGTAATAAAATGAACAAATATAAGTTATGAAAGAAATCTACCGCAAAAAAAAGATAGTAAAAGATTCTATAAGTATATAAAAAGGAAGAGACTAGCTGAATTCAACATTGTTCCCTTAGAGGACAAGACTGGGGAGTTAATAATGGGGAACACAGAAAGGGCAGAGACACAAAATCAATATTTTGCCTTGGTTTTCATGGAGGACACTAGAACCATCCCAACAGTAACAGGTAAAGCAGAGGTTGTTGCAAAGGAGAAATTTAAAACAATCACCATCACGAAGGAAGAAGTACTGAGCAAACTATTTGGATAAAAGGTGGACAAGTCCCCAGGTCCTGATGGCCTTCATCCTCGGATCTTCAAGGAAGTGGCAGCAGAGATAGTGGAGGCATTGGTTATACTATTCCAAAATTTCCTGGATTCTGGACGGGTTCCAGTGAATTAGAAAAAAAGCTAATGTAACACCCCTGTTCAAAAAGGCAGAGAGTAGGAAACTATAGACCAGTTAGCTTAATGTATGTCACTGTTTGAATCCATTATTAACGAAGTAGTAACATGACATTTAGAAAGTCAAAATATAATCCGTCAGAATCAGCATGGTTTTATGAAGGATAAATAATGTTTGACTGATTTGTTAGAGTTCATTGAAGATGTAATAAGCAGAGTGGATCATAGGGATTCTGTAGATGTAGTGTATCTGGACTTCCAGATGGCTTTTGATAAGGTGCTGCAAAAAAGGTATGACATAAGGTGAGATCCCATGGGTCTGGGTTTAATATATTGTTTTGGATAGAGCATTGGCTAACCAGGAAGCAGAGAGTGGGGACAAATGAGTTTGTTTCTGGTTGGCAAGCTGTACTAGTAGTGTGCGAGAACCTGTGCGAGAACCTGTGCGAGAACCTCTCCGGCTATGTCGAGGGCATCCTGAAACCCATTGTACAAAGAACCCCCAGCTTTTGTCGCGACACGACGGACTTCCTACAGAAACTCGGCACACATGGAGCAGTTGAACCAGGAGCGCTCCTCGTCACAATGGATGTCTCGGCACTCTACACCAGCATCCCCCATGACGATGGCATTGCTGCAATGGCCTCAGTGCTCAGCGCCAACAACTGCCAGTTTCCAGATGCAATTTTACATCTCATCCGCTTCATCCTGGACCACAATATCTTCACCTTCAACAACCAGTTCTTTATCCAGACACACGGAACAGCCATGGGGACCAAATTCGCACCTCAATATGCCAACATCTTCATGCACAGGTTCGAACAAGACTTCTTCACCGCACGGGACCTTCAACTGATGCTATACACTAGATACATCGATGACATTTTCTTCCTTTGGACTCATGGTGAACAATCACTGAAACAACTATATGATGACATCAACAAGTTCCATCCCACCATCAGACTCATCATAGACTACTCTCCGAAATCGGTTGCATTCTTGGACACACGCATCTCCATTAAGGACGGTCACCTCAGCACCTCACTGTACCGCAAGCCCACAGATAACCTCACGATGCTCCACTTCTCCAGCTTCCACCCTAAACACGTTAAAGAAGCCATCCCCTACGGACAAGCCCTCCGTATACACAGGATCTGCTCGGATGAGGAGGATCGCACCAGACACCTCCAGACGCTGAAAGATGCCCTCATAAGAACAGGATATGGCGCTCGACTCATTGATCAACAGTTCCAACGCGCCACAGCGAAAAACCGCACCGACCTCCTCAGAAGACAAACACGGGACACAGTGGACAGAGTACCCTTCGTTGTCCAGTACTTCCCCGGAGCGGAGAAGCTACGGCATCTCCTCCGGAGCCTTCAACATGTCATTGATGAAGACGAACATCTCGCCAAGGCCATCCCCACACCCCCACTTCTTGCCTTCAAACAACCGCACAATCTCAAACAGACCATTGTCCGCAGCAAACTACCCAGCCTTCAGGAGAACAGTGACCATGACACCACACAACCCTGCCACAGCAACCTCTGCAAGACGTGTCGGATCATCGACACAGATGCCATCATCTCACGTGAGAACACCATCCACCAGGTACACGGTACATACTCTTGCAACTCGGCCAATGTTGCCTACCTGATACGCTGCAAGAAAGGATGTCCCGAGGCATGGTACATTGGGGAAACTATGCAGACGCTGCGACAACGGATGAATGAACACCGCTCGACAATCACCAGGCAAGACTGTTCTCTTCCTGTTGGGGAGCACTTCAGCGGTCACGGGCATTCGGCCTCTGATATTCGGGTAAGCGTTCTCCAAGGCGGCCTTCGCGACACACGACGGTGCAGAGTCGCTGAGCAGAAACTGATAGCCAAGTTCCGCACACACGAGGACGGCCTCAACCGGGATATTGGGTTCATGTCACACTATTTGTAACCCCCACAGTTGCCTGGGCCTGCAGAGTTTCACTGGCTGTCTTGTCTGGAGACAATACACATCTTTTTAGCCTGTCTTGATGCTCTCTCCACTCACGTTGTTTTGTTTCTTAAAGACTTGATTAGTTGTAAGTATTCGCATTCCAACCATTATTCATGTAAATTGAGTTTGTGTCTCTGTTTGTGAACAGAATTCCCACTCACCTGAAGAAGGGGCTTGGAGCTCCGAAAGCTTGTGTGGCTTTTGCTACCAAATAAACCTGTTGGACTTTAACCTGGTGTTGTTAAACTTCTTACTGTGTTTACCCCAGTCCAACGCCGGCATCTCCACATCATGACTAGTAGTGTGTCACAGGGTTCAGTCCTCGGGCCCCAACCATTTGCTATCCATATTCATGTCATGGTAGCAGGGATAGAATGTACTATAGCCAAATTTGCAGATGACAGTAAAATAGGTGGGAAAGCAAATTGTAATGCGGAAATATATTTACAAATTGATATGGATAGGTGAGTGAGCCGAAATTTGGCAGGTGGAATTTATGGTGTTGAAGTGTAACTTTTTTCCTGCTAATTACTTGTAAAAGACAGACTCTACAAAAATTCATTCCGACAATACAACTATTTATTTACGACAGACTGCATGCAGTTTTGGCTGAAACTTGAGGTCAGAGAGCAGTTGGTACAGCTGCTAATTCCTCCACCAAGTCCGCCCCTAGCCCCAGAAACAGTCCACAATTTATACAAAGTCAGTATCAGGTTTTGTGACAAAGGCTTACGCGGGAAAATGAACAATAAAACAATTAGTAGCAACGTCAATACAAGTGGCATCTCACCGTAACTTCCGAGGCCCCTCGGTCTTATCAATAATAACATTATCTTGTCCTTTGAAGGAACAAAATGGTTCTGTGACTCCCTCACCTCCGACCTTATCGTGTTTATGTACGTAGTTCTAGGGCACTTCTCAAAACAACCTGAGATCAGGCCAGTTGGCCTTATATTGTTTTCTTACTTCCCTTCCCTAAGATAAGCAGAGTCAGCCTTAGTTTAAACTTACTAGTTCGGGTGAGGGTCAAATGGTTTAGCAGCTGCTTTGTTCTGTGGTTTTTTGTTAGTATCACTTCGAGCAAGTAGCCACTTTTCCCATCATGCCATTATTAGTTTGTGCCATATCACAATGGTGGATAAATGTGAGGGTATCCATTTTGGTTAGAGGAATAAAAAGGCAACTTACTATCTAAATGGAGAGAAATTTCAAAATGTTTCAGTGCAGGGAGATCTGGGTGTCCTTGGGCATGAACTGCAGAAAGTTGGTATGCAGATGGAGTTTAATTTAGATAAATGCGAGGTGATGCATTTTGGTAGATTGAACCAGGGCAGGACTTACTCAGTTAATGGTAGGGCGTTGGGGAGAGTTATAGAACAAAGAGATCTAGGGGCACATGTTCATCGCTCCTTGAAAGCGGAGTCACAGGTGGACAGAGTGGTGAAGAAGGCATTCAGCATGCTTGGTTTCATTGGTCAGAACATTGAATACAGGAGTTGGGACGTCTTGTTGAAGTTGTACAAGACATTGGTAAGGCCACACTTGGAATACTGTGTACAGTTCTGGTCACCCTATTATAGAAAGGATATTATTAAACTAGAAAGAATGCAGATAAGATTTATTAGGATGCTACCGGGACTTGATGGTTTGAGTTATAAGGAGAGGTTTGATAGACTGGAACTTTTTTCTCTGGAGCGTCGAAGGCTGAGGGGTGATCTTATAGAGGTCTATAAAATAATGAGGGGCATAGATCAGCTAGATAGTCAACATCTTTTCCCAAAGGTAGGGGAGTCTAAAACTAGAGGGCATAGGTTTAAAGTGAGAGGGGAGAGTTACAAATGGGTCCAGAGGGGCAATTCTTTCATACAGAGGGTGGTGAGTGTCTGGAACAAGCCGCCAGAGGTAGTAGTAGAGGCAGGTAGAATTTTGTCTTTTAAAAAGCATTTAGACAGTTACATGGGTAACATGGGTATAGAGGGATATGGGCCAAATGTGGGCAATTGGGACTAGCTTTGGGGTTTACAAAAAAAGGGTGGCATGGACAAGTTGGGCCGAAGGACCTGTTTCCATGATGTAAACCTCTATGATTCTATGACTCTATGTGGTGCAGCAAGTAATAAGGAAGGAAAATTGAATTTTGGCATTCATTGCTAATGGAATAGAGTATAAAAGTAGGGAAGTGCTTTTGTAACTGTACAGGGCATTGGTGAGACTGCATCTAGAGTACTGCACCCAGTTTTGGTCCCCTTACTTAAGGAAAGATGTAAATACATTAGAGGTGACCTAGAGAATGTTCACTAGATTGCTCCAGGTATGAAGGACTTATCTTATGAAGAGAGATTGAACAGTTTAGGCCTCTACATGTTGGAGTCTAGAAGAATGAGAGGAAGTATGTAAGACGCTAAAAGGGATTGACAAGGTAGACGTAAAGTAGATGTTTTTCCTTGTTGGATATTCTAGAATAGTTTTAGGCTGAGGAGTAGCAGATTTAAAACAGAAATGAGGAGGAACTACTTCACTCAAAGAGTCCTGAATCCGTGGAATTCTCTACCCCACAGTACAGTGGACACCGGAACACTGAACAAATTGAAGGAGATAGATAGGTTTTTGGTTAATAATGAGATTAAGGGTTATGGGGAGTGGACGGGAAGATGGAGATGAGGCTGAGATGAGATCAGCCATGATTGTATTGAATGGCAGAACAGACTCAAGGGACTGAATTGCCTGCTGCTGCTCTTAGTTCTTATATTCTTATAAGAGGGAAGGTATATTTTTAAATTCCATATGACCAAGCTAAATAGTTTTTCTCATTTGTACCTTTTTGAGATGTTTGGACATTTTGAAGGAACTTCAGTATATCTGACACCCTCTATTGGCAGGTAGCTAACCTGGAACAGGTATTTTATGCAACTGTTGCCCTCTGCCAGCTGTTTATGTTACTGCAGGCACCTATCGGTACAATAGTGAAATTCGGATTGACTTGCAAGTTTCCGCTGCTCATCCGCAGTATTATATCCCATGTTCGATTATGCACAAAGGCACGGGAACTTTTCATAACAATCTTTTTGACTCATGCAAATCTTACGGGTTTTTCCGGGAACACATCCCGTAATGAGATGGTTGTTCACTTACATCAGTGGAAGCAACATGGATGACAGAGGGAATGAGCAGGAGAGGAGCCTCAGGGAGACGTGAAGCAGGTAAAAGGGGCCTCAAGCACTTAGGAAGCTGGACGAAAGCAGGAGATGAGGAGCAGGGGGAAGGTTTGGTCATCAGAGTATGCCAGTGTGATGGTCATACTAGTGTACCAGCTATTCAGACTTTGAAATTAAATCAATAAATCTGCTAAATTGTTGGGTTAGCAACTGATAGGAAGTATTAACCTGATCTTTTCTCATCAATGTAAAAGTCCATCCTACACTCTGTGATTGACTCATTCACTATCACAGTTATCAGGCAAACAAAGGCAAGGCAATGAGGTGACTTGTCCATATCAATCTTCCCTCTATTTTCTTTTGTTGGGTGTGGCCTCTTTATTTCTTGATACAGTGCCTTTATTTTTATTTGCACTTCCCACAAATGAACTTTGGCCCCGATCCCGAGTTTAACTGGCATCAATGGAAAATTCCCGATGTATTTCTTCTGGTTGCTCTCCAATGTTAACCGTGATTTGTGGTTTGTAAACCACGGTTATTTATTTTCTTTTTGAGACGTAGTCCAGGCAATCTCTGTCTTCTTTCCCCTAAACTAATTACAACACTAAGGGGCAATTTAGCATGCCAATTAACCTAACCCGCGCATCTTTGGAGTATGGGAAACCGGAGCACCTGGAGAAACCCACGCACACAGGGAGAATGTGCAAACTCCATACAGTCACCGGAATTGAACTTGGATCCCTGGTGCAGTGAGGCAGCTGTTTGCAGTGCTAATCGCTGTGCCACTGCACCACCTTGGTTCCCGAAGAAACCAAAAATATGTCAAGCTCAGCCATAACTGTACTCAATGATGAAGCACTCACAACCCCCTAGGATAGAAAATTCCCAAGATTCAATGCCCTCAGAGTGAAATCTCTCTTCATCTCAGTCCTAAATGATTGTCCACTTATCCTAGGATTTTGCCTTATTCGTCTACCAACTGAAATAATCTCCCAGTGTCCACCCTATCAAGTCCCTTCAGAATCGTGAATATCTCAGTGAGATCACCTCTCATTCTTCTAAACACTAGAGAATACAAGCCCAATTTACTTAGCCCCTCATCATCGGATCAATTTAGTGAACGTTTGTAGAACCATCCCGACTGCAAATATATCTTCCCTTAAAAATGGAGAACAATACTGCATACAAAATTCCAGATGTGGCCGCACCAAAACCTTGGCCAACAGTAGCAAGATGTCTTTTCTCCTGCTCTCCAATCCCTTTGCACTAAAGGCTAAAATGCCCGTTGCCTTTCTAATTGTTTGTTGCACCCACATGACAATTTTCTGCATTGATTGTATGAGCGCATCCAAGTCTCTTTAAACATCAACATTTAGAAGTTTAACACCTTTTAAAAAATATTTTTTCGAGTCTCAGCCCAAGACTTGATGGTCGAGGAAGTTGTGTTCATAACACGGTCAAACAGGTTGAGTGTGTCAACTTGCAAATCCTTCTAAACACGCCAATAACTGGTGGTAAGAGTGGGAGAGACTCCTGGTCAGCCACGCTCGATGTGGAGTGGCGTCCCTAATGCAGACTCACGGCCTGTTCCGGCAATTACTAGCTATGGAGACAGACAATGGTCTGCCTTCGTGCACCACTACGTGCGAGAAAAGAATTGGAATTTGAAAAATATTCTGCTTTTATATTCTTATGACCAAAATGAATAACATCCACTTCTCCATTTTAGCCTCCATGTGTCATCTTATTTTCACTCACTTTATCTATATTTCTTTCCAGCCTCTCTGTCCTCCCCACAGTTTATCTTCTCAGCTCGCTTAGTTTCATCAACAAACTTAGACAAATTACTCTCTGTTTATTCATCTAAGTCATCAATATAGATTGTAAATAGCTGAGACCCCAGCACTTGTATTTACGGCACTCCACTAGTCACAGCTTGTGAACTTGAAAATGGCTCACTTATGCCCTTTATTTTGCTTTTAGTCTGTTAACCCATCCCGTACCCGCGCTAATATATTACCCCATCTCCATCAGCCCGTATTTTGCCTTTTGGAAATCCAGGAATATTAAATCTACAGGTTCTCCTTTATCTATCGCACTAGTTACAAAGAACAAAGAAAATTACAGCACAGGAACAGGCCCTTCGGCCCTCCAAGCCTGCACCGACCATGCTGCCTGACTTAATTAAAACCCCCTACTCTTCCAGGGACCATATCCCTCTATTCCCATCTCATTCATGTACTTGTCAAGATGTCCCTTAAAAGCCACTACCGTATCCGCTTCCACTACCTCCCCCGGCAACGAATTCCAGGCACCCACCACCCTCTGTGTAAAAAATCTGCCTCGTACATCTCTTTTAAAACTTGCCCCTCACACCTTGAACCTATGCCCCCTAGTAGTTGACTCTTCCACCCTGGGAAAAAACTTCTGACCATCCACTCTGTCCATTCCTCTCATAATCTTGTAGACTTCTATCAGGTTTCCCCTCAACCTCCGTCGCTCCAGTGAGAACAAACCAAGTTTCTCCAGCCTCTCCTCATAGCTAATGCCCTCCATACCAGGCAACATCCTGGTAAATCTTTTCTGTACCCTCTCCAAAGCCTCCACATCCTTCTGGTAGTGTGGCAACCAGAATTGAACACTATATTCCAAGTGCGGCCTCACTAACGTTCTATAAAGCTGCAACATGACTTGCCAATTTTAAAACTCAATACCCCGGCCGATGAAGGCAAGCGTGCCGTATGCCTTCTTGACTACCTTCTCCACTGGCATTGCCACTTTCAGTGACCTGCGTACCTGTACACCCAGATCCCTTTGCCTATCAATACTCCTAAGGGTTCTGCCATTTACTGTATATTTCCTATCTGTATTAGACCTTCCAAAATGCATTACCTCACATTTGTCCGGATTAAACTTCATCTGCCATCTCTCCGCCCAAGTCTCCAACTGATCTATATCCTGCTGTATCCTCTGATGGTCCTCATTGCTATCCGCAAATCCACCAACCTTTGTGTTGTCCGCAAACTTACTAATCAAACCAGTTACATTTTCCTCCAAATCGTTTATATATATTACAAACAGCAAAGGTCCCAGCACTGATCCCTGAGGAACACCACTTGTCACAGCCCTCCATTGAGAAACGCACCCTTCCACTGCTACCCTCTGTCTTCTTTGACCGAGCCAATTTTGTATCCACCTTGCCAGCTCACCTCTGATCCCATGCGACTTCACCTTCTGCACCAGTCTGCCATGAGGGACCTTGTCAAAGGCCTTACTGAAGTCCATGTAGACAACATCCACTGCCCTACCCTCAATCATCTTCGTCACTTCCTCAAAAAACTCAATCAAGTTCGTGAGACACGACCTCCCCTTCATAAAACCATGTTGTCTCTCACTAAAACGTCCACTTATTTCCAAGTGGGAATAAATCCTGTCTTGAAGAATCCTCTCCAATAATTTCCCTACCACTGATGTAAGGCTCACTGGCCTGTAATTACCTGGATTATTCTTGCTACCCTTCTTAAACAAAGGAACAACATTGGCTATTCTCCAATCCTCTGTGACCTCCCCTCTAGCCAGTGAGGATACAAAGATTTCTCTCAAGGCTCCAGCAATTTGCTCTCTTGCCTCTCTCAGTATTCTGGGGTATATCCCATCAGGCCCTGGAGACTTGTCTACCTTGATGTTTCTCAAGAACCCCAATACCTCCTTTTTGATCTCAACATGACTCAAACTATCTACACACCCTTTCCCAGACTCATCATCCACCAAGTCCTTCTCTTTGGTGAATACTGACGCAAAGTACTCATTTAATTCCTCGCCCATTTCCTCTGGCTCCACACATAGATTCCTTCCCTTGTCCTCAAGTGGGCCAACCCTCTTGCTCTTTATATATGTGTAAAAAGCCTTGGATTTTCCTTAATCCTGCTGGCCAATGCTTTTTCATGACCCCTTTTAGCTCTTCTTACTCCTTGCTTATGTTTCTTTCTATTTTCCTTGTATTCCACACTTGCTTCGTGTGTTCCCAGCCTCCTAGCTTTGACAAATGCTTCCTTTTTCTCTTTGGCTAGCATGTGCAATTTGTGTGTGACCATCGGCTCAACATCATACATGTCTGTGCCAGACACCCTGACAGCTTCAAATTGAGGAGTTCGGATATCCCGGAAGTCTTTGAGGAGGAGCCAAGGGTGCAAAGATGGCTCATGGAGGACCCACTTCGGACTTAGCTGATGACACCTGTGCGGAGGCCTGAGACTGAGGTGGAGACCCAATATAATGAGGCCCACGTTGCCACCCGTTCGATAGTGGAGCAGTGCATGGGGCTCCTCAAGATGCGGTTCACGTGCCTGGAATACTCTGGTGGGGCTCTCCAATATAGCCCCCTGATATTGTCCCGCATTATGGTGGTGTGCTCTGCCTTGGAGCAGCGCGGAGACCTTCTTGAGGAGGAGAATGTGGAAATTTACATCCTCAGGAAACTCAAATAAATACAAGGAACAAAATTTCCTCTTTCTAAAACCTTGCAACCTTTTATATATTCATGGGAATATTACCTCAGGCTCAAACTGATGAGGTGGAACAAGTCAGGTTGGTTCCACAGAGCAGGACAACAGAGAGAAGGCACTGAAGGAGAGTGTTAATGACTACATTGAACCTTATTTCATAAATGAAAAATAATGCACTGTGGTCACAGTCACTGAGAATTTCATTGAATAATAGGGTCAAACTACTCTGAAGCTGTGAGAAGGGTGCAATGATTCAAACAGAGAGTTCGAAAATTAATGTTCACAGAGTGAGTTGGGAGATGACAATGCAGAGAATGGGGAACTTAGGGTTTGGAGAAAGTTAGCAAGGACTGATTGAGTAAACAGTGAGCAATTTGAGAAGGTGAGTGACTAAAATGGTTTGGCCAGGCTGGAGGGTGTGGAATCATGGCCAATGCCTGAATGGAAATTCAAATGTGTGATCGCTGAAGAGAGATAATTATTTACAATGTTAATTAAACAGAGACAGAAAGGCAATTATATGTCAGGAACTTAGTGAGAATGGAGTTAAGGGAGGGAGCATTATAATTATAGGTATCAGCTGAAATAAGGTTGGGTAAGTCAAAGTGAGGATATTGGAACACAGACAACGGCCATCCGTTCATCGTTTGAATGAAAAAGAGAAATCCAGCCTTATTTAATTTCCTTGCTTTTGGTCTTACAGGTTACGTCACTTCAAACACACATCTAAGTCTCTTTTAAATGGGGAGAGATGGTGGTAATATTTTTGGACTAGTAATATAGAGACCCAGGTTAATTAATGCTTTGGGGATATGGGTTCAGATCCCACCATGGCAGCTCGTGGGTGGAATTTGAATTCGATTAATAAAATCCGGAATTGAAAACTTATCTCAGACTGGTGACCATGACAACTATAACCAATTGTTGGAAAATGTTTTTCGATTACCAACAGCTATGTGGTGAAGGACATCTGGCATGCTGTCCTAGTCCTGGTCTGGCCTACATGTGACTCCAGATCCACAGCAATGTGGTTAATTCTTAATACCTCTAGTGTTGGACAGGTGTAATATCATTTGGTCAGTCCAAAGATATGCAGGTTAGGTGGATTGACCATGTTAAATTATCCTTTGGTGTCCAAAGATGTGTAGTTGAGGTGGATGAGCCATGACAAATGTGCGAGGTTACAGGGATAGGGCAGGGGGAGGGATAGCCTGGGAAAGATGCTCTTTCAGAGAGCTGGTGCAGATTCAATGGGCCAAACGGCCTCCTCCTGCACTGAAAGAATTCTATAGTTCTATGGCCCTAAACTTGGAAGGGAGAGCAAACATGGATGGAGTGGAGAGAGGCAGAGACAGAAGTCCAGGAAAGCAGAGGCCCTCATTTATTTTCTGCCCTGGAAAAGCCCTTCCTTTGCCCTGCAAAAATAATTCAAAGCCTGTCTTTTGCCCAATTTTTCAACTGTACTGGCAGTAAATGTACACACATGGACTCGATAAGTTTGGTCTAAAATGGCAATCTATGTCCTAGGCCTGTCATTGGTCTCCAATTTATATAATAAGAGAGGTCTATTGCTTAAAACAATGAACTTCAACAATCCAGTGATAGGCCCTTGGAAAAATGGTGGAGACCAAAAAACATTAATATTATTAGGACAGTTTATAAACCATGATTAAGCCATAACAGACCCAGTAGCAGTGAAATGAGACAGTCGTGCCAGGCTTAAATAACCTGCTCACATTCACAGTCCAGGCTGACATGGATGGATATAGGTGGATATAGAATCCTTATGGGTAAGTTATCGGAAATGGTTTGACCCCCAAGGAGCCTTGGCACAGTCAGAATTCAGTGATAAGGCAGGGGTAGCATGTATTAAAAGGAAAGCCACCAACAGCATACAAGGAACTATGGATGGGAATTTTCCATCCTGCTGCTTTGGTCGAGTAGTGGGGCAGGAAATATGAGTGAGAGGCGACAGATCAGGTTTGCACTTGATTTTTCACCTCTTGCGATATTCCCGGCCTTGCGTTCTACCGGCAAAATCAGCCTCGCACAAGGGAAGGGCGCGAGGTGGATTTAAATATTAATGACATGTTTTACAATCATCCAGGCTCACCTACCTTTCTCAACTTGCTGGTCGAGGACCTCACCAGCGAGGAGCACAGATGATTCCCACCAACAGGGACCAGTTGTGATGGCCTTGCTGGCGGGACCGGAGGCCATTTAAGTCCCGGATGGTGGGGGGCACAGGGTCGGGCAATGCCTCTTGGGTAGTTCCAGCCTGGCACCCTGGCAGTGCCAAGGGGGCAGAGTGTGAGGGGGCAGAGAGAGAGGGGAGTGACAGATCTCCCAGTATACTGTGTATACAGTGTACACAGTATACTGGGAGATCCCTTCAGCAGCCAGCTTCCGGACGAGCTGAAACTCTACATCCCCCCTCCCGAGGAGATTCACATTCCAGCTTCTGTATTGCACAGAGTGCCGTAAATTGCCATCACCATTACTATTATTGAAAAAACAGTCAAGAAATCCTCCCGTTTTCTCGCCCATTTTACACCTGGAATTTTTCCGAGAAAATTCCGGTCAGTATAAAATTAGCCACCCAATTATCTGTACTATAATGAACCTTTATACATGCATGTTCCAAAGGCTGGATGCAAATTTGCATGAATTGGAACCAACATTATAGAATTCTTATTTGAGAAGTGCCCTACCTCAGAAACAGCTGGCAAGCAATCATGGTGGACTGTTATCTTGCCCTGTAATTATATACATTTTCCCAATTTACTGATGTTCAGCACCAGACTGACTTGTAACATAGGCAAGGAGGAGTGTGTTAAACAATCTCACAGTTCAAAGTAATTAATTGTAACAGACCTGGGGCCTTATGACACCATGAGAACAGTGTCAGTATTTAATAGGCTGCAAGTGATACCTGGAATCTCATTAATGAGACAGTTATGGACCCATCAAAGTTAGTTTGCATTAAAAGCAAAACTGAGTCCAGGCTCGCTATGATGGGCCTCTCGAGATATTTTGTATTCCCATCACCACTTGCTTGCGGCAAACAAGGATGCAAAATCCCAGCCACTGATTCTGCTGGAATGCCTGTTGAAAAATGGCACCTGGACCTTTGAACCCATGAGCTAACAGTGGGGCTGGTGACTTCCTGTCCATCCTTGCCACATGATTGCCCAGTGCCCTTGCCTCTGCATATCTAATTCACAGAGCAGCCACGTGATTACACGTGGCCAATTGTCCCACCTACAAGCAGAAATGCCATAAAGCTCTGTTCCTACCATTGGGAGTCACGATGTTAGAAGAAGATTCTACCTAATACTGGACTATTCCTTTCCAATTCCACAGTCAACCCGGAGGATATATTCCCAAAAATCTAACTGGCACAGTGGTTAGCACTGCTGCCTCACAGCACCAGGGACCCTGGTGCGATTCCCGGCTTGGGTCACTGTCTCTGTGGAGTTTGCACGTTCTCCCCTTGTCTGTGTGGTTTTCATCCGGGTGCTCCAGTTTCCTCCCACAGACCGAAAGAAATGCTGGTTAGCTGTATTGGCCATGCTAAATTCTTCCTCAGTGTACCCAAAGGGTGCCAGAGTGTGGCGACTAGGGGATTTTCACAGTAACTTCATTGCAATGTTAATGTAAGCCTGCTTCTGACTAATAAATAAATAATAAATATTTGCCATGCATGGAAATTAGAGGAATATCAGTCTTTAACAAAATACTGACTTGCAATGATGCAAATTTTAACCTTAACTTTAATTGGAGACTGTTATCTTGCAAAGATCTTTGTGATAAGCTTTGTCTAAGTATTTACAGAGGATTAATAGTAAAGAGATATCTTTATTGAATGGAAACAGTCCAGAATATCAGCAAATGAACAAAGCAGCTGAAACAAGAAAGCTACTTATTAAACTTTATGAGGCGCAATATTTTTGTTTTGTATAAAATGAGGATAAGGTAAAAAATCATCACTGCATTTTAAAAATGTATTTATTTGTGTTTAGCAGCAAACTATGAAACCTGGTATCTTAATCAAACCAGTTTTTAGAATAAAATGATACATTTATTCACTTGTATCAATGGCTCTGATTATGATATGGAATAAAGTAATGAAGCAACCTGTTAGAGGATAAAATGGGTCAATTTGTTTTACATTATAGTGATTTACAGTAACTAGTGTGTCAATGACCAATTTTCACAACTTTGCAAAGTTTCAGTTTTTCATTGTAAGTGCCTGCAATTCCTTTTTAATTGAATGAGAAATACAACCCCAGCAGAGAAACATCTTCGGAATATTTCTGTAATCATCCAGCAGGAATACATTTTATTATGTACAACTGGGCTAATAATGTTCTTCTTTTTCAGAGTGCTGTGATGTCACTCAAAAACCACATTCTATCCAGCTGTGAACCAGGGATACTCTTTGAAAGGCACCATGTTAGATTGAGGGCCAAGCCCTCTTGTGTGCAGTTTTCTGTTTAGTGTTTTACCAAATGTGCCAGTGGACAACCAATGTGTAGCATTGATTCCTTACAGAGGAAACAGTGAAGAGTTCATCACATTAGGCCAGTCAGGTGTCTTCTCTTCTTTGGCAATTCCTCAGGATAAAGGAAGATTTGCTTCCATTCCAGTTCCATTCATTCTGAGACGGCTGATCCATCTGATGCACAATCTGCAGACTCTACTACATGGAGAGAAGGTGGTGCTTGAAGGGCCAACTAGATGGGTTGCCTGGGGGTTTATGCACCACCTCCAATGCATCTACGCCACCTTTGTTCCTGACAAAGTATCTCGATGTATTCAATGCCTTCCCAAATGCATCTTCGACATTTTAGTTGGTCACAAGCTAGGGTCTCCTGTGAGCTGGCAGGGGTGTTTGACCCCCTTCAAGTATGCTTTGAGACTAGCCCTAAAGTATTTCTGATGTCCTCCGGGGAGTATCCTACTGTGGCTGAGTTCCGCGTACAGCAGTTGCTTTAGGAATCTGCTGTCAGATATATGAATGTCATGTCCTGGCCAACTCAGCTTGTTTTGAGTGACCCACACCTCGATGCTTGGTGAGTTGGTTTGGGAGGGTACACTGCTGTTGGACTGCCTTACTTGCTGCTGGATTTGGAGTAATTTGTGAAGGCACCAACAGTGATATTTTTTCAGTTCTTTGAAATATCTGCTGCAAGGTGTCCAAGTCTCGAAAGCACACAGCACAGGGAACACTGCTGCTTGGTCAACCATGGGCTTAACCTTGGATTTAAGATCCGAGTCCTTAAATAGTCTTTTCCTCTGTCGATGGAAAGTTGATCTGGCATATTGGAGTCAATGATGAATCTCATTGTCCATGTCTGCCTTCATTGTTGTTGATCGATGGAGGGGAGGTGTTATGCCTTGAAAGCTGGTTGGAAGAGGGCCTTAATTTTCCGTGTTTTTAGTGAAAGACCCATTTTCTCATATGTTTCAGAGAATAAACATTGACCTGGAGCTTAGTTTCTGAATGAGCAACACGCAAGCATTACCTTCTTACTGATGCTCAATGACAGATAATAGAGTGGTTTTGGATTTGGATTGAAGGCAACGTAGGTTGAATAGTTTCCTCTCTGTTCTGTAGATTATCTCCATGCCTCTGTGTAATTTGCAGGACGTAAAATATTGGCGTGAGGAAAATGGAGAGAAGAGTTGGTGCAATAACATAGCCTTCATGTCCCTCATTTGGGAGGAAGAGCACATGCTTGGGATCTCAGGAATACTGTGTGTTATATTAAAGAAGGGAGACAAGTTCACTTCCAGTAACTATAGAGGGATTTCCCAGCAGACTACTACAGGGAGGTTAATTACAAAGATCCTCCTTAACTGCCTCTGCCCAGTGTCCAGGAAGCTCCTTCCAGTTGCAGTGAGGTTTTCACCCACCAGGAGGCATGACGTGACACACACTGCACAGAAAAATGCAAGGAACAGTACTAGCTGATGTGAATGGTCTTTTTCGATCTCAGAAAGGCTTTTTTCTCTCTCGACCATGAAAGTTTATAGAGCATATTCCTCAAATTTTATTGCCCTCACAAATTTGTCACTCAGCCTACTCCATGATGACACGCAAGCCGTGATCCTCACCAGCAGAACCAGCACAAGCTCTATCTCAGTGAAAACTGGCGTCCAACGAGACTAATGCAATATCCTGGGCAATAACTGCACCCAAAATAATTCAGTTTCCAGATACGCATTGAAGTGGAAAGTGACAGTGCCTGAAATAGTCTGTGTAGTTTCAATTCACCTTGCTTTATTCGCAGGGACACGGATAAGCTTCACCACAGTTACTGTTAAACATCAGTTCTCTGGTCACTTGACATCTGTTAAAAGAATACAAAAATCTTAATTGATAACAAATGACACAAGACTTTGAAAAATAGGCTAACGTTTGTAATTATACCTACCATTGAGATTCTGCATGCACTTCTAACTGCTGAAATAAAAACAAAACAACAATTAATTCATTATTTAGGCACATAATGTTTGATTTGAATTAACCTGCCCAGCTCTGAAAATTTGCTGTTCATTATTTCTTATATTTCTAAAACTCTGAATCACATATAAAGTTTATTTCTTTATTTATCAGTCACAAGTAGGCTTACATTAACACTGCAATGAAGTTACTGTGGAAATGCCCTAGTTGCCTCACTCCAGTGCCTGTTTGGGTACACTGAGGGAGAATTTAGCATGGCCAATGCACCTAACCAGCACGTCTTTCGGACTGTGGGAGGAAACCGGAGCACCCAGAGGAAAACCACGCAGACACGGGGAGAACGTGCAAACTCCACACTGACAGTGACCCAAGCTGGGAATTGAACCCGGGTCCCTGGCGCTGTGAGGCATCAGTGCTAACCACTGTGCCACCGTGCCACCCAATAATATAATAAAGGCAGTAATCTCAGTACAGTTGCCATCATATTGACTGTTATATGCAATACTCACATAATGACCATTCAAACAATTTCTGCTACTCCTTTAGCTAACCATAAAAAAAACTTCATAACCAAATTGATCCAAATTAAGTTCAATCACCAATCCTGTACATAAGATTTCAGCCCTCTGATTTGATGAGGAATGCACAGTATTGTACTGATTATGTTACCAAATTAGTAAGACAGAAGTCTGGATTCGTGATTCAAAAAGAGAGTTCAAATCCCACCATCACAAAGTGAGCATTCAAATTCAGATATTTCTTTAAAAAAAAAAGCTGCTACCACTACCCTGAAGAATGGGCAGCACGATGGCACAGTGGTCAGCACTGTTGCCTCACAGCACCAGGGACCTGGCTTGGGTCACTGTCTGTGTGGAGTCTACACGTTCTCCCCATGTCTGCGTGGGTTTCCTCGGGGTGCTCTGGTTTGCTCCCACAGTCCGAAAGATGTGCTAGTTAGGTGCACTGGCCAGGCAAAATTCTCCCTCAGTGTACATGAACAGGCGCCAGAGTGCAGTGACTAGGGGATTTTCATAGGAACTTCATTGCAGTGTTAATGTAAGCTTGTGATGCTAATAAATAAAATTCAGTCATTTTTACAACAACGTCCTGAAAAGTGTTTTGTGGGAAGGAAAGCTACAGTCCTCTACTTGAGTCAAGTAGCCCACCCATATGGTTGCCCCAGCCTTTTTTCTGAATGAGCTGAGCAAGTTATTGATTGTATTACAAGGCAATGGGGATGGCCTACCATCAACTCATGACTACTCCAAAATAAATACCAGCATTGCCAGAGGTGCACACAACTAAAGATTTATTTGTTTGTTTCCTTCCTTTCCTTCATCCATTCACCTCTCCCTTGGCGGGTGGAGAACCTCCAAGGTAACTTATTCCACACACCTCTGCCAATGTTGCTTGCTGAATGTGCCTCAATAGAAGGTGCTCCAGAGCAGTTCAGTTTGCCTCATCTGTGCTTTTCTTCATTGAGGGGTAGAAAAATGTAAATTACGATTTGTTTCTTGTCTCTCTGCTCATCACCCAACTAAATCTAAAGGTTGTAACTCATTAGGCAACAGTCATAGCTTGAGTTGTCTCTCGAAGTCTCCTGAGCAAACTAATCAGCAAACATTTTCCTGATCAATAACGATATTTGGTTCGGCAGTTCAGCAAAGAGCTTGCTAGTGAATTAGAATGGCAGACAGAATCTGAAACTGCTCAGGATATTTGAGATTCTGTCATCTTTATTAAGTTTTGGAACTTATATAGTTGGTATATAAGTCTATAGTCTCTGGAGCAGCAGAGGCTGAGGGGAGACCTGATAGAAGTCTATAAAATTTTGAGAGGCATAGATAGGGTTGACAGTCAGAATCTTCTTCCCAGAGTTGAAATGCCTCATACTAGGGGGCATGCACATAAGGTGAGAGGGAGAAAGTTCAAAGGAGATTTGAGGGGCAACTTTTTTACACAGAGAGTGGTAGGTTTCTGGAACGCGCCGTCATTAAAAAAATTACTTGTTGAAATTATTTGAAGAATAAGTGCCATGAACTTACTCCGAAACTGTCCCTGGACCTCATATTCTTTCTCATCTATATTCCACACAGCACAGGTATAATTGTCTTCAGGGATATGAGAGGGACATTTTAGGGCTTTTAGATCAGCACATGAATATGCAAGGCATAGAGGGATATGGACTAAGGACAGGCAGAAGGTATTAGATTAATTTGGCATCATGTTGGGCATAACATCGTGGGCTGAAGGGCCTGTTCCTGAGCTGTCTGGTTCTATGTTCTATAATTGAATTGGTTACCAGATTCTAGGCATGTGCAAAGGCTGAGCAAACATATTTTAAACAGAAGCTTATGTAATTATTCTTGCAATAATTACAACTTTTAAAAGGAGCCAGAAACATTTCTATAATCATCATACCTGGCTGACTTGTTTTCTGCAGTTGCCAAACCACCAAGATTGCTAGTGCAAGAAAACCTACTCCAATAATCACAAAGACAGTGATGAGATTCGATTTCTTCCTCTTTATTCTTCGTTGAGTTGGACCGAAGTCTGAAAATGAAAATGTGGGGGGGGGGGGGGGGGGGGGGGGGGAACAATTTAATTAATTATTAATTCCAGTATCAGTCTTCATATGCATAAATATGCATAACTTATTTCTATGCTTCCATGACTAAGACAACAGCAAAGTCGACGTTCAAATAATACTCTGAGGAAAAGGACAGCAACAGTTTATAACGATCCACAAGCTTCTCAGAGGATATAATCATGGGTATTAAATAGAGCCTTGTGGCATTATTCACATATTGAGAGCAAATAGAATGAATTTAAGTTTTAAAATTTTAATTATTCATTAAAATTAATAATTTAAAAAATTATTTGTTGAAATGATTTGAAGAATAAGTGCTATGAACTTACTCGAAAGCTGTTCCTGGACCTCATATACATTCTCGTCTATATTCCACACAGCACAAGTATAATTGTCTTCCGAGGTAATTCGCCCTTTATTGGTTTGAAGTATGCTGGTGATCTTCATCAGTCCCGCTGGGGTTTTATTACTGTAACTATTAGACTCAGATGTGAGGTTTCCATTGACAAACCAATGTATCTGTGCCTGTGGGTATCCAGTTGTTTCACAATTTAGATTTATAGTGCTTGTTGTAGTATTCAAGAGTGAGGTCACATTTGGCAAACTGTATGGAGCTAAACATGATTATGCTGTTATTATTGTGATGAGAAAGCACTGTAAAATGATATAAAACAGTTTTTTATGCTTCTTCTGCACCCAGTAAAGAACAACAGTTCTCAGTAAATAGTAATTCCCAGATTTACCACAATAAATTAATTACACTTAGATCAGCTTTACACTTAGATTACCTTTGATACAGTGTGTGAAAGAGATAATATTTAATGGTGTCAGTTTATGACTTTGGCCTGCATTCTTAATATTTCAATTCAAAACTCATTAGTCAGATTTTATTGCACTTTTCTTTCTACATTTTGTGCCAAATATATGCTTGTATAGAAATCTTGGATATTTTTCTAGAATACATCTGCAACCTCTGCGAATCAAGCTTATTTAGTATCGATAGACTGGATATTGAGTTTGATTACATAGTAACTAGTGGGTGTGCATCAAATCATAGTACATAGAAACAAGAAGCAGGAGTAGGCCATTCAGCCCTTCGAGTCTGCTCCGCCATTCATTTTGACCATGGCTGATCATCAAATTCAATATCCTGATTCCCTCCTTCCTCCCGTATCCCTTGCTCCCAGAGCTATATCTAATTTTTTCTTCAAATCAGACAATGTTGTGGCCTCAATTACATTCTGTGGGAGTGAATTCCACACATTCACCACTCTCTGGGTGAAGAAATTTCTCCACATCTCATTTCTAAAAGGTTCACCCCTTATCCCTAGTTCTGGATTCCCCCACCAATGGGAACATTCTTTCTGAATCTACCCTGTCTAACCCTGTTAGAAAGTTTAAAAGTGTATTTATTAGTGTCACCAGTAGGCTTACATTAACACTGCAATGATGTTACTGTGAAAATTCCCTAATCGCCACACTCCAGCACCTGTTCAGGTACACTGGGGAGAATTTAGCATGGCCAATACACCTAACCAGCACATCTTTCGGACTGGGGGAAAAAACCCACGCAGACACAGTGAAAATGTGCAGACTCTACACCGACAGTGACCCAAACCAGGAATCGAACCCAGGTCCCTGGTGCTGTGAGGCAGCAGTGCTAACCACTGTGCCAATTTTATAAGTTTCTATGAGATCCTCGCACTTTTCTAAACTCCAGTGAATATAATCCTAACCATCTTAGTCTCTCCTCATATGACAGACCTGCCATCTTTGAAATCAGCCTGGTAGCCCTTCGCTGTACTCCCTCTATAATAAGCAAATCCTGATTATCCTGCCTTACAATGTGGTCACCTAAATCATCAATGCATCCTCCGCTAACTTCAAAGGCTAAAATATGTTTTGAGATTTCCAAAGATATGAAAGGTTTTCTGGAAATGCACAATCATGATTTCTTCTCTCAACATGACTCTGGTTATAACTTACATTTTGCCTATCTCACATGTTAAGATTTTAGATGTGAGAATAAAATAAGAATTTGATGCTAATTAAAGGCAACCAATACAAGGGAGAATATCAGGGAAAGAATATTGTTACCCACCTTTAACCTTCAGTGTGATTTCTTTATCCCTGTGACCAGAAACTGTTTCCAAATCATATTGATAAGTCCCTTCATCTGTCAGTTGTGTTTTCTGGATTAACAGTGATACATCATTTGAATCCGGACGAATTATTATAATTCGATTATGAGGTTGTTTGGCACCAGCTTTTAAGCTGAACACGGATGTTCGTTTTTCATTTTTTTCCATTTTGCTCAGTGTAACGTGATCATATGTTTTTACTATTGTTGATTGGATTGAGCATGTTAGTTTAGTGTCTTCATTCAATATTCCTGTCACTACATCCTCACAATCTAATGTCACAAAGCCTGAAAAACAAGAATTTCCATTAGTTCACATTGCCTCAGTGATAATCGGTGTTCAATGAACTATAAATTGAGTAATACTCCAGTACTTACTTTGCGCAAAGAATGCATCTTTGCATAAGATGACATTAAGGAAAATTATTGTACGGTGTAAATCCATTACCGGGATTCAGTTCACCTGCTAATATGAATATAATAGAAAAACATCACTAATAACACAAGGCAGTTTTTTTTTCACAAGAGATCAAGTCCTGTTAATGGGTCAGAAAGCGGCAGACAAACTTGTTCTGGGAGCGCAATGGGACCCAGGCATTAACATCATTTGAGGACGGTGGTCTGCCCCTCCCCCCCCCCCCCCCCCCAAAGTTCCAGAGCCAACTAGAGAACTGGCAATTTCAGTTTTCCTGCTGTCTCCCAACCCTCAGTAATCTCAGTCAAACCTGATTCACTTTGTGTAGATTTTGTCCGGCCTTTCATGGGAGGATGTATGGTTGAAGCATTCAAATTCACATCAGATGCATTTGCATTGCTGGGGACGTTAGCTTTACACAAATGTCAATAAAATAATTCTTAAAGTTTCTGAAAGTCAAACTGTACCTTTTGTTCCCAGCAAAATGCAGAGATCCAACCTGTCCAACGGGTTCAAACTAACCCAAGAGAAATCACCATACAAAATCCCACACTTAGACAATTGCTGCGAGTGTTTCAGGGATCCGGACACCGCTGGACTCGGAACCGAAAGCTGGGATCTGCGGGGAGAGAGTTGAGGCAGTCGGCTCTCGATCTGTTGATCAATCTGGGAAAGTTACCAGCGCCTGTTAGCTGGTGTTGACAACAAACAGCGAACAAAAGTTATCTCTGGTTCCTATAATCGACTCAGTGCAAAAACAGGGAACAACTGGCGCTCCACATTTTCTTCCCTCGCCTTTAAACTTTCCCTTTCGCTATGATTGGACATTTGGCGAGTTGGGAGTTGGCAAAGAAGAGGAAAAAAGCCAGATGTGCCTGATGTCACCGAACTTTCCCTCCCAGCACAGAAGCACTTCAAACGATGCATTTTCTCTGAAACCATTTAAGTAAGGGGATTTTACGAATGAAATTTGATATCAGTTTTAAGTCCAGCAAGGGGAGTTTTTTTTAACACAGTTAAGGAACTGTTTCAAACACTAGATGGAGTGAAAACTCAATTTTGCCAAACCGTGAGATGGGATAAAGTAGTGTAGAAGAGACAGCACATGTGATTTGGGGTGATATACTGACATGAATTGAGAATTTAACAGAGAGTAGGAATAAATTAATCATTCTCAGGTTGAAGGCTGTAACTAATGGGGCAGGGGGAACAGAAAGGATCAGCACTTCAGTCCCAACCAGCATGCAAGAAACAATACTTTTCACTATATACTAATACATTCATGGAGCGATGGCCTAGTGGTATTATTGCTCGACTATTAATCCAGAAACTCAGCTAATGTTCTGGGGACCCGGGTTTGAATCCTGGTGGAATTTGAATTCAATAAAGAAAATCTGGAATTAAGAATATACTGATGGCCGTGAAACCATTGCTTCACTTACGTCCTTTAGGGAAGGAAATCTGCCATACTTACCCGGTCTGGGTAAGTGACTCCAGAGCCACAATAATGCGGTTGACTCTCCACTGTCCTCTAAGGGCAACTAGGGATGGGCAATAAATGTTGGCCAGTCAGCACCACCCATGTCCCATGAATGAATAAAAAAATTGACAACAATAAATCAAATCAAATTCAGAATCTATATTACTGATTTGGATCTGGGGGATTACATTTAACTTTCCAAATTTTTTTAGATGATACAAAAGTGTGAGTTTTGAAGAGATGCTTCAAGGACATTTGGAGACACTAAGAGGAGAGAGCAAGCATTTGGCAGGTGGAGTACTATGTGGGGGCATGTGAGGTTATCCACTTTGGTAGGAAAAACAGAAATAACGAGTATTGCTTAAATGCTGAGTGATTGGGAAGTGTTGATGTCCAATGGGACCTGGGTATCCTTGTTCATAAGTCACCGAAAACTAGTATGCAGGTGAAGCAAGCAATTAGGAAGGCAATGATATGTTGGCCTTTATTTTTTTTATTCATTTGTGGGACATGGGTGTTGCTGGCTGGCCACCATTTATTGCCAATCCCTAGTTGCCCTTGAGAAGGTCGTGCTGAGTTGCCTTCTTGAAACGCTGCAGTGCATGTGCTGTGGGTTGACTCAGATTGCCATTATGGAGGGAATTCCCGGATTTTGACCCAGCGACTGCGAAGGAACGGCGATATATTTCCAGGAGGATTTGAGTAAGAGCAATGATGTCTTGTTGCAATTATATAGAGCCTTGGTGAGACTACACCTGGAGTAGTGTGCGCAGTTTTGGTCTTCTTACCTAAGGAAAGATATATTTGCCACAAAGTGAGTGCAACACCAGATTCACCAGACTGATTGTTGGGGTGATGAAATTGTTCCACAAAGGGAGATTAAATAGACTGGGCTTTTATTCTCAGGAGTTTAGAAGAATGAGAGGTGATCTCATTGAAAACATATAAAATAGCGCAGAAGGATGTTGCCAATGGCTGGTGTTTCAAGAACCAGGTCTCTTACCTGAAACAAAAGGAACTTCAACAGTCCACTGATAGGTAATGAAGGCTAAAGTATCAAAGTTAATAGGGAACCATCCACAAGGCACAATTCAGGCCATCGCAGACCCAGTGACAACAAGTTGAACTCACCAGGATCAGACTTAGTTAGAAAAACTCCCAATGTTGAATAACCTTTTGGCATTCAGAGTCAAAGCTGACATAGGAGTAAAAGAATTTGTTGATAAGTTATCAGAAATTGTTGAACACCAACGAACATGGCAATAGCAAAGATTCCAAAACTAGAAAATGCTGGAAAATCTCAGCAGGTCTGACAGTATCTGTGGAGAGAGAACAGATGATGCTTCATCAGAGCTCTGACGAAGGGTCATCCAGACCCATGGTAGTGACTCTAGCGTCCATGGATTATGAATGTTGCTGGCAAGGCCCATCCCTAATTTCCCCTGAGAAGGTGATGTTACTGCCTTCTTGAACCACTGAGGTTCATCTAATGTAGGTGCACTTCCAGATTTTTGACCCAGCAACAGTGAATGACTGCCAAAATATTTCCAAGTTAGAATGTTGTGGGCTTGGAGGGGAACTTGCACGAAGTGAGGGGAACTCCCCTGCCACTGCTACGCTTGCACTTCTCGGTGGTACTGGTTGCTGGTTTGGACTGTGCAGCCAACAGAGGCTTGGCGAGTTGCTGCAGTGCATTTTGTGTATTGTGCCATTGTGTGTCAGTGATGGATGGGGTGCCAATCAAGCAGGCTGCTTTGGCTAATCCAGAAGACTGAAGTAGTAACTCAAAATTAATGAGTTCAAATCCCACCACCACTTTGTGCGAATTTGAATTCAGTTAAAAAGTAAGCTAGTGCCATAACATGAGCATGACATTTTTAGACCATTGGACAAATCCAGCTGATTCATTCATGTTGCTTGGCATGAACAGGTAGTCCTCCTTTAGCCAGTGCTGGTTTATATGTGACTCCAATCCCACACTATTTTGGTTCACTCTGAACTGCCCTAGCATACCAATCAGGTGTGTCAAACTACATTGGAGAAGACTTCACCTTAGAATCACCTGAAAATAAGTATTTGATGGATATTTGTGTTGAATAAATGGAAACAGTGGAGTAAGTCATTCATTGTGATGAGTGCTTGTAAATACACTGTACAAAAAAGTAAACTGCATTGGGATATCTTTGAACTTGTATAATGTTTGAAATGATACTGGAAACTTGTACATCTGATGTGCCAAGTGTACATTACAAGATATAAATTTTAAATTTAAACTTTAGAATCAGCTTTGATTTGGCACATATTCCCTCTTTAAAGGGTTTTGGCTTGAAAAAGGTGAATGATGCAGATCACCTTTAATTACATTACAGCACAGTATACACCAAAGTATTATTTTACTGTAAAACTCAATGTCAACATAGAAAGTGACTTTGCAAGTTGGCGTCCCCCAGGTAGAATTCAATTTCCTATTGAAGATTTTTTTTTCTGTCCCTGCCCCATTTGCCTTTCCCCTGTACCAAATACAATGGACAGATTTGTAATGAAGCTACTGCCTGCTCGCAAGATAGATAGATCAATATGGACTGCAGTTGCTGTTGTTGTTATCATTTGCAAATGGCTGTTTAACTCAGCCATTGCACAAGCAATCCATGCATCTGACCAATCACAGAGAGTGGACGTGATGCTGACTTGCATTGGTCAGTGATAGTGTTCCCTTGCCTTTCCCATTCTCTGAGTTTTTCAAGCTTTCTGCTTCCAAAGTTTCCATCAAAAAAGAAACTCAAATGTTTTTGAATCATTGCACCACTTTCTCGATGTGAAACTACAATTAATCCTAAAAGGCCCTTCCCTGCTTCATGTTCCAGGAAGTACTATGTATCAGATATCGGATTGGTTCAACATTAATAGCCATGACAGGAATTGAAATCATTAATTACCCATAATTTGTGAACATTGAACTCCAATAGACACTTTCATACATACAATTAGTGTTTTTTTTAATATAAATGAACTTCAGTTAACTTTCATAGAATCCCTAGAGTGCGGAAAGAAACTTTTCAGCCCATCGAGTTTGCACCAACAACAATCTAGGAACACTGAACACCCTAGGCCCTATCCCCATAACCCCATGTATTTATGCTGCTAATCTCCCTGACACTAAGGGGCAATTTACCATGGCCAATCCACCTAACCTGCACATCTTTGGAGTGTAGGAGGAAACCAGAGCACCCGGAGGAACTCCACGCAGGCACAGGGAGAACATGTAAATTCCTCACAGTTGCAGAAGGTTGGAATTGAACCCAGGCCCTCGGCACTGTGAGGCAGCAATGCTAACCACTGTGCCACCATGCCAGCCTTTTGATGTTGACATTGAGTGTTACAGTAGAACAATACTTTGATGTATATGCTGCACTGTAATGTAATTAAAGATGATCCATATGGTTTACCTTTTTATAACTCAACTGAGTACAGTTGGCTGCAATATAGAACATAAATGTCAGCATATTTCAGAGCCCTCCCTGAACTGTCTCAGATAAAGAATACGTTTTCCTGTAGTAATGAACACTCTAGGTGAGGTGTTCAGCGTTCCTATCTACTTGCACACAGCTGAGTCATTCAGGTGAGCAGGAGGAGCTAAGGCTCCTTCACCGGTAAACCATTCACACTATTTTCCCAGAATAATTCTAATTGCATTCCAATCATGATAGCACACAGAAAATCTGTCATTAACCTTCACAATGAATGAAAAGAATCTGTTCATTCAGGGATTGGAAACTCTGGCTGTCCAAGTTTGTAAAGCAACATAAGCAACCCAATAAAATTGGATGTTCTTGCTCCTGCCTTGCTGTAATCAATTTCTTGGAAATATTGCTGAAAGATCCATTGCCGCAGATTAAAAGAGATTTCAGTCATGATGAGTGAGATATGGAATTAGCAGAAGGGGCAGGGGGGAGGGAGGAGGGGAGATGGGGGGCAGGCAAGGAATGCAGGATTTGTCTACAATCTTCTAACAGTAGTCAGGACTGTACATAAATAAAGAGAACAGGGATTCGTGGCAAAAATAAAATGGTTAATGGAAAATTTTCATTTTCACAGGGACTGATTAAAGCAGAGCAGTGGTAAAGGGAGTTATAATTTCTAGAATGTATTGGGGACAGTTTTCTTGAACAATGGAGTGGCATTTCCTGGATTGGGACTTCACTCAGCGTACCCAGTTGCCAAGACTTTTCATGCACGCTTTAGCTTTTCTCATATGATTTCCCGGAAAAGTGAGCTGCTAATTGTTCCCCCGGAGAGGATTTTTGAAACTTGTCCAAATCAGCTCATTCATGGCCCCCAGCATTTAAAACTGAGTTTAGCAACAAGTCCAAACCTGAGAACATTTCATTGTTTCGTGAGTTCTGAATCTCGTTTAGTTTTGGGAGATGTTCATGTTGGACTATTTCAGGACAGTTTCAAGGAATCCTATTACAGCCAGTAACATATAACGTCACCTTGAGTCTGGGAGTCATGCCAAGAATGCAGCAACTCCAATTGTAAGCCCAGTGTTATTTCCTCATGACCAAGTCACTTATCTGTCCAATAAGGCAGGGAAACCTAAAGTAAAGAGGTGGCGGATGGGGATTTAACAGAAGCGAGAAAATGTGATTGCAGCGCACAAGAGTATATGATCAAATGTCAGATCAAGCCCAAGATGGGTGCAATGCCTTATCTTGTTAGCTTGGATCTTGTATGTTTCTCTTCTGGGGCCATGAATCGGACTCAGTTTGAATTTGGTTTTTGGAACAAGGAAGGAGATGGATTTGGGTTTGCCCAGTCCACTCTGAGCATTGGCTTTGTAACTTTAAGAACGCAGTTAAATTTTTTTTAAAGTGCCATTTATATTGGTTTGGGCAGAGGACTGGAATAACGTATTTGGTAGTTCAGTAAGCTGGAAATGTCGATATTACCACAAACCTTTGTTCTTAACCTTTTTCCCTGTCATAGACCACTATGCAATTCTATCTTCCTCTTCCTTTTAGGGTGGCACAGTGGCACAGTGGTTAGCATTGCTGCTTCACAGTGCCAGGGACCCGTGTTCGATTCCCAGCTTGGGTCACTGTCTGTGTGGAGTTTGCATGTTCTCCCCGTGTCTGCGTGGGTTTCGTCCGGGTGACTCGGGGATTTTCACAATGACTTCATTCCTTTTTTTACGTAAGCATGCTTGTGACTCTAATAAATAAACTTAAATTTTTATTTCCTCATCACTCACATTTAAGCAGGAATTCTATGTTCAAAGAAAGATCTACATTTAAGTAACACTTTCCATGACCCCTGGATTTTTTAAAAAGGCCTTATGGCCAATAAAATCCCTTTGAAGTGTAGTCACTGTCCCAATGCTAAAACACAGCTGGTAACTTTGTACACAGCAAACTCTCACAAACAGCAATGTGATAATGGCCAGCGAATCTGTTTTAGTGATTTGGATTGGCAGATAAATATGGACCAGGAACTTGGATAATTCCCCTTCTTTGAAATAGTACCACGGGATCATCAGAGAAAGCAAATGGTTTAAGAAATAGCAAGGGAGAGGTTGAACATGTTGGACCTGTATCTGGAGTTTAGAAGAATGAACAGTGTTCGAGAGCAGATCAGAAATCCCAAGATACATTATAAAGTTAGCCTAGATCCCTGACTTTTTTTGATTTTGGCATTAGTGCCAGGCTACAGTGTTTCGCTCCAGGTGTGATTCTATTAATTCATTAGGAAACTTTTATTTTTAAAAAACTTTTTTTTAACAATACAGTTAAAATATACCAAAAAGAATTTGAATAACTTTTACCAACTGAAATACTTAAACATAACAAGGTATAATTCTTAACTGCTATTTCCACAGTTCCAATTTAAGCACTGTTCCCACATACAGCCTTCTTCGGAATCAGTTAGCACAAATCTAGCATGGATGCTAGATTTCCAGCCTTTTAACCCCTTTGGACAGAGATACGGAAAGACACCTGTCTTCTGACTCTGCCATGTTCACATGTTCTGACTCTGCCATGTTCACATAGGTTTTTAAATGCCTGAAGGGTTTTTTTAAAGGGTTAGTTGGGGTGGGGAATATTGCAAGGTGGTTTGGGTGGTGAGATGGTTAGGTACTTGGCTGATTTTGTAGTGTGGGGGTGGGTATTCAGGACATGTGGTTGGATAGTCGGGGGATGGGGAGTCGGGTTGTGTGGTTGGGTGTGGGTGGGGAAGGGCTGGGATAGACAGGTCGGGGAACTGGATAATTGCAGGGTGAGTGGTCGGGGGTGAATAATCAGTGGGAAGTGGAGGCAGTTGGGATGGGTGGTGGGCTTTGTAGGGGCCATGGAGGCTTGTGTACGGGTGGGTGCTGTCGGGGCAATGGGATGGGCTTTGCTGTTAATCATTGACTTATGCCAGGAACAGAGGAACAATGCTTGTGTAATTATCTGGGTAAGCATTGTACAACCGGCCCACTGAGCTCAATGTCTGAGATATTCTCAGAGGACCTGGGAAACATAGACCTGTCCATCAGGAATATAAGCTTCCCAGACAATACCATGCATGTTTGGTCTTCTGAAGGGTCTCAATGCACAACAGAGGCAAATGTCTCAACATTGGTCATTGTTGGTTTCAGGAAGATCCAGGCTATTATTTCTCCTCATGTGGGAATCTAGAACTAAGGAGTACAATTTCACAGTAAGTTGTCGCCCATTTATGACCTAGATGGGAGGATGGGGAGTGGAATTTATTTTCTCAGAAAGTCATTAACCTTTGTAATACTCTTAACCCAGAGAGCACGAGGGCTGGGTCAATGAATATATTCAAGGCCGTGTTGGACAGATCTTTGAGGTACAAGGGAGTCAAGGGACAGTTAGACAAGTGGCATTGGGGCCACAATCAGATGATTGGAACTTGCTGCCCGCAATGGTGAGGGGAATGTTGAAGTGGAATCAATCAGGGGTGTAGACAAGACATTGGATGAGCACTTGGAGGAAATAAATGCGGGGCAATTGGGAATCAGCAGGGGAGTGAGGCTGACTGGATTGCTCTGCAGTGAGCTAGCATGGACTTGATGGATTGAATGGCCTCCAACTGTGAAACTGACTGTAGAGTTTTGGGAGAATGAGAGTGAACCATTCAGTCGTCAAGCATGAGACCTGGCAATCTCCTC
Source organism: Mustelus asterias (assembly GCF_964213995.1). Taxonomy (NCBI): domain Eukaryota; kingdom Metazoa; phylum Chordata; class Chondrichthyes; order Carcharhiniformes; family Triakidae; genus Mustelus; species Mustelus asterias. Next base: position 79,579,908 of record NC_135812.1, on the reverse strand, counting down.
CAGTAGTGTAGAGAATAAATCCAATTTGAGACACAAGCTGCTATTTAAATCGAAGCAACATGAACAGGCTGCACCTCAATGGATTTGGATAAGTGCACGATCCTGTGGCCCAGTCTGCAACCAAGGTAAGATCTGGGGAATCCTAGCAATCATGGGGAGGGGAATGGTGCTGAGGTGGGTAGCCCAGAGTGGCAGCAGTCAGAGTACATCTGTCTGGTCTGGAAGAGCATTCCTGCCCCACAAATATTATTCCATTAAACCTGCTCTTTTCACTCCTTTTCAACTGTACTAGTAGTAAAAAATGTACGCACAATCTGCTCCATCAAGAATCTCAATGTCTTATCCGTACCATTGCTCCCAAATTCATATATTAAAGGTCTATAATCAAGAAAAAGAGAACCATGTTCATTAAGCTTTAGAAGTGATGCGCGTTATCACACACGAGGCTTGAGATGCTCAGGAAATAAAGGCTTTTATTTGCTGTTACAACGAAGCTACTAATTATATACACGATCCCAGACTGAGGAGTCCCAGACAGAGCAGTGACCTTTATACCTCTCCCAGGAGGCGGAGCCCGACTGGGATGTACCACAATAACTATAATACAAGATGTAACAGCCCAACCCTAACCCCAACAGCAACAAGTAGAACAACCCATCGCTAACCCCAACAGCAACATATATACATACTTGTAGTACTGGCCAGACCCTGGCTCAGTACTATCTAGTGGGAACCAACGATGGTTCACCACAAGAAGGTACACTATCTTTATACATTGATACAAAATGGTGGTAAAGGAAAAATAGGTAATTTATACTATTTAAAATGTATTTACAAATGGTATTCACCCCAAAGTGAGAACAGGATATCAAGCATCTCAAATTTTACAAAAAATATATTAATTTCCCATTCATTTCATGGTTCCATCAAATAGTTAGAATACAAATAAATCAACATGTTGAAGAATTATACATTCCATTTTAAATTAAAACCAATTACATGTGTAAATCTAATTGAGGAAATAATTTTGTGAAGTGAGAAATCCTCTCCCTACTTCAGTTTTCCAACATAGTTGCTTACAATAGCATTTCCTCTCCTACTGAGTGAAAATTAGAGTCACACCAACTCTTTCACAATATTTCTGCAATCAACCAGCAGGAAGAATGTTTTCAAAGTAAGAATGAGTCTCTATGGTCTTCTTCTCCTTTTATAGAGTGCTGTGGCATCACAAATGAATCCATTTATTAACCCAGCTGTAAAATAGGGACATTCCTTGAAAAACAGTCAAGATTGAGGGCCAAGCTCTCTATAGTTTGTGGCGTTCTCATGTTTTATGGATCAAATGGTTTGTGGACGGTGTTAGTATCCAACCTTTGGTTTGGTTCTCTATATACAAAAGCAAATAGTGAAGACTCTAGCACAGTGACAGAGGCTGAATTACCATCTTGATCAATCACTAAAAATAGTTGGAGATTCCAGGTGGTCACTGGAAAGTGACAGTGCTTGAAATAATCTGTATGATGTGCATTCACCTTCTGCCATCCGCAAGGACGTGGCTGGGATGTATGCTTGAAGCATCATATCACAAAAATGTTCTTGAAGTAGTCCATGATATCAATGCATTCATCACAAGTGGAAATAAGGAGTGTTCGCTGCAATCGTTATTAACTATCAGCACCCTGGACACTTTGCATCTGTTAAAATGAAATGAAGGAAATGATGAAACCAATGACAGAAAGTCTTCGAAAAAAAAATTCAGATATTTCAAATCGCACCTACCATTGGCATTGTCGACTCCCTTTGAATCACTGAAAGTAAAACAATAAAGAAACAATTAATTCATTATTTCTAGTACATAAAATTTGAATATACATCTCCAGCTGTACAAAACTGTAGTCCATTATTTCTTGTAGTTCCAATCGTATGAAATATAGCAATCTCTGTACAATTGTGATAATTTTATCAGTTATCAACAATGCTCATATTTTGACTAATTGACACTTGAAGAGTTTCTCTAACTCATTTGTCCAATGATTTACAAAAATGATCTGATAAGAAAGGGGATCCAAAATAAATGCAATCACCTATTTGCCTTACAATTTTTCTTCTTCCAACTTGACTCGGTGATTATGTGGCGGTCACGTTAACAAACTATTCAAGAAATTGTTCTAGCAATCCCAAGGACATATGTTCAAATCCCATTATCACAGCGAAAGAATATGAATTCCATTTTTTTAAAAGGAACCTTGGTATTTATAACCCTCACAGCTTCAGGGACCTGCAATCAATTCCTGGCTTGGGTCACTGCCTATATGGAGTTTGCACCTTCTCCCCGTGTCTGCGTGGGTTTCCTCCTGGTGCTCCGGTTTCCTCCCACAGTCCGAAGGACGTACTGGTTAGGTGCATTGGCCATGCATTATTATCTAAATGGAAAGAAATTACAACATGCTGCTGTGCAGAGGGACCTGGGGGTCCTTGTGCATGAGACGCAAAAACCCAGTCTGCAGGTGCAACAGGTGATCAAGAAGGCAAATGGGATGTTAGCCTATATCGCAAGGGGGATAGAATATAAAAGCAGAGATGTCTTGCTGCATCTGTACAGGGCATTGGTGAGGCTGCAGCTGGAATACTGTGTGCAGTATTGGTCCCCTTATTTGCGGAAGGATATATTGGCCTTGGAGGGAGTGCAGAGAAGGTTCACCAGGTTGATACCAGAGATGAGGGGTGTTGATTATGAGGAGAGACTGAGCAGATTGGGTTTGTATTCGTGGAATTTAGAAGGCTGAGGGGGGATCTTATAGAGACCTATAAGATAATGAAGGGGCTGGATAGGGTAGAGATGGAGAGATTCTTTCCACTTAGAAAGGAAACTAGAACTAGAGGGCACAGCCTCAAAATAAAGGGGGGTAAGTTTAGGACAGAGTTGAGGAGGAACTTCTTCTCTCAGAGGGTGGTGAATCTCTGGAATTCTCTGCCCACTGAAGTGGTGGAGGCTACCTCGTTGAATATGTTTAAATCACGGATAGATGGATTCCTGATCGGTAAGGGAATTAGGGGTTATAGGGATCAGGCGGGTAAGTGGAACTGATCCACTTCAGATCAGACATGATCTTATTGAATGGCGGGGCAGGCTCGAGGGGCTAGATGGCCTACTCCTGCTCCTATTTCTTATGTTCTTATGCTAAATTCGCTCTCAGTATACCCAAACAGGCGCCGGAGTGTGGCGACTAGGGGATTTTCATAGTAACTTCATTGCAGTGCTAATGTGAGCCTTTTTGTGACACTAATAAATAAACTTTAAATTTTTAGAAGGTGACCCTGAATCTTTGGTCAATATTTGACCATGTTGTAAAAACAAAAGGGTTTACTAATCTTTTTTTGCAAAGGAAACCTACAGTTCTTACTCTGTCTGTCTGATATGTGTCTCAAGTCCTACACCAATGCGGTTGATTCTTAACTGATCCCTGAATTAGCCCAGCAGGCCAGTCAGTTATAAAAGGCTACAAAGAAAAATGTATTTTCAGGGCAATAAACGTTGATCACAACTAGAGGATGATTTTTTTAGAAGTTGTAGTTCCTACATAGAGAATGTTTCCTTTTTTCCCCTATCTGATTGGCTTCTTCCTGTACTAAACACTACAGCTTGGAATTTGTGATTTGAAGTGTCACAGATGACTCATTCCTGCAGCTACCTCCTCCAATTCTGTTTGATGTTTGGATGCAGCTCAACAGAAGGTGCTCCAGAGTTATTCAATGTGACTAATCTGGAGTTTTTCTACATTCTCTAGCTAGAAGCTGGGTAACAGGCTTATTATCGTGGTGCGTTAATCAGCCACCTTTTCACCTATCCACTTTAACCAACTAGAATGTAAGGAAGCAAGAAGACTCAGGTCAAGTAGGGAAAATCCAGAGCATTAAACTTCTTTCTATTTCTTAAGCAAATATTTGGTGAATGTTTTCATCCTCAGAGAGGTACTGGACATCCAATGATTGGGCTAAGAACCTAATAAGCACACAACTCTGGGAAGTGAATAAGAATGCCAGGCAGAACCTGAAGCCATTGAGAGTGTTTCAGATTCCGCCCTCCCTTTCTTGGCCAGATAATATGTTTAAACAGAATTATCAGGTTTCTAGATTCTGGGCTGTATTCAAAAACAAAAAAAAATCAAGCAAGGGTATTTTTTCAATAAGATGTCAGAATTTATGTATCAAAGTCTGAAAAGTTTGTTAGAAATCAGAAACCTTTACACAATCATCATACCTGTATATAAATTTCTCCTGAATCGAAAAATAGTCAAGATGATTATTCCAATTGCAAGCGCTCCAACAATGACAAAGATGGCCGTGAGAACCTGAGTCTTTTTTTCTTCACTTTGCCGGTGAGTATTAGGTTCATCCAAGAAGGGAACTGAAAAGTTGGGTGGAAAAATTTAATTAATTGCAATCTCCAGTTTCAACCTTTGCATGTATAATAATGATGATATTAATTATAAAGGGACATGTTGAAGTTGGAACTGCACAGAGGAAAAGGATGGCAGCAGTTTAATAGGAAGCCACAAAACCTTCTCAAGAAAAATGGTTACAGGTGGTAAATTAGATTTTGTGGCATTGCACTCATCTTCAACACAAGAAAAGAACAAAATCAATTCTTTAAGCAGCTATTTTCTGAGACTGTTTTGGATAAAAGCTATGAACTTACTTGGAAAATGCTTCTTAACCTCATATACACGTTCTTCCACATTCCACACAGCACAAGTGTAATTGCCTTCCAAAGCACTTTCTGCAACGGTGATCGGAAGTGTACTGGTGAGCTTGAACAGCCCCTGTGAGGTCTTTACGTGATTAGTTTCAGCACGAGAGGTGAGGTTTGTTTTCTCATAGACAAACCAGTGAATCTCAGAGAGTGGATAGCCAGTCGTTTCACAGATGAGGTCCGTCGCTTTCATCCTTCTTGTGACATTTGATGCCAACCTCACTTTTGGCAAACTGTATGGAGCTGAAAATAAATTACATTTTTATTAATGTAATAAGAGAGAGGCATAGAATAACATAGGAGCAGTTTCTCCACTTCATCAGCCAGCAATAGACCACAACAATAAGATGACAGCAGTAGGGATTTAATTTATTTACTTAAGGTGACAGATGTGTAGGGGTGAAGAAAATATTTAATGGCTCAAATTTGGGATTTTGATCTGATTTCTGAATATGTGAATTCCAAACTGTTTAGATTACATAGCAAATAGTGCATGTGCATCCTCCTCTAACTTCAGTGATTTAAGATGTTCTAAAGATATGAAAGGTTTTTTAGAAATGCATAACCATGATTTCTTCTCTCAACATGACTCTTATTATAACTTACTGTTTGACTCTCACATGTCAAGCTTTTAGATAAGTTTGAGTTTAAAGTTTATTCATTATTGTCACAAGTAGACTTACATTAAAACTGCAATGAAATTACTGTGAAAATCCCCTGGTCGCCACACTCTGGCACCTGTTCTGGTACACTGAGGAAGAATTTAGCATGGCCAATGCACCTAACCAGCGCGTCATCTGGATTGTGGGGGGAAACCGGAGCACCCGGAGGAAACTCACGCAGACACGGGGAGAATGTGCAAACCCCACACAGTGACCCAAGTCAGAAATTGAACCTGGGCCCTGGTACTGTGAGGCAGCAGTGCTAACCACCGTGCCACCGTGCCGCCCTGTGCAAACAAAATAGGAATTTGTTGCTAATTACAGGCAACCAATAGAAGGGAGAATATCAGGGAAAGAATACTGTTACCCACCTTTAACCTTCAACGTGATGACTTGATAGTCATGACCAGAAACTGTTTCCAAATAATATTGATAATTCCCTTCATCTTGCAGCTGTGTTTTCTGGATTAACAGTGATACATTTTTTGAATCTGGATGAATTATTATAATTCGATTATGAGGTTGTTTGGCACCAGCTTTTAAGCTGAACACGGATGTTCGTTTTTCATTTTTTTCAATTTTACTCAGTTCAATGTAATCATATGTTTTTACTATTGTTGATTGGATTGAGCATGTTAGTTTAGTGTCTTCATTCAATATTCCTGTCGCTACATTCTCACAATCTAATGACACAAAGCCTGAAAAACAAGAATTTTCATTAGTTGAGATTGCCTCAGTGATAATCAGTGTTCAATGAACTATAAATTGAGTAATATTCCAATACTTACTCTGTGCAAAGGATGCACCTTTGCATAAGATGACATTAAGGAAAATTATTGCACGGTGTATATCCATTACCGGAATTCAGTTCACCTGCTAATATGAAGGTAATAGAGAAAAATCACTAAAAACGCAAGGCTGAGTTTGTTTCAGTGGATCATGTCCTGTTGAATGCAGCAGATAAACTTGCTTTGGTGGGCAATGGGACCCAGGCGTGCAGCATTGTGCTGGACTATCCAATTAACTTCATTTGAGGATAGTGGCCTGACCCTTTCAACCCGCCCCCCCGCTACCGACCCCCCCCGCCCCCACTGACCCCCCCCTCGACCCCCCCCACCGACCACCGCCCCCCTCCCCCGACCCCCGCCCCCCCCACCGACCCCCGCCCCCCCCACCGACCCCCCCACACCGACCCCCCCCAACCACCCCACCCCCCCACCGACCCCCCCCACCGACCCACCCCCACACCGACCCCCCCCCACACTGACCCCCCCCACCCCACACCGACCCTCCCCCACCCCACCGACCCCCCAAACCCACCGACCCCCCCCCACCAACCCCCCCACCCACCGACCCCCCCGCCCACACCAAGCCCCCCCCACCCACACCGAGCCCCCCCCACCCACACCGAGCCACCCCCCCACCCACACCGAGCCACCCCCCCACCCACACCGAGCCACCCCCCCACCCACACCGAGCCACCCCCCCACCCACACCGAGCCACCCCCCACCCACACCGAGCCACCCCCCACCCACACCGAGCCACCCCCCCACCCACACCGAGCCACCCCCCCACCCACACCGAGCCACCCCCCCACCCACACCGAGCCACCCCCCCACCCACACCGAGCCACCCCCCCACCCACACCGAGCCACCCCCCCCACCCACACCGAGCCAATTCGACAACTGGTAACTCAGCAGTCCAGGCAGTGCCACTCGTAGTAGTGGCTGTCTCTTGAAGGAGGGGGCACTTCAATGCCAAAGAAGCCAGGGATCAACAAGCCCCAGCAATGGGAGGTAAACTGGGGGGGATTATCCCGGCAGCACCACTTCGGGTGTGTAGCAGGCCATTGCCACTAAATAGCCTTTCCAAACCCCATAGAGCTCTCTTCAACTTTGCAACAGCCTTTCTACAGGAACTGGTTGGTAAAGTCTGGTGATTTCCCCACACAGCAGCAAGCAACCCCTCCCCTCAGCACTGGTGAAGTGAGGTTGGATTTGCCCCCCTCCCCCCCCTCAAATGGGAACTCACCTTTTAACATCATGATATGAGTTAATGATTCCAATTGAGGTAATTGGATGGGCACTTCAGCAAAATAAATTTGCAAGGCAGTGGCACTAACTAGGTTAGTCTACAGAATGTTGGCTCGGTGGCACAGTGGTTAGCGTTGCTGCCTCACAGCGCCAGGGACCCAGATTCCATTCCGGCCTCAGGTCAGTGTCTGTGTGGAGTTTGCACATTCTCCCCGTGTCTGTGTGGGTTTCCTTCGGGTGCTCTGGTTTCCTCCCACACTCCAAAGATGTGTGGGTTAGGTTGATTAGCCATGCTAAATTGCCCCTTACTGTCAGGGGGATTAGCAGGATAAATACGTGGGGTTACTGGAATGGGGCCTGGGGAGGCATTGTTGTCAGTGCAGGCTCGATGGTCTCCTTCTACACTGTAGCGAATCTATGATTTAGGGTCTTAGGTTGGCAATATGTTTTGCCGTAAGAAGTTTAATAACACCAGGTTAAAGTCCAACAGGTTTATTTGGTAGCAAAAGTCATCGGACACCTGTTGGACTTTAACCTGGTGTTGTTAAACTTCTTACTGTGTTCACCCCAGTCCAACGCCGGCATCTCCACAATATGTTTTGCCAGCAGGATGGTACCAGACTACTGCCAGTTCTCCTGCTGCTTCCCAACCCTCAGTAATCGAAATCAAATCTGATTCAGTTTGTTTGTGCATCGTAAGGTAGGTTTTGTCGGGAATTTAATGGGTGTATAGTTGAACTACTCAAATTCACACCAGATGCTGGGGACGTGAGCTTTACACAAATGTCAATGAAACAATTCTTACGTTTCTGAAAGTCAAACTGTACCTTTTATATCCAACAAAATGCAGACGTTCAACCTGTCCAGCACCAAGCGGGGGTTCAAACTGACCCAACAGAAATCACCATACAAAATCCCACACTTAGACAATTGCTGCGAGTGTTTCAGGGATCCGGACACCGCTGGACTCGGAACCGAAAGCTGGGATCTGCGGGGAGAAAGTTGAGGCAGTCGGCTCTCGATCTGTTGATCAATCTGGGAAAGTTACCAGCGCCTGTTAGCTGGTGTTGACAACAAACAGCGAACAGAGGTCATCTCTGCAGTTCATCCACCGTTTTCCTGTGCATCGCCGCCGTTGAAACTGAAGCCAGCGAAGAGTTGACTCTTCCAGATTTTTTTTCTTCCTTGTTTTTTACTTTCTGTTTCAATATGACTGGCCAGCAGCAGTCGGGTTGGCAAATAACGAGTTTCAATCGCCAAAAAAGGGGAACAAATGTATCTGAGCGGTGTGCATTCACAGAACTTTCCCCAGCAACACTGCTGTTAGTTAGACTTGCAATTGTCAAACACTTCGTCCTTGGTATCCTTCCTCACAGAGCATTCCAGGAAGTAATAGGAGCAAAGGAGTGTGTGAAATCTAGCATAGGAAACTGCTAGCAGGGAAAGGCCAGATTTCCTCTCTTAAATTTGCTCCCTTCCAGCGTCTGCACGTATTTTCCCTTTGTTACTCTCTCCGGCAGATTAGCTCTGAAATATTGGCTAAGGAAATTCCAAATAATTTATTTTTAGCTCGTCCAAGTTTATATTGTCTCACGTCTCGTACAACAGAAAAAAACCCAGATGAATCATACCAATTAAATCCATCTTCACTCTTAGACCTTAACATGGACTTCCTGTTCTTTCCTTCTGCAAAAGTATACTTTATTCATATAAAATCAGAAAGACACATTTCAAAACATTTCAAATTATTATAACAGTAAATAGCAATGATTTTCACACTCTCTAAAAGTTTAAAGTTTATTTATTATTGTCACAAGTAGGCTTACATTAACACTGCAATGAAGTAACTGTGAAAATCCCCAAGTCGCCCCACTCCGCGCCTGTTCTGGGACACTGAGGGAGAATTTAGCATGGCCAATGCACCTAACCAGCACGTCTTTTGAACTGTGGGAGGTAACAGGAGCACCCGGAGGAAACCCAAGCAGACACGGGGAGAACATACAGACTCCGCACAGACAGTGACCCGAGCTGGAATCAAACCCAGGTCCCTGGCGCTGTGAGGCAACACCGTGCCACCCCAGAGATCAAGATGCTCTCTGAGGTGCTTCAGTTCAGTAATGACAACATTACAATCATTTCAATATTTTCACAATTCTGTTCAAACTATACACATCTGGCATGTTGCATTCTGATGTGCTGCAATACATTTGCATAGAATTTCAAATTGAATCCATTTAATGGTCCCCTTAAGGGAGACAAACAAGATCCAAGCTGACAAGATAAGGCATGCATCCCGTCTTGGGCTTGATCTGACACTTGATTTTTTTGTACCTTTTGGTACTTTATTCCCAATCAAAAATCCAATTTGGTCCAATCAGAGTCCCCACATGAGAGACAAGGAAGATCCAAGCTGACAAGACAAGATATACATCCCATCTTGGGTTCGATCAGATAAGATCCAAGCTGACAGGATGAGGCATTACACCCATTCCCGGGCTGGATCTAAGCTTCATCTTAGCCAAAAGGCCCAGATGGATTTTTTAAAAAATTGCTTCAGGTGAAGCCCCAGTTTAACCTAATTGGCCAAGACCAGCTATTACACTTTTTCTTTTTAGTTATATCCAATCAAAAGCCAAATTGGTCTAGTCAAAGTCTCAACCAGTGAGACATTACAGATCCAATCTGACAAGACAGGCAAGCCTCTTCCTGTCTTGGGCTTGATCTACATGATCCAAACTGATAGGAGTGGGCATTGCACCCCCTCCAGTGTTTGATCTCATTTGCATCTTAGCCAAAAGGCTTAGATGCCGTTTTTAAAAAATTGTTTCAAATGAAGCCTCAGTGTAACCGCATTAACTTCTCTCAAGTGCAGAACAGCAAAACTACATTTTTTTTGTTATATCCAATTCAATGCAATCAAAGTCCAAATCAAAATCTCGACAAACGAGACATTCCAGATCCAAGCTGGCAAGACAAGCTGGCCGCTTCCTGTCTTGGGCTTGATCTACATGATCCAAGCTGGTAGGAACAGGCATTGCATCCCCTCCAGTGTTTGATCTCATTTGCATCTTAGCCAAAAGGCCGAGATGCCGCTTTTAAAAATTGCTTCAAATGAAGCCACAATGTAACTTATGACTTCAACCAAGTACAGCATGTCGATACTACACTTTTTTTTTGTTTATATATCTAATTCAGTCCAATCAAATCCAATTCAGAGTCTCATCAAGTGAGACATTCCCCATCCAAGCTGACAAGACAGGGCTCTCACCTCCTGTCTTGGGCTTGATCCACATGATCCAAGCTGGTAAGAAGAGGCATTGCACGTCCTCCAGTGAACAAAGAAAATAACAAAGAACAAAGAAAATTACAGCACAGGAACAGGCCCTTCGGCCCTCCAAGCCTACACCGACCATGCTGCCCGGCTGAACTAAAACTCTCTACCTTTCCGGGGACCGTATCCCTCTATTCCTATCCTATTCATGTACTTGTCAAGACGCCCCTTAAAAGTCACGACTGTATCCGCTTCCACTACCTCCCCTGGCAACGAGTTCCAGGCACCCACTACTCTGTGTAAAATCTGCCTCGTACATCTCCTTTAAACCTTTCCCCTCGCACCTTAAACCTATGCCCCCTCATAATTGACTCTTCCACCCTGGGAAAAAGCTTCTGACTGTCTACTCTGTCCATGCCTCTCATAATCTTGTAGACTTCTATCAGGTCTCCCCTCAACCTCCGTCGCTCCAGTGAGAACAAACCAAGTTTCTCCAACCTCTCCTCATAGCTAATGCCCGCCATACCAGGCAACATCCTGGTAAATCTTTTCTGTACCCTCTCCGAAGCCTCCACATCCTTCTGGTAGTGTGGTGACCAGAATTGAACACTATATTCCAAGTGCGGCCTAACTAAGGTTCTATAAAGCTGCAACATGACTTGCCAATTTTTAAACTCAATACCCCGGCCAATGAAGGCAAGCATGCCATATGCCTTCTTGACTACCTTCTCCACCTGCATTGCCACTTTCAGTGACATGTGTACCTGTACACCCAGATCCCTTTGCTTATCAATACTCTTAAGGGTTCTGCCATTTACTGTATATTTCCTACCTGTATTACTGTCCCATCAAGTTTGCATCGACTCTCTGACAGAGTATGCTACCCAGACCCTCTCCATCACCCTATGTTTACAATGGCCAATCCATTTAACCTACACATCTTGGGACACTAAGGGGCAAGTTAACATGGCCAATCCACCAAACCTGAACATCTTTGGACTGTGGGAGGAAAGTGGAGCACCCGGAGGAAACCCTTGCAGACACGGGAAGAACGTACAAACTCCACACAGTCACCCGAGGCCAGAATCGAACCCGGGGCCCTGGCCCTGTCTGTGGGAGTCTCCCATTCACCTGATGAAGGAGAAGCGCTCTGAAAACTTGTGGCTTGTGCTACCAAATAAACCTGTTGGACTTTAACCTTGGTGTTGTGAGACTTCTTACAGTGCTTACCCCAGTCCAACGCCGGCATCTCCACATCATAGTATATTCAGGGTCAGGAAACTCTTTCTGTTGGGGTCAGAGTTTCTAAAGCCAACATGAACAAACCAGTAAATCTGGATGACCATTTTTCACCTTGTTTTCACACCAAACTGGATTAACTCCTCAGCAACATTATTAAAAGACACAGTTATTGCAAATAGAAGGAGTTTCAGTCAGGATGATTGAGCAGTGAAATAGTATAGACAGAATGAAGCAGCAGCAATGGATGCAAAACCCTGGCAGCAAACACAGGCTAAATATGTTTCAGAAGTTTATAAGTTTATTTATCATGTCACAAGTAGGCTTACATTAACACTACAATGAAGTTACTGTGAAAATCCCCCAGTCACCACACTCCAGCGCCTGTTCAAGTACACCAAGGGAGAATTTAGCAAGACTAATCCACTTATCCAGCACATCTTTCGGACTGTGGGAGGAAACTGGAGCACCCGGAGGAAACCCACGCGGACATAGGAAGAACGTGCCGGCTCCGCACAGACAGTGACCCGAATTGACTTACGTGGGATGGCATGGTGACACAGTGATTAGCACTACTGCCTCACAGTGCCAGGGCCCCGGGTTTGATTCTGGCCTCGGGTGACTGTGTGAAATTTCAACGTCCTCCCTGTGTCTGCGAGGGTTTCCTCCGGGTGCTCCACTTTCCTCCCAAAATCCAAAGATGTTCAGGTTAGGTGGATTGGCCATGTTGACTTGCCCCTTAGTGTCCCAAGATGTGTAGGTTAAATGGATTGGCCATGGTAAATGTGTGGGGTTACGAGGATAGGGTGATGGAAAGGGTCTGGGTAGGATACTCTGTCAGAGAGTCAATGCAAACTTGATGGGATGAATGACCTCTTCTGACTTGCAGATAGTGAGGAACATTGTCAGAGGCTACAGAAGGATATAGATAGGCTGGAAATTTGGGCAAAGAAATGGCAGATGGAGTTCAATCCTGATAAATGCGAAGTGATGCATTTTGGTAAAACTAACGTAGGGGGGAGCTATACGATAAAGAACCATAAAGGGTGTAGATACGCAGAGGGATCTGGGTGTGCAAGTCCACAGATCCTTGAAGGTGACGTCTCAGGTGGAGAAGGTAGTGAAGAAGGCATATGGCATGCTTGCCTTTATAGGACGGGGCATAGAGTATAAAAGTTGGGGTCTGATGTTGCAGTTGTATAGAACGTTGGTTCGGCTGCATTTGGAATACTGCGCCCAGTTCTGGTCGCCACACTACCAGAAGGACGTGGAGGCTTTAGAGAGAGTGCAGAGGAGGTTTACCAGGATGTTGCCCGGTATGGAACGGCTTAGTTATGAGGAGAGATTGGGTAAACCGGGGTTGTTCTCACTGGAAAGACGGAGGATGAGGGGTGACCTAATAGAGGTGTATAAAATCATGAAAGGCATAGATAGGGTGAACGGTGGGAAGCTTTTTCCCAGGTCGGTGGTGACGTTCACGAGGGGTCATAGATTCAAGGTGAGGGGGGGGGAGGTTTAACACGGATATCAGAAGGACGTATTTTACGCAGAGGGTGTTGGGGGCCTGGAATGCGCTGCTGGGCAAGGTGGTGGAGGCGGACACACTGGGAATGTTTAAGACTTATCTAGATAGCCACATGAATGGAATGGAGAGATACAAAAGAATGGTCTAGTTTGGACCAGGGAGCGGCGCGGGCTTGGAGGGCTGAAGGGCCTGTTCCTGTGCTGTATTGTTCTTTGTTTGTTCTTTGTTTGTTCTCTATAGGGATTCTATGATTCTATGATAATAGGTTTAGTAAGGAGGAATGAACCAATTTGACAGTAACAGCACATCTTGCAAACAAGGACCATAATATGGTTGAATTTTCTATTATGGTTGAAAGGGAGAAGAGTCACAACCTCACTTATGGCTACCTGAGGATGTCCCTCGCCTCCTAAACCTCATCATCTTTACTATCAATGGTGGAAAGCTGATTTCCCCGAAGCTTGAATGAAGAGCTCAGCAGAGTGTCAGCTTTCTTTGAGGTAATATCCTGAGCCTTGTTCTCATTCCACTGTACCCTGCTTTCACATCTCATCCCTCAGAAACCTACACCCCAAACACATATTGGTATCCCACACACAAGTTTCACCCACACAGACCCGCAGCACCTACACACAAACCCACACACATACACATATCACTACACAGATTTGCACCCCACACACATACACATACCCCAAATACATACACTCCACACGCACCCACACCCCACACACATACACATAACCCCACATAGACCTGCACTCCACACACATACACATAACCCCACACAGACCTGCACTCCACACACATACACATACCCCCCCGAAAAAAACACCCCACATGCACCCACATCCCACATATATACACATAACCACAAACACATACACCCTACACACCCAAAGCTGCACTCCACACATATACATATACTCTCCCAAACACCTACACCCCACACATATACACATGCCCACCTACACCCCACACACACACAAACCCGCACACATACACATACCCCCAAACACCTGCACATCACAAACACACTGAGGGAGAATTGAGCATGGCCAACGAACAAAGAACAACAAAGAACAATACAGCACAGGAACAGGCCCTTTGGCCCTCCAAGCCCGCGCCGCTCCCTGGTCCAAACTAGACCATTCTTTTGTATCCCTCCATTCCCACTCCGTTCATGTGGCTATCTAGATAAGTCTTAAATGTTCCCAGTGTGTCCACCTCCACCACCTTGCCTGGCAGCGTATTCCAGGCCCCCACCACCCTCTGTGTAAAATATGTCCTTCTGATATCTGTGTTAAACCTCCCCCCCTTCACCTTGAATCTATGACCCCTCGTGAACGTCACCACCGACCTGGGGAAAAGCTTCCCACTGTTCACCCTATCTATGCCTTTCATAATTTTATACACCTCGATTAAGTCTTCCCTCATCCTCCGTCTTTCCAGGGAGAACAACCCCAGTTTACCCAATCTCTCCTCATAACTAAGCCCCTCCATATCAGGCAACATCCTGGTAAACCTCCTCTGTACTCTCTCCAAAGCCTCCATATCCTTCTGGTAGTGTGGCGGCCAGAACTGGACGCAGTATTCCAAATGCGGCCGAACGAAAGTTCTATGCATCTGCAACATTAGACCCCAACTTTTATACTCTATGCCTCGTCCTATAAAGGCATGCATGCCATATGCCTTCTTCACCACCTTCTCCACCTGTGACGTCACCTTCAAGGATCTGTGGACTTGCACACCCAGGTCCCTCTGCGTATCTACACCCTTTATGGTTCTGCCATTTATCGTATAGCTCCTCCCTACATTATTTCTACCAAAATGCATCACTTCGCATTTATCAGGATTGAACTCCATCTGCCATTTCTTTGCCCAAATTTCCAGCCTATCTATATCATTCTGTAGCCTCTGACAATGCTCCTCACTATCTGCAAGTCCTGCCAATTTTGTGTCGTCTGCAAACTTACTGATCACCCCAGTTACACCTTCTTCCAGATTGTTTATATAAATCACAAACAGCAGAGGTCCCAATACAGAGCCCTGCGGAACACCACTAGTCACAGGCATCCAGCCGGAAAAAGACCCTTCCACTACCACCCTCTGTCTTCTGTGACCAAGCCAGTTCTCCACCCATCTAGCCACCTCCCCCTTTATCCCATGAGATCCAATGCTCCTGAGATGTGCTGGTTAGGTGCATTGGCCATGTTAAATTCTCCCTCAGTGTACCCAAACAGGCACCAGAGTGTGACGACTAGAGGATTTTCACAGTAACTTCATTGCAGGATTAATGTAAGCCTACTTGTGACTAATAAATAAACTTTAAAACACCTGCCCCCACACATACACATACCCACACACACCCGCATCCAACATCCACACACCCGCACCCACACACATACACAGACCCACATGCACCTGCACCCCACATGCACCCCCTCACACACACATACACGCACCCCACACATACCCCATACACCCACATTCCACAATTGTGCAGCCCCCACAAACTCACATTCCACACACATGCACCCCTCATTGGATCCCACACAAACCAGCACCCCCTCCCCACACGCTCACACTGCGCACACCCACACCCCACATGCATACATTCCCTGCATACTCGCACCCACATCACACCCAGTCCGCAAACACACATACTTGCACAGCATGCACCTTCACATCCCCTGCACACCTGACCAATAGCTCACACACAAACAGCTCAGCAGCAGGGCTGCATTATCGAGCACACCCAATGTGGCTTCCCATGCCTGCACCACCCCCGCGCACCCCCCCCCCCCCCCCCCCGCCTCCGCCGCAACCCCACCCTCCCATCCCTGAACATCTAGATTGCCACTGAGGGTTTGTAAACTCATGTCCCATGAATCACTTTCCAACATTTTGGATCAAATTTCATATTTTGAAGTTTGGGGTGTGTCTTGCCCAATGCCTCTCCTGTCCCCCAAAGTGGCGGCAGGTCGGGGCAAATGCAAAGATGGCAGGCAGGCCATCCACTGTATTTTATTATCCATATCCCATATCTTTAAACACACAGGCAGATGGCCATAAAATTCCCCCATCATCCTAAATGATTTTGGTTAGAAAACTGTTGGTGTATCCATCATAATTTTCCAGAAATTTCTTTGTTCAGGAATTATGCCTGTGGATTGGAAAGTAGCAACTATCGTTTCATTATTCCTCATTTTTTTGGGATGTTATTTATATTCACTACAATAAAGATAGATGTAAAGATAACTCTTCGGCTCATCCAACATTTCTTTGATTTCCATACTTATACTTGCCTCAGGTATAACCCTTATTACCTGTTTCTATATTTCTGTCTAGCTTTCTCTGATACTCCTCCTGTCTTATTAATTTTTTAGTTATTCTTTGCTGTTCTTTATATCTTGACCCATTGACTCATCTACCACTCATCTTTGTGGAGTTATACACTTTTGTTTTAAATTTGATAATGGACAGGATATTCCTTCCCCTCTGCGGCATGTTTTGTGGCGGTGAAAGGCAGAATGCCGCTCACTGGCGGCAAGATCATATGGTCCTGCCATTATAAATAGTTATCCCTATTGAATACACCCCTCACCGCTGAGAAATCCATGGCAGGTGCGCCATCAGCAACTACCTTTACCTTCTTTAGTTGGCCACAGATGGTGCATCCTTCCCTTGGAGTCTTTATTTCTCACTGGAATGTGTCTTTTCTGAGAATTCTGAAGTAGCTTCTTAAATGATTGCCATTGCATTTCTACTGACCTTTCCCTTAACTTATTTTCTCAGTTCGCCTTTGCCAACTCTGTCTTTGTGCCCTAATAATTGCCCTTATATGTGCTTAAAACACTAGTCTTAGATCAAGTCATCTCTCCCTCAAACTAAATATAAAACACAACCATATTATGATCACTGCTACCTAGGGCACCTTCATGATGGAGTCATTAATTAATACTGTCACATCGCACATTACCAGATCTAGTACAGCCTGCTCTCTGACTGGTATTAGAATGTGCTACTTGAAGAAACTGTCCTCAAAAGACTCAAAGAACTGATCATCCAGACTAGCTTGCCAATCTGATTTGTCCAGTGAGTCAATGGGAACTTCCTGGAATCCATAATTAGAGAAGAGTGACTGAACGCTTCGACGTGTATTTGTTGACTCAGCACAGATTACGAAGGGTAGATCATGTCTGACTAATTTAGACAGCTTTTTTAAGGAAGTCGCTGCACGATGGATAGGGAAGTGTCTCTGGATGGTCTACACGGACTTTCAGAAGACATTTGATCCTTATACCCAGGACAATGATAGTCAAACTGAAAGAGCATGGAAGTATACACAATCTTGTAGCATAGGTTAGTTATTGGTTGGGAGGCAAGAGATAAAGGGCCAGGTTCTCTGACCTCGCCCACAGCTGGGATTCTCCAGTCCTGCTGCAGTGAATGGAGAATTGGTTGAGTGTCAACTCCTCCGTTCTCGCTGGCAGCGGAGGCAGGGTAGGAACGGCCAGAGAATTCCAGCCAAAATGTAAGTATGAAAGGAATATATTGTGCTTGGCATGACATGACTATTGGTGTACCCTCGTGATCTGTACTAGAACATCAACTTCTCACTATATACATCACTAACTTGGATAGAATGTGAAACCTGCTCCAGTGAAGATGCCAATGTGGGTAGGGGTGATGAAAGAATAAAAAAGTCTCAATTTTCTCACTAATATTCAGAATAAACACAGCAATCGGACTGAATATAAAAAAAAGGTTACTCCGCAAAGTTGTTCCTAGTGTTATGATGACACCAGATGATAATTGTTGAGTAATTCAATCCCAGAGGGAAACTTGATTTACGGACCACAACCCTTTTTTTCTGTATTCTAAAAATGGGAAGAAACCGTACTGATCTCAGCCGCAAAGAAGTCCAACAACACTTTTGGGATTTAAAAAATTAAAACTAAATGATTTATTAGCAAGAAGAAAATAAAACTTAAGTACATAAGATTATAGTTACATAGTTAAAAATCATATAAAACATCCCCCAAAAGACCCCTAAATAAACACCTTCCAGGCAAAACTCCCTTATACATTTTAAACTAGTCCAGGTATATTATCCAAGGCTGAATAGCTGCCACTGTCGTATAGCACATAACCTCACAACCTTGCCTCCACTCTGCTGCGAAAATCCAAGAAACTTCAGAAACAAGACTGCTTTGCAGCTCAAGACTTCTCTAGCTTGATTAGATGGCTGATTTGAACTTTACATCTTCTGCCAGCACAGAGTTACCCCCAGGAGGACTTCCCACAAGGCCAACCCAGCTCAGCTCCACATCTTTCCTTAAGTATCCTTTTCCCCTTTCATCTTTCATTACATTGTCCTCAACACTTCTTTGAACTCACCTTTTTTATTTTTCTATCTTTTATATTTTCCAATGCCCTGTCACAATGCCCCCCTACCTTTATAGAAATCATAGAAACCCTACAGTACAGAAAGAGGCCATTCGGCCCATCGAGTCTGCACCGACCACAATCCCACCCAGGCCCTACCCCCATATATTTACCCACTAATCCCTCTAACCTACGCATCTCAGGACGCTAAGGGCAATTTTTAGCATGGCCAATCAACCTAACCCGCACATCTTTGGACGTGGGAGGAAACCGGAGCACCCGGAGGAAACCCACGCAGACACGAGGAGAATGTGCAAACTCCACACAGACAGTGACCCAAACCGAGAATCGAACCCAGGTCCCTGAAGCTGTGAAGCAGCAGTGCTAACCACTGTGCCATCGTGCCGCCTGACTTTCATGTCAAATAAAATTTAACAACTTTCCCTTATTTATGTATGAAATGTTTGCAAATTTTAAAAGCCTTTTTCTCAGCTTTGAAACTTAGCAACTGTAAAAACCAAGTCCCTCACTATCTCCTAATACAAATTTCTAAAATTTACTTATAAATCCACCTGACCCTACCTTTATTACAAATGCATGCATTTAGCATGTCTATTCATTTTCATCTGTGAATTCTCCAGACAAATTGGCTCTATTAACTTTCCCCAGCTTATTTAAAGTATTTAAAGACACATTTAAAAAAATCAATTTTCACACTAGTTGTGGTAATCCTGATTCAGACATACAGCCATCTTCATGCTAAAATAATTCTTATTTCCATCAACAGCTGTACCTGACTTTTCCATTCTAACTTACCCATAGTATAATAAGAGTGTAAAATGAGGAAAGTCTTGGTCGCAGTGCCAATGATTGTCATGTTAATTAATATTCAATAGATGGCTGGGAACTTCATGGGTGGATTGTGGGATGAACCAAAAAAGGCGTGGAACAGATTCTGGGATGGAAAACTGACAGAGATTGCTTCCACTCGAATATGCCGGTATAAAATGCACTGACTTTGAATTTACAATAGAATCATAGAATCCCTACAAAGTAGAAGGAGGCCATTAAGCCCATCAAGTCTGCATCTACTCTCCAACAGAATATGCTACCTAGGCCCTCTCCACTATCCTATCCCCGTAACCCCACACATTTACCATGGCGAATGCATCTAACCTACACATCTTTGGACACTAAGGGCTCGATTTTACCATTGCGTTACACCTGTTTTCAGGTGCACAAACTTGGTAAAGTCAGGCGTGAGGTGAATAGCGCAATCTGTACCCGCCTCCGCGCTGGTTCCCCCTTTACCAAGGCTCGAAAATCGGGACCGTGCCCAAAATGGGCACGTTGGCCAGTTAAATGCATTTGCCTGCATTTAAATTGACTTAATGGGCTGCACGTCCAACTTTACCGGCAATTCCCCCTTTACCACCGCGTTTTCCCATCCAGAATTGGCACGAAACAGACATGCTCCATAAAAGTCCGATTTGGGCGCTCCAGTTAGTGAGGAGGTAGGTGCCGAGTGTCCGACGGCTCTCTGCTTGAGATCGGTGGGGGGGGTGGGAGAGGAGGGTCCGCTGCCACTCTGCCTGTGTTCAGTGGAGGGGGGGGGTCTGCTGCCACTCTGCCTGTGATCAGTGGGGGGGTCTGCTGCCACTCTGCCTGTGATCAGTGGGGGGAGGGGGGGTCCGCTGCCACTCTGCCTGAGATCAGTGGGGGGGAAGGAGAGGGGCCTGCTGCCACTTTGCCTGAGATCAGTGGGTGGGTGGGGGAGGGGCCAGATGTTACTCCGCCTGAGATCAGTGGGGAAAGGGGGGCCCGCTACCACTCCATTGCCACATTGCCTGTGATCAGTGGGGGGGTGGGGGGGGGCGGCGGGAGGAGAGGGGCCTGCTGCCACTCTGCCTGAGATCAATGGAGGGGAAGGGGGTCCGCTGCCACTCTGCCTGAGATCAGTGGGGGAAGGGGGTTCTGCTGCCACTCCGCCTGAGATCATTGGGGGAAGGGGGTTCTGCTGCCACTCCGCCTGAGATCATTGGGGGAAGGGCGTTCTGCTGCCACTCCGCCTGAGATCAGTGGGGGAAGGGGGTTCTGCTGCCACTCTACCTGAGATCAGTGGGGGAAGGGGGTTCTGCTGCCACTCTACCTGAGATCAGTGGAGGAACGGGGTTCTGCTGCCACTCCGCCTGAGATCAATGGGGGGGGGAGTGGGGGAAGGGGAGTCTACTGCCACTCTACCTGTGATCGGTGGGGGGACGATGGGTCTGCTGCCACTCTGCCTGAGGTTGATGGGGGGGGGAGGAGGGGATGGGCCCGCGATCAGCCCAGGTGGCATGGAGGTGGGGGGATAAGGGGGTCAGTAATGTTAGGGGGGGGTGGGGCAATGGGGGCCAGGGGGAGGCATTATCCGGCCTGGGAGCGCTGTGGCAGGGGAGCCGCATTCTATCATTTTGTTTCTGCGCATGCGCAGTTGGAGGGGCCGATCAGAGCTGCAGGATTTCGGGCACGTTAAACCCCGCCCACAGGCTTCTACAGCGTGATTTGGAATCGCTGATATTTTTTCAGGCAGAGTGCTTATGGGGGTGCCTGAGAATGGGCGAAAAAGTCAGATCTCAAACACTCCCAGTTTGAAGTCTGAATGGCACTTAGAATTAAAATGGTAAGTGGCAATTTAGGATGGCCAATCCACCTAACCTGCACACCTTTGGACTGTGGAAGGAAACCGGAGCACCCGGAGGAAACCCACGCAGACTCCGGGGGAATGTACAAACTCCACACAGACAGACAGTCACACAAGGCCGGAATTGAACCCGGATCTCTGGCGTTGTGAGGCAACAGTGCTAACCACTGTGTCAGCGTGCTACCCGTAAATAGGGACATGCTGAATATAGCTGTGGAATTTTGCAACCATTTCATGAATCACCACACTTATTTTTGAGATTGGGACTCTACTGCAATTCCAAGAAATGTGAGCCGGCAAATAGCAAGAATTGCAGTTTCCATCAACTGCAGCTGCAGTGATAGCCTATTCTAACCAATTAGACCTCTTACTTCTTCAGTGTTCACACATGTCAAAAGGATCCAAGTCAGTTGGGGAAGCTGGAACCAAAGAATAGAGCTTTTCTTTATTCACTTATTTGGTTTCACAAGTTTATCATCCCCAATATTCCAGTGATCCCTTATTTACATGTGCTTGAAAACAATTACAACCCAACTGTGTAATCAACATGACAGGAAACAAATTTATCAATGTAATTGACAATATATTAACCACACAGATTGCATTAATAATTTTCATGGTTACAATGTGATTACATATTTTAAAAACAAGTGCCTATTAATGCATTGGCACAATTTTTCATGAAGCCTGGCAGATTAGCAGAAAATTTATTCCTAAGATCAATATCGTCCAGGTCTTCCTTATTCAGCATTCTCTGTTGGAAATAAAGTTCAATAATGAAATGTAAAGGACTACTTCTCATTGCAAATTATAAAATATATTCTGAGAGAGTTGCATACCGATTAAGTCTGATGTTGCTGATTTGGATCGTGGCCTCATGAACGCTTTAGTGAAAATGAAAATATTAGTTTTCAAGCAGCTTTTATGTTAGCAATAGATTACTCTCATACATAACATCATACATTGAATACTTTCCTGCCATTCTTCTTTCTGGTCATTGCGTTAAAGCACGAACAAGGCATGTTAGTTAGTAGTGCAACAATCTAAAAAGTTACAGCCCCACTTAGCGTTGCTTTATATGTGGTTGTCAATACATTAAAGTTCTTAGTTTAATGTTCTAATTATCATTTGGAAAATAAAATTATTGGTCAATTTTAAAAATCAGTTCCCTGCAGCCCCATGAGCATAGCAAGCTGGAGCACTCAATGATCCGATCCGACATCGAGTACCAAGGAATAAAGATCAAGGGGGGAGATTCTTCCAGCCCGCTGCACTGCTCTAGTAGTGTAATGGGCCAGGGGACGTCAGAAGGCTGTTTCGGGACCCCCTGAGCCTCTGTGCATCTCAGGGGTCAAGATTTTTAGCGCCATCAGCTCTGCGCCTGAAATTGGCATGGAGCTGATTTCAATATTTAAATTGTGAGTAGCATATCATTAGCGGGCCTGGACTGAAGTCTCTGGGCCCGCGAGAGTATGGTATGGTTCACTCCAGCAGGGTTTCCTACTGCTCCCCGTGGATGGGGACCCTACTGGAGGGAACAGAGTCCCAGTAGGTCAGAGTGAGGTGGGTGGCATCTGGGCAGTGCCAGCAGGGCAGGGCCAGCCTGGCAGTGCCCAAGAGGCAAACTGGCAATGGCCAAGGGGCACATTGGCACTGCCCATTAGGCATCAGGCAGTGCCAAGGGGGCAGGGGCCAGAGGGGGCAGGGCCTATTGGGGTCAGGGCCTATAGGGGGCCATAGGGGGCGATCAGTGGGGGTGTCCCACTGCCACTCTGCAATGGGATTGCTGGTAGAAGGAGGGAAGATGGTGATCGGGGATGGCCATCGGGGTCATTGGGGTGGATGGAGGGGGTCAGGGCTACTGGGGGAGTTACAGCTGCTGGGGTGGGGGGGTTTGTCGGGACTGCCGGGGGGTGGGAAGACATCGGGTTGGCCTGAAGAGGCCCGGAAGGCCAGCGATCGGGGGGTGGTGGTGGGGAGAGGGGGATGGTGGTTCAATGGGGATTCTCCTGGCTGGCCAGTGATCAGGAGGCTGGCAATGCGGGGTGAGTGAGCACGCGCCAATCTCCATACTGACAGATCAGCGCCTGCGCAGTGGCCCGCTCGTCCCTCTGGTGCCGGCCTCTCGGTCGGAATAGGCCGTGCCTCTGATTTTCAGAGGGAATCCCGCTAGTGCACTCTGCAGTGCTCAGAGTGTGGGAGATTCAATCTGAAAATCCCGCGAAAGAAATCGACGGGAGAGTTATTACCGTTTTCACATGAACTGAGGATTTAGAATTTTTTGGGGAGAATCCTGGCCCAGATGCAGTTGTTGGAATTCAATCAGCTGATGTCAGCCAGAGCAGCTACTGGGGACGTTAATATTATACTTAGTGTCTTTCAGTTAAGGTGAACGAATATCAATCAAAATTTCATTTGCTGAATGCTATTCAATGGCTTTAGCTGGAATAACCTTTCCATCATCAAGATTGACTGTTTCCACCTATCTTTGTCATTGCCTCAGTCCATCTGCTGCTCAAACTCTCATTAATGCTTTCATTCCCTCCAATCTCAAATATACCAGTCCTCTCCTGGCTGGCCTCACATCTTTCACCCTCCATAAATGTGAGTTCTGGTGTCTATAATCCAACTAGCATCAAATCCTATTCACTCACCTGCAAGCCATGCACTCCCCCCCCATTCCCCACACACACCAACCCAATGCTCGCTGACCTACATTAGCTCCCAGACCCCATAGTAAAAATTGTCAAACATGTACTTAAATCCTTTTTATCCTCAGCCCTCTCTATCTACCCTTACAGACTCTGCCATCCCTACAGCCTTCCGAGAATGTTTCATTCCAAGGGTTCTTGGCCCTTTTTGCATCTCCACCATTGGTAGCTAGGCTTTTGACTGCCTTCGCCCTAAGCTCTGGAATTCTCTCCTAAAACCTAATTGATTCTCCACCTTTCTCCTTTAGAATTACATTAATTTTCATCTGCTTGCACTCCTGTGAAGTGCTTTAGATTTATCATAGAATCATACAATGCAGAAGGAGTCCATTAGGCCCATTGAGTCTGCACCGAGAACAATCTCACCCAGGCCCTACCCCCGTAACCCCACATATTTACCCTGCTAATCCCTCTGACACTAAGGGGAAATTTAGCATGGCCAATCAATGTAACCCACAGATCTTTGGAGTGACGGAGGAAACTGGGGCACCCAGAGGTAACCCAGGCAGATACGGGGGGAATGTACAAACTCCACAGAGATAGCCACCCAAAGCCGGAACTGAACCTGGATTCCCAGTGCCGTGAGGCAGCAGTGCTAACCACTGTGCCCCCGTGTGGATGTTTTATTCTGTTAAAGGGACAATATAAATGTGAGTTGTTTTTGGTGCTGAGCAAACGTGATAGTGACACTGGGAGAAAACTGGACTAAACACAGCTATGACCATCTTATTTTCATATAGGCTGCCTATATTTAATGTGAAAAGTGGTCACGTTGACAGGTATAGAGTGCAATTTTACACCCTGGGCAGAATTTAACAGGAGTGGTGTTTACAATACCTGAAGAGTTGGTAGAGAACGTATCCTTGCTGATGTCGGCCATCCCTCAGCCATTTAACGAGTGTTAATTGGCTGGAGGTGTGGCTTTCACTTTATCACTCAGGTGGAAATCTTGCATCAGAGAGCAGTTGGCCAAGCTAATTGAGATGGGACTACAGGGAGTCCCCAGCGCAAAGCCCTGGAGCTAGATGCAGGTATGTACTGGGGGTCTTTAGGCGAGAATGCGAAGGGTGTCTCCAAGGTGATCGGGAGAATTTGTTAGAGAAGATGGAGGGGGGAGGAACAAACAAGGGGGAGAGAGGGAAGACCTTGGGTGAGGGAGAGCCCAATGTGGAAAGGGCGACAGAGAGGTCAACCGGTTTATTTAACTGGCCATCCAATCTTCAAACCTGCCTTTAGGGAATGATTAAATTCTGCCCCGTAAGTCAGAGGGAGGAAGAGTGGTTGGGAGGGGGTGGAGTGGGGGGATGGGAGCGGACTTTAATGCAGCTTTGGAGAAGGAAAATGTAATCTTGGAAAGCTCCTCAGCAAAAACAGCTCTGCCATTGCCCTTATTTGAACTAATATTGTACCTTGAGAAATTTGATTTCTCCAGTAAAGGGGCACCATCATTGCCAGAAGTGCGAAAATTACGATGACGAAGCCCAGAGAGAAATAAACACCAGTAGATTTTCTGATTTTTGGTTCTTGTTGCTGATAGTTTCCTTCCGTTTTAGGATTGTCCAATCCTGAAATGACAGGTATATAATTGGCATGTTTAATTACAATTTATATCATGTACTCTGAGAGCTTTACTTCAAACATCTTTTGTGCAAAATAGGACGGAGCATATTATATTAATTTATGAGATCACAGTGCCATGGGTTAAATGAATTATGTAGCAATGACTTAGTTATACAATTGTGCCTAAGTGCTTCCTTCGATTAGACATTGCCCTTGGCCACATTATCAGAATTAAGTGGCACTCAATGAATAGGAATTAGTGATGTTCATTTTGGACTCAGGAAACAGGAACAAATTGACAGATAGTGTCAACCGCAGGTTGGGGTTCAGCGATATTACTAGTTTGCAGCAGGACATGGCAAGTGGAAACGGGGACTTACTGCCTAGAGTGCAATAAGGAGCAGAAGTGATATAACAATTTAACTAAGATCGCAGATTTTTAAAAAATGCTTGTCATCTAAAATATTCAATACTGTCCACATCATAAAAGAAATTTTAAAAAATACATATTGTGCAGAAGTATGTTGATGGGTTTTATTCAGGAACAAAGTATAGTAGGCACTGGAATAAAAACAGAAAAAGCTGGAAAAACTCAAGGTCCTGTCCAGGAGAATTCAAGTAAGAAGCAGAGGAAGTATTCTGAATTAAAGGGACAGCTGCAAGAACCAGATTTAAGGTCAGCTAGGTGAGAAGCCAGACATCCGAGGTAAATCAAAAGTTTGGTGGCACCTTAAACCAGCCTGTGAAGCAGTGGTGTTCTGTTGGCAAGGTGTGGAAGCTTGAATGCAAGTGGCAAATCCAAGGCATATCAGTATGGAGAGATTGAAATGCTGGAGGTGGATCCTTGGTGAAGGCATCTGAGAGAATGTTCTGCTTCGGGCAAGATTTCAGGCATGTTCTTTGAGAGGGGAGTTTGGAAACCCTCATATGGACATCAGAGTTCCAATGAGATCAGTTGGTTCAGAGTGTGAAAAGCATCTGAGGGGGGATTTGATGAGAAATCCACAGAAGTTGTTTTGGGTGGCATCAGGTCACTTGGTTTCAGAGTATGGTTTGTCTGGGGCCACAGTTGGCCCTGTTGATTTGCATGATAACATTACAGAGCCTAAGATAAATTTGTAATTTGTGTTATCCTAACAAATCTCTATAGATCTATAAAAGGTAGAGTTGGCTGAATGAATAATGTATTATAGTTAACATCTTCTTGTTTAATAAATGTTTTATTATTTTATTGAAAGTTAAATGGCAACGCTGTGACTCTGTTCATCCACCTCTGGAAACAAATTATAGAAGTTACAATCTATTATGCTGGGACCTGACTACACAATAGCAACATGAGAAACAGACACATGACTCTTCTACAGAGTTCTGCTTCTCTGTACACAGATGCTGCCTGACCTGCTGAGCTTTTCCAGCATTTTCTATTTCTATTTCAAATTCCCAGTATTTGCAGTACTTCGCTTTTATTATATCAGACATTGTGTTCACTTTTCCCACTACATTACAAATGTAACATTAAAAAATGAGTCTGGGTCCTCTTGCAATCTGAATGTCACACTTAAATGATATGCTATTTAGTATTTTTGATCAATCGATGATTTTAATGGATCCCCAAACTCCTACTCAACGGCCGCGAGCATCCAGCCTTTTCTCTCAATTGAAAAAGAGATTCCTCTCTAACCAAACTCCAAGCTTGGACCTGATTACTTGTCCTCCCTTGACATGTCCCCATTGACATCTCCAACCATTCACTTCCAGTCAGAGCAGTCTTGCCTATCCACAAGAGCTACTGGGCCTCCCATTTTCCTAACATTATTGCGGAGTTTCTCAGGTTCTCAGGCTCAGTGCTAGACTTCACATTCTCCGGCTTCCAGAGACACAGCTTTGCCATCTGGAATGGTTCAGAAATTTGTGACATAAATTCATGGCAGCTTCAGAAGTACCAAGAACTACTGCTGAGGGTTGCTAACATCAAACCAAAGCCACATGTTTTCTTAGCCTTACAAATGAATACAGAATTAGGATGAGTATTTTCCTTAAAACATCTATACTTTATAGAATAAAATGGTGTTCCCTTTTATGGCATTGTTAAAGTTCTAAGTAATAGTGGGCCCATCCACAGGAAAATGCAAATCAGTTTGTGTTTTGTGGAGCCAATGGTAATTGAATTAGGGTGCATGGGAAATAATTCAATTCTGGGATTGTATTATAAACAAAATCTCCTCTGGGGGAATTTTTGAGCTATTTTGGGAGAGTGCAGTTTGAATTTTATGTTGCTCATGGTGAAAGTAGTTGGGGTTTGGGAATACTTTCTCCAGACAGTATCAAAGTGGGAAGTCCCATGTTAAGTACCAAAGAGTTTTGTTCCAAAACACCATGCTTTCTGTTCCATCTCAAAGAAATGCCTCAACTTAAAACTCAAGAGTCCATTCCTTACAGTGCTGGCTTTTCCCCATATTTCCCGGCAATCATATCTCTCACTTAAGAAATACAGCAAACACTACCTTAAAGAGATGCGCATATTTATATATTTATATTTATTTATATTTATTTACTAATGTCATAAGTAGGCTTACATTAACACTGCAATGAAGTTACTGTTAAAATCGCCGAGTCGCCACAATCCGGCGCCTATTCGGGTACACTGAGGAAGAATTTAGCATGGCCAACGCACCTAACCATCGTGTCTTTCGGACTGCGGGAGGAAAGCGGAGCAGCCGAAGGAAACCCACGCAGACACGGGGAGAACGGGCAAACTCCGCCAGACAGTGACCCAAGCCGGGAATCGAACCCGGGTCCCTGGCGCTGTGAGGCAGTAGTATATATTGTAACATTTCTGATCTGCCTCCAATCAACAGAGAAACAAGTCATTTTAATTTATCTTAATCTTCGGAGTTCCTTAACTTCTATTAGCCATGACATTTCCTCAAGATGTAGCTATGTGCCTCAATGGAGCAAGTAATGTTAAAGAAAGCTCCACTTTCTGTGTTAAATAGAATAACGCTTCTGTCCTTATAGAATTTCGCCATGCAGAAAACAATGCTAGTGGGAGACCACCATTAAAGCTTAGTTAAAAGTTTATTTATTAGTGTCACAAGTAGGCTTACATTAACACAGCAATGAAGTTACTGTGAAAACCTCCGAGTCGCCACACTCCGGCACCTGTTCGGATACATCGAGGGAGAATTTAGCATAGCCAATGCACCTAACCAGCACATCTTTCAGACTGTGGGAGGAAACCCACACAGACATGGGGAGAACATGTAGTCTCCTCATAGCCAGTGACTCAAGCCAGGAATTAAACCTGGGTCCCTGTAGATCAATAACCTCACTTTAATTTTTCCCTTCAGATTGTCAGCCTACCACATTTTGTTAAATATGTTTTGCACTATACCCGTGAGCACTTTGCATTTGCAGTGCTCAAGGCAACCACAACTCACTAATGATTTTATTGTATGTGAGCTCTTGGGTTAGCATCATTTGCAGAGATATTTCCCTCAGTCCATATCTTTTCTTTCCTACATGTGTACTAGGCAATGAAAATCATGGGAAAAAAAAGCTTGCATAAACTTACTTGCAGATGTGCATGCATTTTCAATGCATACAGAGCAACTGTAGTTTATGCAATACCCTTCGTCAATGACTGAAATGTAAGTAGTGATGTTGTACAACTTATCTTCCATTTGTATTATGCTGGAATTAGCAGTTAATTTGGTTCCATTTTCAATCTGCCAGTGAAGTTCTGCCAAAGGATATCCAACTGTGGTACAAGAAAGACCTTTCTCACCACCTCGGTCGCTTTTGGTTACTTGCGGTACGGTATATCTGGCTGAAAACATGTTTTACAAGTTTAATGTTGCAAATCCAAGTTAGTGATGTACAGCTGGATTTAACAAGACCAACACCAATCGTTCCAGTAGCATCACAAACATTATAGGCTGAGTTTCCACTGATTCATGATGGCCTCTTTAAAAATGACAGGCGGGACCAATTCTGGGATTTCCAATCCTATCTCTGGGCTGTCTGACTTCCAGAAGTGCCTTTAAAGGATGCTGGCTTGTGACTGTCAAACATTGACAGCCGGAACTCCCCATTCATTGTGGAGCTCGGCACATCCTAGTCCTCCAATATATTCATGGAGTTGGACACAGTCTTTCATGAGTTATGGTTCATCCCCCTCCAATGGTCTCCTCATGAACTCTACTTTTCACAAGGGGACTTTTAAAAAGGTGAGTGCCAAAGATCCTCTTCAAGCCCTTTATAACAAACTATGCCCCTGCACCCAGCCCCATGGCCCCTCATTCCCCCAATGCCAAATGATGCCACTCTACCCACCCCGATGGTCCGATGGACCCTCATACACCCATGTCAACTTTTGTCTCTCCACTACCTCTCAAGGCCCCTGGTGTCCCCTATACCAAGCTATGGTACTGCAATGCTTATTGACCTATTTATAAACTGCATAGTACAGCAATGAGCCCTATAATGACAGCAGGGTGTGTAAAATAAGCTTTAAAAAATTCATTCGTTCATTACTTTCTACTGTGTTAAGGAAGTCACATTATGATAAGGGAATAAAAATATCAATCAGTAAGACCCTTTAAAGTATCAATAACAGAAATCACAAACTCTTCAAACTGCTTAGTTTTCTATAAAAAGAGTGAAATTGACCACATAGATCAGACTAGAGCTGTCAGTGAAGCAATGTTTTCTCTGGGGTGCAGCTATTTAACAAGTGTAATAGGGCTTCCTCGGTTTGCAGCTAAGGTTCATGATGTATGCTTGTCTAAGAGCCCAGACATCCATTACTCTATAAAGATCCATTACTCTTGAATGATGGAGTGAATGCAGGTGAATGCATTCTGTGTAGAAATATTGGGATAGTAGGTCTAAATTTTCATCCATGAGGTTGGCAATGGGATTGGGAAAATTCATGGCTCAGCAAGCCTGCCTCTGGAGAAAGTGCCCACAAGGCAAGATCTTCATTGGTGCGCGGGTGTGGGCTGCAGTTGAGCCAGCTGACCCAGGAGCAGCACTTTCTGGAAGCAGGATGTTTAAAAGGCCTCTCCAGTACCTCAGCCAAGGTGGTTGTTTGTCATTTGTGAATCCTGAAAGTAAATTATGACATGAGCTTCAACCACTGGGGCCTTAAAACCAAGCTCAATTGCTTTGTCACCCAATGTCTACTCATACATACTTTCAGAAGGTATTATTGGAATCAACCAGAAACAGGGATTCTGTCTGATTTTATGCCAACAACATTATAGCCAACTTCAGACGTACATGGCTAGCAACGTTAAATCATCACAAGTATTTATCTATCCTTAGGAACATGAGACCATACTGACACAGAAAAGACCAATATTATAAATATTGATGTAACCCTATTAGTTTTCATCTTCAATGCTTGATTTGAAATATTTCAATCTCTTGTACTGTTCTGGTGACAAAAAGGGATTTTCTTTACCTACCTTTCACCAAAAGTTCGGTATCTGCTGTTTTATAACCACTTGATTCACAGTCTACGAGAAGCTGATATTTCCCTTCATCCAAAATTTCCGTTTTCTCAATTATCAATGTTACATTTCCTGAATCTGTGAGACACCTTCTTCTTTCCGGGGCATTTGCTTTTTTATTGGATGTACATGGGATTCCAGTAGGATTCATTGTCATGTGAGTCCAGCTACAGTTACATTCTTTCTTCTTCATTGACTTGTACTCACAAGCCAAAACAGTGCGTTTGTTATGGATCCCTGTGACTGGATTCTTACACCAGACATTTATAAATGCGTCTGAAATAAATATAATGATCTATTAGCATTTATCCTTTATGGTACAGAGGCACGTAATAGAAACATTGAATATGGCAGAAGTTATATACTGGTATTACTCACCACCAGCTATAATGGTCACAAAGAAGGAAATCACAATAAAACAAAGAATTCTTGGAAAATGGTAAGTAGCCATTCTTTTCCGGGACTTTCAAGAACCTGTTTAAAATATTGGGATATTACTGTATCATTACTGGCACATAATCAGTTTTGGAGACATTTGTTTTGCACTCAAATGCTATATTTATTTGGCACAATTAATTGAGACTGGGTGCTCGGGTTCCTGAGTCTTGTGCTCAAAAATAGATCAAGCACTTACATGGTTATCTGCACATGCCTACTTGTGATCCGAGCAGTGTGGTCTCCACTTATGCTTATGCTGCAATTAGAACAGCAGTCTGAAACATGTACCACAGATTCCAGATAATAGCCCAGGATCTTTTATAACTGGCTAAATTGGTAAACATGACCTTGGTTTAACTACCCATCTGGGAATCAAGCTAGTATTGAATCAAATTGTCGGCCGAGGTCCGATGCTTACATCTGCAGTGTTTGAATGCACGTCCTTCGACTTCGGGGGAAAAGATGGTAATATTTGAGCCGTGTGAATAAATAAATGTTGCAGTTCACAAAAGTGTGAATAATTCGACTCCAAGCCCTGATGAACGGGATAGTACTGAGGTAAAGAATCTGGGGGCGATCTTACCGCTCGTCACAATGGTCAATCGTCGGGGCGAGCCGGTAAGATCGCAAGAGAGGCGAAAAAGCAGGTTCGTCCGGGAAGGGTGCGAGGCTGATGTAAATATTTCAATCTGCATTTCAATGTTATTAGTGAGCCCAGGACAGAATTGTTCAGGCTCACTTGCCTTAACGGCCTCAGAGGTGTAGATCCTCCCTGGCAAGGATCACCAGAAATGGGGACCGGATGTGATGGCCTCACCGTGTGACTGGAGGCCCCGCAGGTGGTCGGGGGAGGGGGAACAGTGCTCCTTTGGCAGTGCCAGCCTGGCTATCGGGGCAGCAATCGGCCGGGAGGCAGGGAATGGAGGTGGCAATCAGCCGGGGGTGGAGGGGTATGGGGGTGGCGATCAGATGAGGAAGCCAGCGATCATCTAGGGAGGACAGAGATGGGTCTGGGAGTTCAGTGATCATCCAGGGAGGCAATCAATCGAGGGGAGAAGCCAGAGATCGGCTGGGGAGACCAGCGATCGAGGGGAGTGGACAGTGATTGGCCGGAAGGGCCAGCGATTGAAGGGAGAGGCCAGCGATCGAGGATGGAGTCCAGCAATCATTAATAGATCTCTCAGTGTTCTCTGTGCACTTGTACACAGTACACTCAGAGATCAAGGTGTGTGTGCAATAGTGCTCCTCGCAGTCAGCAGCCGGCTTCCTGATGAGAATAGATTCCGTCCGCTCCCCTTACTGTCGTGAATCACACTTTGCCTCTCTTTTTGCACTAAGTGCCGCATGATTGCATCTGAGAGCTCACCCCAAAAAAGGGTGCGATTCTCTCCTGTTTTCACATTTGTTCAGCACTTATTTTGGTAAAATCGCCCCTTATATCTTTGTGATGGTAGTCACAATCACAACAGTTTTCACAGTAGAAATCATTAATTATCATGGCTAAAATAAGAGACTATTCATAGCAACATTGATTGGATGTTCTCCATTGAAAAAACAAAGTACAATGGTTTTATTATATATTTTCTTGTGTAAAACTGTTTCTTAAGTAGCGCTCATAGAGCTTCAAATTAAACAATGGAACACTATATGCAAATACATATTGATTTAATTTCAATTGTTTAAAATAATTAAATTAATACTGGTGTTGGAATTTCAGAGGGCAAAAGTTCGCAGAAATCCAACAAGAGTTGAAGGGCTGCACACCATTGTAATTTTCCTAAGTCACAAACATTTGAGTTCAGCTGTTAGCTTTTACCTGAAACATTTATAGTGGTAACTTGTGCCATTTCACTGAGAGCAGATGCTGGAAATCTATTTATTGGAACCTCATATTTTTAAATAGCTTTCAATGGAAAGAAGAGATTTTTTTACAAGCATTTAAAGAAAGCGAGGATAGCTAAGAGTAATTTGGGTCCTTTAAAGAGAGATGCAGATAACACTGTAATTAAAAATTGGGAAATGGCAGACTCCTTAATTATTTCCTTTGTACTGCAGTTCACAGGAGAGGAAGATGATAAAGTTCCAGAAATATGAGAAAATCGAGGGGAGTGGACAGCAATCAGCCGGGGGAGGCACGGTGGCACAGTGGCTAGCACTGCTGCCTCACTGCGCCAGGGACCCAGGTTCGAGTCCCGGCTTGGGTCACTGTCTGTGTGGAGTTTGCACATTCTCCCCGTGTCTGCATGGGTTTCCTCCGGGTGCTCCGGTTTCCTCCCACAGTCCAAAAGATGTGCAGGTTAGGTGGATTGGCCATGCTAAATTCTCCCTCAGTGTACCCGAACAGGCGCCGGAGTGTGGCAACTAGAGGATTTTCACAATAACTTCACTGCAGTGTGAATGTAAGCCTACTTGTGACTAATAAATAAACTTTAAACTTTAAAACCTAAAGGCAAATCAAAGGAAGGAACTTTGTGAGATTGCCCCATGTTCTTCAACACTTTGGATCATAAGAATCTATCAATCGCCCTTTAGAATATACAATTAATATATCAATTGCCATTTGCAGAAGATGGTTCCAAACAGTACAACACAGTCACACACTCGTACACATCTATGTTTAAATTCATTAGCACTGCTATAGTTAAAGAAAACGTGATCGGGCAGCTTTCCATCAAATTAGTTTTAACCAATTATTGGTCCTTATAATCTGCCATCCCTATTTCCTTAGTGTACTGCACTCGTCTGGGCCCAAAATCCCTAATCTTGATGGTCTGGGCCACTTGCGGACACCTAGAATGGGTCAGGTCTGGTATGGGTCAGTTTTGGTATGGGTCAGGTCTGGTATGGGTCAGTTCTGGTATGGGTCAGGTCTGGTATGGGTCAGTTCTGGTATGGGTCAGGTCTGGTATGGGTCAGGTCTGGTATGGGTCAGGTCTGGTATGGGTCAGTTCTGGTATGGGTCAGGTCTGGCATTGGTCAGTTCTGGTATGGGTCAGTTCTGGTATGGGTCAGGTCTGGGTCAGTTTTGGTATGAGTCAGGTCTGGTATGGGTCAGGTCTGGTATGGGTCAGGTCTGGTATTGGTCAGTTCTGGTATGGGTCAGTTCTGGTATGGGTCAGTTCTGGTATGAGTCAGTTCTGGTATGGGTCAGTTCTGGTATGGTTCAGGTCTGGTATGGGTCAGGTCTGGTATGGGTCAGGTCTGGTATGGGTCAGTTTTGGTATGGGTCAGGTCTGGTATGGGTCAGTTCTGGTATGGTTCAGGTCTGGTATGGGTCAGGTCTGGTATGGGTCAGTTCTGGTATGGTTCAGGTCTGGTATGGGTCAGGTCTGGTATGGGTCAGGTCTGGTATGGGTCAGTTTTGGTATGGGTCAGGTCTGGTATGGGTCAGTTCTGGTATGGGTCAGTTCTGGTATGGGTCAGTTCTGGTATGAGTCAGTTCTGGTGTGGGTCAGGTCTGGTGTGGGTCAGGTCTGGTATGGGTCAGTTCTGGTATGGGTCAGGTCTGGTATGGGTCAGATCTGGTATGGGTCAGGTCTGGTATGGGTCAGTTCTGGTATGGGTCAGTTTTGGTATGGGTCAGATCTGGTATGGGTCAGTTCTGGTATGGGTCAAGTCTGGTATGGGTCAGTTCTGGTGTGGGTCAGTTCTGGTGTGGGTCAGTTCTGGTGTGGGTCAGGTCTGGTATGGGTCAGTTCTGGTGTGGGTCAGTTCTGGTGTGGGTCAGTTCTGGTGTGGGTCAGGTCTGGTGTGGGTCAGGTCTGGTGTGGGTCAGTTCTGGTATGGGTCAGGTCTGGTATGGGTCAGTTCTGGTGTGGGTCAGGTCTGGTATGACTGGAGAACAGTCAATCATCAATGTTCCAGGATGATGAAGGGAAATGGGAGATCATGTGATGTTTAGACTGGTTGTGATCACCTGATTGAGGGAGGGTAGGACAGGAGACATATTTTCCAGAATTTCTCCTGCTCATTTGAATCTGGGTTTTATTGGATAGATTGGATGATTGGAGGAGATGGGGTGGGGTAGATGAAGAGTGAGGGGCAGGGGGGAATGATGAGGGGGGGTGGTGAGGAGGGGGCTGATGAGGAAGAGGGGTGATGTGGAGGGAGGTGATGTGAAGGGAGGTGATGTGTAGGGGATTGATAAGTAAGGGAGGAGGAGAGGAAGAGGAGGCGGGGGATGAGGAGTAGGATAAGGAGGGGGGCTTAGGAGGGAGATTGAGGAGATGTGGGTCAGAGGGGATAAGGAGGAGGGTGGGTGAGGGAAGGAGGGGGGTAGGAGGGGAATGGGGGAGGGTGGTGGGAGTTTTGTTCACCCCAGTTCTGCCCCTACTCAAAATGGAAATGAAAACCAGACGGGATATATAACATGCTCCTGATGTTTCCCACTCCCGGAAACACTCAGCAGCTCTGACAGCATCTGTGGAGAAAGAAACATATCAGCTCTGTGACCTCTCGTCAGATGTTGTAAGCAAGAAGATTAGAATTTATGTGAGCATTTTCCTTCTGTCAGAATGATAAACATGAAATGAGCAGATGGATAAGCGCACACTCACACAGACTATGCAACACACACACACAGACTATGCCACACATACACACACACACAAACTACACAACACACAGACACAGACACACATACACACACAGAGGGGGCAATCTTACCAAAAACATTCTAAGGGCTGCATGAGCGTGAAAACGGGAGAAAATCACACATTTTTTGGACGAGCTTCCAGACACAACTGTATGGCACTTAGAAAAAAAGAGCCAATCTGTGATTCTTGCCAGCAGGGGGAGTGGGCGGAGCCGATTCACGCCAGAAAACTGGCTGCTGAGCTCGAGGGGTGCCATTGTGTGGGTGCCCCAATCTCCCAGGTGTACAAGAGATCTGGCACTCCTCCCACCCCCTGGACATCACCCCCTCTGCCACGGTCATTCCCCCACCCCCCGTACGTCGTCCCACCCCCCCCATCATCACCCTGCTGCCCTGACTGATCACCAAACCCCCATCACCTGATCATAGTCCCGGCCAATTCCTAACCCTCCTGGATCCTAAAGCAGTGTACCCCCTTCCCTCCCCCCCATGGAACACCTGCTGCTTCCCCCATCATGGCCCCACCCCCTTCAAGCCCCGCTCACTCAGGCCATGCCCCCTTCCGGCTGTGCCCCCTTATGGCCTTGCTTCCATGGCACTGCCTAGTGCCCAGTGGGCAGGGGACAAGGTACCTAGTGGGCATTGCCAGGGTGCAAGGCTAGCAGTGCGAAGGTGCCAAGCTAGCCATGCCAGGCTTGCAATGCCCAAGAGGTGTAAAACCGGGTGTGAGCTTGATATTTCACCTCTCGCACGATCTTACTGGCTCGCCACATCAATTGGCTGGTTGGATGGGCCAGTAACATCGCCTCCACAAACTACACAAAACACAGACACACAGACTACACAAAACACACACAGAAACTACACAAAATACACACAGACTACACAAAACACACACAGAAACTACACAAAACACACACACATACAGACTACACAAAACACACACAGAAACTACACAAAATACACACAGACTACACAAAACACACACAGAGACTACACAAAATACACACAGACTACACAAAACACACACACAGATTACACAAAATACACACAGACTACACAAAACACACACACAGACTACACAAAACACCCACAGAAACTACACAAAATACACACAGACTACACAAAACACACACAGAGACTACACAAAATACACACACACAGACAGACTACACAAAACACACACACAGACTACACAAAACACACACAGAAACTACACAAAATACACACACAGACAGACTACACAAAACACACAGACAGACTACACAAAACACACACAGAAACTACACAAAATACACACAGACTACACAACACACAGAGACTACACAAAATACACACACACAGACAGACTACACAAAACACACACACAGACTACACAAAACACACACAGAAACTACACAAAATACACACAGACTACACAAAACACACACAGAGACTACACAAAATACACACACACAGACAGACTACACAAAACACACACAGAAACTATACAAAATACACACAGACTATACAAAACACACACAGAGACTACACAAAACACACACACACAGGCAGACTGCACAAAACACACACAGAAACTACACAAAATACACACACACAGAAAGACTACACAAAACACACACAGAGGGCCTGATTTTACCAAATCGCAGTAAAGTTGGGCGTCGTGCCTATACCGCGATCTGCACCCGAATCCGAGCAGATCGCAGCTTTACCGACACCCGATTCTGGCGCAGGTCCGGCGCATGCCCGAATCGGGCTGCCTGACGACTTAAATGCATTTGCATGCATTTAAATCGACTTAATGAACCGCGCGCCCAACTCTACCGCCAAATCCCACTTTACCGTCTTCTGGCCCGTTCCGCATCTGCGCTGTTACCGACCTGCAAAATAAAAGTCCGAAGTCGCCGCTGCAGCCTCCGAAGAGCGGGGTCAGAGACTGCAACGGCTCCCTGACCCAGGTCATCCTCTGGTCGGGGTGGGAGGGGGGTGGGAGGAGGAGAGGGGGTGTGATGTCTCATCCCCTGGGGGGTGTGGGGGGGTGGGAGGGGAGGGTGTGTGACGTCTCATCCACTGGGGGGGGAGGTGTGGGGGGGTGGGAGGGGAGGGTGTGTGACGTCTCATCCCCTGGGTGGGGAGAGGGGGTGTAACGTATCATCCCCTGGGGGGGAGGAGAGGGGGTGTGACGTATCCTCCTCTGGTCGGGGGTGGGGGGGGGGGTCGGGCTGCCAGTCTGCGGCCGATCCCTCCTGGCACCATCACTGGTACACTACCAGCCACAGATTACTCTTCCCTGCAGGGGCAAGAGAGCAGGAGAGGTGGCTGTGGCTGGTAGTGTACCAGTGATGGTGTATCACTTTACTCTGTGGAATCGGCCACTGTGGAATCGGCTGGTTCTGCTTCATCTTCTTAGCGAGAAATCGCTTCAGCCTGAAGGTTTTGTGGGATGGCATGGCCGCACGTCCATTCCGGCAGGAGGGATCGGCCGCAGACTGGCAGCTGACCGCCCCTCCCCCCCCCGACCAGAGGATGAGACGTCATACCCCCTTTCTTTCCCCCCCACCCCAGGGGTGATACGTCTCCCCCCTCTCCCCCCACCTCCCCCAGGGGATGATTGGTCACACCCCCTCCCACCCCACCCCCCCCGACCAGAGGATGAACGCCAGAGAGCCGCTCTTTCTGCTTTTTTTTACGAGCCCAGGTCAGAATTTTTTCGAACTGCGCATGCGCAGTTCAGAGCTCCAATCGGTCCGCCAGCACTAAGCCCCGCCCACAGCGCGGATCGGGCCGGAGCCGGCAAAACGCGTATGGGCGCGCTGCAAAGAGGATTCCAGGCGCGGATTTTTGTGACGCCCAGATTCGGCACTTAGGCTCAAAATGGTAAAATTCCCCCCACAGACTGCACAAAACACACACAGACTACACAAAACACACACAGACTACACAAAATACACACAGACTACACAAAATACACACAGACTACACAAAATACACACAGACTACACAAAACACACACAGACTACACAAAATACACACAGACAAACTACACAAAACACACACAGACTACACAAAATACACACAGACTACACAAAACACACAGACTACACAAAATACACACAGACTACACAAAATACACAGACAGACTACACAAAACACAGATACTACACAAAACACAGACCACACAAAACACACAGACTACACAAAACACAGAGTTCACAGAATACACACAGACTACACAAAATACACACAGACTACACAAAACACACAGACTACACAAAATACACAGACAGACTACACAAAACACACAGACTACACAAAACACAGAGTTCACAGAATACACACACACAAACTACACAAAAAATATACACAGAGATTACACAAAACACACACAGACTACACGGAAACTTACTGCTCTTTTTGTACCTGGGCTCTGATGAATATTCCCTTTCATTGAGAAGTGTGTTTAAAAATGAAAGCGATGCCTCCACGGACCGGGATCTTAAGTGAAAGGGGGAAAAAGCGGCATTGAACAAGCTTAAATAATTTCCCAGATCTGTTTACAGGAACAGCCGGAATTGTTTCGCAGAATCTTCCGTCAGCGCCACTTTCTGCAGATACCGAACTCAATGGGTCATTTTATAAATGTAGTTACAGATAGATCAAGCATTCAGAATTATTTACTGAAAAGGGCAGAAGCAAATCTATTGTAAACCGTCCAAAATGGTAATTCGGGGTCATTTCACTTCATACTATTTTGCCATTGTGGAATCTCTGGCATGGGGATCTAGCCTGAGGAATAATAGACTCTCAGTAAACGCCGATGTCGCGATCTGGTCGCTGCTCTCCTTTCTGTCGATGTGTCGAGATTATTTTGGAACATTCATCCTCACTAATCCAACTTTTCTCCCACCGAAATAAAACTGCGTGGGAAGTTCGAACGATGTAGCTTTTGGTATCGTTCCTGACAGCATTATCAAAATAGGGAATCTACTCTTGCCGGTCCTGTTCCCAATTTCTGTTAGAGTTTCTGTTTCATTATAAGGGACACGTGCCATTTAGATTTAATCATTGTCAGAAATCAGTCAAACGTGTGCATGATAGCTCCACCAATCCATGGTCATTCCAGAGGGTTCCCACCAGGGGGTTGACAGCAACCCCACCAGAACAGTTACAAAATGGTCAGGAGTGCAGATGCATCGATGTTGAATATCCTGCATGCAATGAAGCACACTTACCGACTTCGTCAGGGACACAAAAAGTATCAGCAGGTCTGACAGCATCTGTGGAGAGAGAAGAGATGATGTGGAGATGCCGGCGTTGGACTGGGGTAAGCACAGTAAGAAGTCTCACAACACCAGGTTAAAGTCCAACAGGTTTATTTGGTAGCAAATACCATAAGCTTTCAGAGCAATGCTCCTTCGTCAGATGGAGTGGTCTCTGTTCTCAAACAGGGCACAGACACAGAAATCAAATTACAGAATACTGATTAGAATGCAAATCTCTACAGCCAGCCAGGTCTTAAATGTACAGACAATGTGGGTGGAGGGAGCATTTTGAGAGGCCCTGTTTGAGGACAGAGACCACTCCATCTGACGAAGGAGCATTGCTCCGAAAGCTTATGGTATTTGCTACCAAATAAACCTGTTGGACTTTAACCTGGTGTTGTGAGACTTCTTACAGAGAGAAGAGAGCCAACGTTTGGAGTCTGGATGACTCTTGGTCAGCTCTGGGGAAGAGTCATCCAGACACGAAACATTGGTTCTGTTCTCTCCAGTCTCTTCATCCAGACTCCAAACTTTGGCACTATTCCCTCTCCACAGATGCTGTCAGGCTTGTTGAGATTTTCCAGCATTTTCTGTTTTTATTTCAGCGTCCAGCATTCACAATATTTTGCTTTTACACAAGAAGTGTTTATTAATAAGGAAAAATGTGTGTAGAAGCTGGCAGCTTTAATGGCTGGCTGCTCTGGCCTACATGTCATCATGTGGAGATGCTGGCGTTGGACTGGGGTAAACACAGTAAGAAGTTTAACAACACCAGATTAAAGTCCAACAGCTTTATTTGGTAGCAAAAGCCACACAAGCTTTCGGAGCTCCAAGCCCCTTCTTCAGGTGAGTGGGAATTCTGTTCACAAACAGGGCATATAAAGACACAGACTCAATTTACATGAATAATGGTTATTCATGTAAATTGAGTCTGTGTCTTTATATGCCCTGTTTGTGAACAGAATTCCCACTCACGTGAAGAAGGGGCTTGGAGTTCCGAAAGCTTGTGTGGCTTTTGCTACCAAATAAACCTGTTGGACTTTAATCTGGTGTTGTTAAACTTCTTACTACATGTCATCAACAGGCCTTCTGAATGTCTTCTACCTAAGAGAGAGCTCCACCCCCTGGGGTGATTACCCATTCTCAGTTCCAGTTGAACCATCAAGCCAGATGACCCTCTTACAGCTGTGTTGTCCCGAAAGGGGCAATCACCACATCCCTCTCCCTTCAACTCTTTTATACAATCTTCAAAACTAAGTTACTCAAGCCCAAATTCTAGCTAAACATTATACACATGTAAGAAGTCTCACAACACCAGGTTAAAGTCCAACGGGTTTATTTGGAATCACGAGTCCCCAGTCCAACGTCGGCATCTCCACATCATTATACACAGGAGTTGGGCAACTATAAATTGAGTCTTTGAGAGGGGGGGGGTTGTTTCTTGTAGAGAGGTGCAATTCTGTAGTCTGAGATGCTTCCACCGGATTGACATTAACAGGAACTACAATAATATATATCTCTTCTGGCACAGGTGGTTCATTACAACTTGCTTCCGTGGAGACATCAGTTATGTCTATCACAAGTCGATCCGGCACTCAGGCACTTTGGTACTTAAAATCTCGAAAACATTTCTTGATAGCTCATTCATGAGATCTTGAGTCTCGTGTGTCCAAACATAAACACTTACATTGGTAAGCTTTAACTATGCATAGTTCCAAATATAGCCTCGCATGGAACTCTTCCATACAACCTCGTTGATTGTCTATTTGTGCGACCAATTCTGCAATCTTGTTTTTGCATGAAATCTCAGTTTCTTTCTCTGTCTGAAATTGCTGATTTTGTTGTCAATTTCAATGCTTTTTTTTACCTCTTTGGTTAATTTCTCATTGCCAAGCTCCCCTTCTTCAAGCTCCTATTCTTCTGATTCAATTCTTCACTGGACTTGATTCTAATTTTCTGGATGCTTTTCATGGAGTTCAGCTTATTCTCCATTATCTTATTTAGTTCTCCTTCTTAACTTCATTTTGTAATGTGGTTTTCAAGTTTGCTGTCAGTCATTTCATCTTGTTGTTTTAATGTCTTCTCTCGAGCTTTAATTCATTTTGCTGATTCCTCTTTATGTTCAATAATGCTCTCTTTGCTCTCCTTTTATTTAAAAGAAACACTGCAGCAACTTCCTGTCTTTTCTTTTACCTAAGTTCCTCTTTTTAAAAAATCATAGTTACAGCTCTTGCTTCTGAGGGCTATTTTCTTCTATTTCTTTCCATATACTTCCAAACCTCTGACTGTAACAGCCAATTCAGACTTGCTCTGCGTTTGTCCCTCTGGGTCTTGCAATATCTCAACAACTCATCACTCACACAAATTGGTCACAGGCAGTGTCTGCATAATCCATCTTTATCCTTGTCACCAATGTAATGATGCACGTTTACAGACTTCCTCAGGAACACAAAAGGTATTTATTAATAAGCAAAGACTTAAGAGGCTTGCAACCTCACCAGCCCACTGGCTGTTCCAGTCCCCATATGTCTTCTACAGGTCTTCTAGATGTCTTCTGCCTAAGAGAGAGCTCCAAACTCAGGGGTGATTACCCACACTCAGTCCCAATTGGTCTCTCAATCCAGGTGACCCTCTTCTGTGGTGTTTTCCTTAAAGGGAAAATCTCCACATTATCACTCTGCCCCTCTAACCATTCTTCAGTATAAGAGGGGTGTGATACATTCCTCTTCCTGGGCTTGCTCACAGTCGCACTGTATCACCTGACAACAGCAAATATCAAACAATTGGATAGGTCAGTGAACAGATCTCTACTCATTATTGACCATTCACTTGAGCAGAGGGAGGATCTAGTGGATTCCTCGACACCCTTGTGCTGCAACCTGCTTAATTTTCAGAAATGCACTTTAATATAGTGGGATCGGTATGTTGTAAGATGTTGCATGTAGTTCAGTAGCTCTCAGGAAGAAGTTCTGAGTCTTGTATAGTTTGACAGTAAATGTTTATAAAGTACTAGCGACTATGTACATATACACAGTATAGGGTCTAAGGTAAGAGCTGTCTCCATGCTTGCCTCTACACACCTCTCTGTCCAGTACAAGACTCTAGATTGGGTCATGTGTTCCATTACATCTCTGTGTGGGCCGTACGATATCCACTTCCTATGCCAGATCCTTATACTACACTGTATACCTGTGCACAAACCCAGGGAGAATCTCCAGTTCGGCGCAGGGAGGTGGAATTCTTAACGGAGCCGCTGATTGACGCGGCTATGAATGGGCCACAACCCTTCACTTTTGAAAGGGAACCTGAAACTCTTGGGGTATATGGACATGGACTACTTCATTATCTGACCCAATCTAAATGGAACCGAACACTGCGATCATTAGCAAAATCATTCACTTCTCACTTTGTGATGCCGAGCAGATGACTGATGAAGCAACTTTAGATTAGACCTGAGGACCTCCTGGGCCTTGGGTTAATGACCCCAGGAATGTTTTATTACATTAAGAGTTCCAAAGAAATGCTAATTGTTACTGGTAACAACGACCCTGGAATCTTTCTAATGGCTTAGAATCTTTCTAACGGCACGGTAGCACAGTGGTTAGCACTGCTGCTTCACAGCACCAGTGTCCTGGGTTCGATTCCCGGCTCGGGTCACTGTCTGTGTGAAGTTTGCACATTCTCCTCGTGTCTGCGTGGGTTTCCTCTGGGTGCTCTGGTTTCCTCCCACAGTCCAAAGATGTGCGGGTTAGGTTGATTGGCCAGGTTAAAAATTGCCCCTTAGAGTCCTGAGATGCGTAGGTTAGAGGGATTAGCGGGTAAAATATGTGGGGGTAGGGCCTGGGTGGGATTGTGGTCGGTGCAGACTCGATGGGCCGAATGGCCTCCTTCTGCACTGTAGGGTTTCTATGATTCTATGATTCTATGAACCTTCTCTGTAATTTCTCTAAAGCCTTCACAGCCTTTCTCAAGTATAAGGCCTAACTAGCATTTTATACAGCTTCAGCAAATCTACAAATGGCTAATGAGGAAAAAATAATCTTGTACAATCTCGCCCGTGACTGAGAGAGACAAGGACATTTTTTATGATGCAAAACATTGGGAACAATAGCTTTTAGGGAGGGAAAACCAAGTCAGTTACTTACATCACAAAATAAAACTTTGTAAAGCGTTGGGTAAATAGCACGACAAATATTATAACAGTGGTGCCCATAACTCTTATCATCAGGGGTGTGTCATATATTTGTTTTG
Source organism: Mustelus asterias (assembly GCF_964213995.1). NCBI lineage: Eukaryota > Metazoa > Chordata > Chondrichthyes > Carcharhiniformes > Triakidae > Mustelus > Mustelus asterias. The sequence continues at coordinate 79,535,017 of NC_135812.1, read as the reverse complement.
TGTCATGTGACATATTGCTTACTAAATTATCATCATTAACGCAATAGAAAAGCTGCTGTGACTTTAACACCGGGAACTATACTTCAGCTCTTAGACTACCTGTAAGTAATACCAAGATAGATCAGCTAATAATTTAATGAGCGTCTGCAAGAGATCCAATAAAATGGCAAATAATTAGATTTTGCAATGGTTTTCAATTTTTATCGCATTTCTATGTTCATTAATTAAATATATCAAAGTACAAAACTTTTCAAACTCTGATTTTTCTAGATCTAAAGCAATCTGAATTAATATGACTTTATTAGTTGAGAAAATATGTCTTCATGTCTTACTTATTAAAGCTAACAAATTACTTGAAAATCAGGATTTGGACTCCATTTTGTCATATGGATATAACAGGAATTTTGGATAACTTTATAGCCTTGGTATGTGCCTGAGAATGGATGTAAGATAAGCTGCATGCTAAAATTGGCCTTTACTCTATTTTTCAAATGGTTTTCACAAGAGACTGACTTCCATGTCTTTTTTTTTGGTTGTTTTCTCCCTCTCCCACAGGTTCCACAGGTGGCAGCAATATTCTGATAGCTTGTGTAAGTGGATATTAGATAGCAGGCTGTTTCACCACAGAGCATATCAACACCAAACAGATCTACTGCCCATACACACAGGAGTTACTGGACAGTAATCGGGAGCAGGAATGTTCTTGAGTTTATTTAACCTCCCTAGTTTCTCACCAGGAGAAAGTGAAAAAAGGCAGTGCAGTGGAATTGCAAATAAGAAAATGTTATATTTGTAAAACCCCTTTCATATGTTCCAAAGCGCTTTCTGTCTAATGAAATATTTTTGAAGCAATTTCGCTGAGGAATCTTGGCAACAAGAGCAGGCAGGATCTGAAAGAAAAAATAGAAGATGCTGGAAAAACTCTGGTAGCACCTGTGGAGAGAGAAACAGAGTTAACATTGCAAGTCAGAAGGGCTCTTCTTCAGAGCTGAGGAGAGGTAAAAATGGTGGTGGGTTTTATTCTATTAAAAATAGGTTGGTGAGGGGCGGGGCGGTTTGATTTGATTTGACTGGAGTTGATGCGTGCCGTGACTAACGTTTCGAAGCACTTCATAATGATGAATGTCAGAGGCACTGGGCAGTAGTCATTGATGCATGTTGCCTGGCTTTTCTTTGGCACAGGGACGATGGTCGTCTTCTTGAAGCAGGTACGCACCTCAGATTGGAGTAAGGAGAGGATGAAGATGTTTGTGAAACCCTCACCAGCTGGTCCACGCAGGATCTGGGTGCTCATCTGGGAACCCCATCCAGGCTACTCGCTTTCTGTGGGTTAACTTTCAAGAAGGCCGATCTGACGTCTGCAATGGTGACCTCAGATACCGGTTCGACTGAGGCTTCCGGGGCAAATGACGTCCTCTCGCTGGCCTCTTGCTCAAGGTGAACATAGAATGCGTAGAGCTCATCGGGGAGGGGTACGTTGTTGCTAGCGATTCTACGTGCCTTCACCTTGTAGTCTGTTATGTCGTGTAAACCCTGCCATAATCGACAAGTGTTCGTGTGGCTGGCCCGGAACTCTACCTTGGTCTGGTACTGTCTCTTGGCATCTTTGATGGTTCTCTATAGACCATATCTGGTTTCTTGTATAGGTCAGGGTCAACTGACTTGAACACTTCAGACCTGGACTTCAGTAAGCAGTGGATGTCCCTGTTCATCCATGGTTTTCAGTTGGAAAATACATGGATTTGTTTCTTTGGCACAGTCTTCTACACACTGACTGATGAAGTGGAGCAGGTGGAGAAAATAGCTGAAGTTAAAGTTTATTTATTAGTCAATAGTAGGCTACATTAACACAGCAATGAAGTTACAATGAAAATCCCCTAGTTGCCACACTCTGGTGCCTGTTCGGGTACACTGAGGGAGAATTTAGCATGGCCAATCCACCTAACCAGCGCATCTTTCGGACTGTGGGAGGAAACCGGAGCACCCAGAGGAAACCCACACAGACACAAGGAGAACATGCTGACTCTGCATAGACAGGGACCTAAGCCAGGAATTGAACATGGGTCCCTGGCGCTGTGAGGCAGCAATGCTAACCACTGTGCCGTTGGTGATCAAGAGAGATTATATTGGAAAAATGTCAAGGACACAAGATAAATGGAGTGGTAATGACAGTAATAAAGATTAAAGCAAGTGTTGAATATAGAAGAAAGGCTGACTCTGAAAGCAAGATAGCAGAATGTGTCAATGGCAGAATAAGGATCAGTGCTTTCTGAAAGCAGGGTCTCTGTTTAATGTCTCATTCAAAACTTAGCACCTCTGAAAGTGCAGCACTCTCCCAGTCTTGCAGTAGAGCATCCGCTTAGATTATTTGCCCAAATCTCTAAAGGAGGATTTGAACCCATGACACAGAAGTGAGAGTGCCAACTACTGAGCCATAGTTGACAGCTTCTAATTATCCATTCAGTTTTTGAATGCTTTTCCAAAAACACGAGTGACACGCAGTTAGAGTGATATGTTTAAGTTATCTTTAAGCAGTTCGATGATAAAGCCAAATGTAAAAAAATGACAAACTCCAGAGCAGCTCAAGTTTTAAATCTGGACACCAAGAGGAACAAAAGTCTCAGATCTACAGCGCCTTCATAAGTTAGCTGTCAAAAAGCCTAGTTGGATGCACCGGTGTCATTTCCACAAGGAAGATTTCTTTGATTTATTTCTCAGTACTTCTGCAGTGTTTTAAAGACAATTTGAATCACATGCAATGAAATTGAATGAGTATTTAAAACGAGAAAAAGGAGGAAGGCAAAAATAGCTCCAGGGCCTAACCAGTATCTTGAGAATGGGAATGATACTTGTTAAACAAGCTAAAAAACAAGGCAAGAGAACAAACGATACTCTATGGGGAAAGTATGCATCACAGGTCTCGATAATTATAGCCAAACCCAGACTGCCTCAAGCTATATCAGGTAGTACATTTCAACGTTTGGGATTTCTTTTGAAGTTGTTACACATTAGTCAAGTGTAGGTGTAGTAAAGAACATAAGCAGTCGTTTAACTCTGGTGTTGTAACCAGCAGTTCTCATAGATCATAGAAACCCTACAGTACAGAAAGAGGCCATTCGGCCCATCGAGTCTGCACCGACCACAATCCCACCCAGGCCCTACCCCCATAACCCTACATATTTTACGCACTAATCCCTCTAACCTACGCATCTCAGGACACTAAGGGGCAATTTTAGCATGGCCAATCAACCTAACCCACACATCTTTGGACTGTGGGAGGAAACCGGAGCATCCGGAGGAAACCCACGCAGACACGAGGAGAATGTGCAAACTCCACACAGACAGTGACCCAAGCTGGGAATCGAACCCAGGTCCCTGGAGCTGTGAAGCAGCAGTGCTAATCACTGTGCTACCGTGCTGCCCTACCCTCCCACTCTCTGGCGGGGAGTTCTGAACGTTTTCTCTGTTGACCTGTATCATTAAGATAAACATGTAATATGATAGGCATGCCAGGTAAGTTACAGGCTCACTAATTTATTACCACATAATGGAAAGAACGATAATGCTACATAATTAATTTTCATTAAACATGTCAACTAACATAGAGGGTGGGGGGTAGGGGGGGTGGGTGGGGTGGGGGGAGGGTGGGGGTGGGGGGGAGGGTGGGGGGAGGGTGGGGGGGGTGGGGGAGAGGGGGGGTGGGGGGGAGGGTGGGGGGTGGGGGTGGGAGGGTATTGGGGGGGAGGGTGGGGGGTGGGGGGAGGGTGGTGTGGGGTGGGGGGAGGGTGGGGTGGGGAGTGTGTGGTGGGGTGTGTGGGGTGGGGTGGGGGGAGGGAAGGTGGGGGGTTTTGGGGGGAGGGTGGGGGTGGGGGGGAGGGAAGGTGGGGTGCGTTGGGGGGGAGGGTGGGGTGTGTGGGGGGGAGGGTGGGGGGTGGGGGGGAGGGAGGGTGGGGGGGGAGGGAGGGAGGGTGGGGGTGTGGGGGTCAGGGAGGGTGGGTGGGGTGGGCGGTTGGGAGGGAGGGTGGTGGGGTTGGGGGGGAGGAGGGTGGGGGTGTGGTGGAGGGGGAGGGAGGATGGTGGGGGTGGGGGGAGGAGGGTGGGGATGGGGGGGAGGGAGGGTGGGGGGAGGTGGGGGTGGTGGGGGGGAGGGAGGGTGGTGGGGGTGGGGGGGAGAAGGGTGGGGTGGAGGGGGAGGAGAGAGGAGGAAGGTGGGGAGGGTGGGGGGGAAGGTGGGGGGGAAGGTGGGGAGGGTGGGGAGGGTGGGGGGAGAGGGGGGGCGTGAGGGGGGAGTGTGGAGGGGGGGAGGGTCGGGGGGATGGGGGGAGGGGAGGGTGTGTTGAAGACAATCTTTTGACATGGTGTGTTGTGATTCAGGACATGCTGGCTGAAGAAGGGAATTGGATAGATATTTGAAGGAAAAACATTGCAGAGCAATCGGGAGGATGTTCAGTATGTTGGGTCATGCCCCTTTAAGAGAACATGTCAGGTGAGCTGGGACTGAAACTCCACTCTGTGTGGAGCTTGCCTTGCCCTTCTTGTGCTCACTGTTCGTGCACTACCACTGACATTGTGTTCCTTATTAGTCTCTCTATCAGACCTCAGAGATAATAGGAGAGGGGAGGGGAGGGGAGGAGGAGAGCAATGGGGGAGAGGGAGTGGGATTCATTGGATGGCTCTTTCAAAAACACAATGGGCAGAATGGCCTCCTCCTGTGCTGTAACCAGTCAGTGACTCTCAGAACTCCGTAATGCTAAGATTATTAAACCAGATTGCACATGTAACTGTTTGTGAGTTGCATAATGCTTAGCTGTAACATTTCACCATATATAATTTCTATCCTATATAACAAGAATCAATTCCTTTTTCTCCATATATGGTGTCAACAAGAAAATAGATAACAACGTGTTGGTACTCATTTATATGATGTTACTTAACTGAGTCGTAAACACCATTTTAGTTAATGATTCAATTCTCGCATGTGGAGAATAAGTCGTTGTTCATGTTGAAATTGAGCTGCAATAGAGTATATGATTTAATTTCTTGCAATTGGGGAAGGATTTGGGAATTATTGCAAGAGTATGAAAACAGTTCACATTGGCTGTTGGGGGTAACCAAATGAATGGCAGTTTTGGAAATAAACCCGTTTTAAGGCAAAGACTGGGGGCGGAATTTTACGAAGTGTCCAGTTAGTGTGAAAACGGGAGAGTTCCTGACTCGTTTTTCGGGCGAGTTTTCACACCCAACCTTATGCAATCATCTTTGCAAAAATGGGCTGGACCACTTCTAGCCATTAGTGACAGTGGGCGGGGCTTAATTCACCAGACAGCCAGCAGCTCAGGTCAGAGCCACAAACTGTGCATGTGCAGGAAAAGCGAAAAGAAAAGCAGCTCCCCTGCCGTAGAAACCACCCCCCCAACCCCGGGTTAGATACAGCCTTCCCCCCCCCCACACCACCACAAACATCGGAGACCCTCGCAACATTACTGACCCCCCCTATCCCCCCCTTGGACCCCATTGCACATGGCCCACTCCTCACCCCCCTTGACCCCAATGGCTGACTGACATGACCCTCTCTCTCTCTGCTGCCCTCGATCATCACAGAGGCACAAACCCACCCCCTTCGCCTCCATCAGCACACCTGCAAGTGCTGACTTGGCTTCCCCTCCATGGTAATGAGGCAAACTCGCTGGAATGCTCTAATGGGCACGTGACTCACCCAAACTGCCTGCAGCTGATCTGCCCTAACAAGGGAGAGCTCTATTAAAAACCCCAAGGATGGACAGCCAGGCAGGCAGTGCAGGAAGAAATGGCCTCCAGGAAGACAGTTCCCCGTTTTTCTGAAGCTGATCTGGCCAGGTTGCTGGAGCAGTGGAGGCAAGGCGGGACACCCTCTTCCTCCAGCAAGATGCCAGGGGAAGAGATGGAGTTGCAGCTTGGGAGGCGATGGTAGCATGTGTTAGTGTCAGGGCACTGGCCAGGAGAACCAGGAAGCAGTGCTGCAAAAAAACTGAATGACCTCATCCGAGCAGCAAGGGTGAGTGTTTAACCTCATCCAGCATCTTCCCCCTAAATTGATATTTGAATCATCGATAGTCAAGGGTGAGGTGCCTGAAGATTGGAGAGTGGCAAATGTTGTGCCTTTGTTTAAAAAGGGCTGCAGGGAAAAGCCTGGAAACTACAGGCCAGTTAGCCTCACATCTGTGGTGGGTAAATTGTTGGAAGGTATTTTGAGAGACAGGATCTACAGGCATTTAGAGATGCAAGGACTGATTAGGGACAGTCAGCATGGCTTTGTGAGTGGAAAATCATGTCTCACAAATTTAATTGAGTTTTTTGAAGGGGTAACCAAGAAGGTAGATGAGGGCAGTGCAGTTGATGTTGTCTACATGGACTTTAGCAAAACCTTTGACAACGTACCGTATGGTAGGTTTTGGAATAAAGTTAAATCTCACGGGATCCAGGGTGAGGTATCTAAATGGATACAAAATTGGCTTCTTGACAGAAGCCAGAGGGTGGTTGTAGAGAGTTGTTTTTCAAACTGGAGACCTGTGACCAGCGGTGTGCCTCAGGGATCAGTGTTGGGCCCACTGTTATTTGTCATTTATATTAATGATTTGGATGAGAATATAAGGGGCATGGTTAGTAAGTTTGCAGATGACACCAAGATTGGTGGCATGGTGGACAGTGAGGAAGGTTATCTCCAATTGCAGTGGGATCTTGATCAATTGGGCCAGTGGGCTGACGAATGGCAGATGGAGTTTAATTTAGACAAATGCGAGGTATTGCATTTTGGTAGATTGAACGAGGGCGGGACTTACTCAGTTAATGGTAGGATGTTGGGGAGAGTTACAGAACAAAGAGATCGAGGGGTGCATGTTCATAGCTCCTTGAAAGTGGAGTCACAGGTGGACAGAATGGTGAAGAAGGCATTCGGCATGCTTGGTTTCATCGGTCAGAATATTGAATACGGGAGTTCGGACGTCTTGTTGAAGTTGTACAAGACATTGGTAAGGCCACACTTGGAATACTGTGTGCAGTACTGGTCACCCTATTATCGAAAGGATATTATTAAAGAAGAAAGAGTGCAGAAAAGATTTACTAGGATGCTACCGGGACTTGATGGCTTGAGTTATAAGGAGAGGCTGAATAGACTGGGACCTTTTTCTCTGGAGCGTAGGAGGCTGAGGGGTGACCTTATAGAGATCTATAAAATAATGAGGGGCACAGATCAGCTAGATAGTTAATATCTTTTCCCAAAGGTAGGGGAGTCTAAAACTAGAGGGCATAGGTTTAAGGTGAGAGGGGAGAGATACAAAAGTGTCCAGAGGGGCAATTTTTCACAGAGGGTGGTGAGTGTCTGGAACAAGCTGCCAGAGGTAGTTGTAGAGGCAGGTACAATTTTGTCTTTTAAAAAGCGTTTAGATAGTTACATGGGTACGATGGGTATAGAGGGATATGGGCCAAATGCGGGCAATTGGGATTAGCTTAGGGGTTTTTAAAAAAAGAATAAGGGTGGCATGGACAAGTTGGGCCGAAGGGCCTGTTTCCATGCTGTAAACCTCTATGACTCTATGACTCTAAATGACCCCCAGATCCCCCCACACCCAGAACCTCCCTCTTCCTCCCCAAGAGTATCACAGCCCTTGCTCTCTGAGGGCCTGATACTCTCCAGGACTTGGGCCTCAGATTTTGCATGGCTCCTTCTGTCCCCATAGAAAAAGAATGTCCATAATCACCAGGAGAGGGGTGATGTGCCCAAGATTCAGGTCCTCACCCCATTTGAGCGGACACTGGAGCTTGCGGGAAAGGAGGGGATGCTGACAGTTAGTCACAGCATGGTCAGGCTGGGGCATAGAAGTGAGCATCTGCCAATCCTCTACTTGTTGGAGTTGTCTCAAGTAAGTTGCATGCAGCTCAGATTCCGCTCCCTCCCTTGCACTTAACTTTGTGTCCTGTGTTGCAGGAAGGGACCCCGATGCACCCAGGCCACCTTGCATCGCGGCCCCCACTGCTGTTCCCGCCCATCCTGCCCTGACAGCTCGGAAGACTCCTCGGAGGAAGCCGATGAAGGAGCTCTGAAGCCGGCACCGGTTTTGTGTCAGCTTTCATCTCACAATTCACCATCCCAGTGAGTCTCACATGAGTGGGTTAATTTAGTCGCGAGGCATCTGGGTCATTCTCTGCTGTGCACGACACATCTGCTGATGTACATCAGGTGAAGGAACAAACATCCAAAGTCTCTGGCATGTGGGGACCTGCCGGAGGCGAGGACTCAGCTGGCCCCAGGCTACATGCTGGGCCTCTGTGATCATCTCTCCCTCAGCTGCTGCAGATGCAGCAATAGAGCCAGGGAATGCAAGAGGGGCTGACGGCCACACTGGACCAACTGCGAGGCTCTTGGGAGGAGTTCCAAAGCTTGCAGGCAGACAAGCTATTGCTTGTCTTGTGTGCTTCCCAGGCCAACACTGCAAGGGTGGCGTCTGCTTGTGGCAGGAAATCTTCACCATGATTGGCAGGCTCCAAGCGATGGCCCAGTCACAGCGGGCTACAGCTGTGGGCCTCAACAGGTTTCTCGAGATTCTGTGACCCATGGTTGAGAGGCGGGACAGCGTGGAGACACGGCAGGCTATGGCAGCAGCCTTTGAGAACGTGGCCCAGTCACGTGGCTAAGGGACTGCAGAGCATGGCCCAGTCTCAGAGGGCACTTTCTGCTGCCATTGACAGGTGGCCCTGATGCAGAGGGCCATCACTAAGGGCTCGGCCACCAGGTCAAGAACGCAAGTGGTCCTCCAGGACTGGCAGGGCTAGCTGATACCAAAGCTTCTGGAGCTCACTGTAGAAGCACTACCATCCCATGGGGTGACCCAGGGGCCCACAGGAAACCTCGTCCTCTGCCTGCAATTCGTCCTCCTGCTCCTCCTCACAAACACACGCCCAGAACCCATGCAGTAGTGACCACAGTGCTGCTTGACAAGTCCTGAGGCTGCAGCAGTACCACTTCAGAGAGTTTCCAGCCCATTCCTCATCAGTAACAGTGCTTGCTGCTGCCAGCACTAGGACCCAGAGTCAGCACTAAGACCTGAGGTCAGCACTTTGAGCCAGGTCTGTGCCACCATGAAACATCTCCCCCCCCCCCACCCCACCCACCCCAAGCAGCACGGTGCAATTTGAAAGCAGAGACTTAGAAATTATAGACTTATTGTAGAAATTGTAGACTTAACTCCTCTCTCACCCCACTGCTCAAGTGCCTGAATGTGATTTATACATGAGATGTTTTCCTGACTGATCCAGCTGCAGTGAGCGAGGTCGGTAAGGCAAGTGAACTGGGACAATTGGGAGTGAAGCTTGTTACTTGCAGTGTGATGAACGCAAGGAAAATGCGAATTGACATTTCGCCCGTTTTGGGCGGGGTCTCGATTGCAACGATTTATTTTCTCTTGGTAAACTGGGAATGGGCACAAAAACAGGCGCCTTTCCTACTAGGTACATCACGCCCGATTTTATGACGTTTTCCTCTGAAAAACGGGTGCAATGAGGTTGTAAAATTCCGCCCTGGCTTCAGATTGATCCTGTCCTCAATATATGACTATTGAATTTAACAGTGATTTGCCAGGGGAAAGTTGTGTTGTGCTCACTGCCAATGAATTGCTTAACTCTTTGAAACCCTTCCTACTTTTAATATTTTTACACAGTGAAGTATTAAAAAACCATTTCCATTATACCTGCCAACATCGAGAAACTGACATCAAAGCAAAATACTGCGGATACCGGAAATCAGAATAAAAACAGAAAATGCTGGAAACACTCCAACATGACACTGAAAATGAGTCATATCGGACTCAAAACATTGGGGCGAATATTACCGTCTTGCCCAGCAGGGGAGCGGGCAAGGGGCAGACCATGGAAAGGTCTGTTGATCTCGGAGGTCGGGGGGGGGGGGGGGGGTGATTTTTTGGTTTCGCGGTGAACGAGGCCAGATAATCCCACACGTTAAATTTGTTTCACTCTCTGCAGATGCTGCCTGACCTGCTGAGTATTTCCAGCATTTTCTGCACTCATTATTATTGAGAAACTGATATTCAATGCGTAAAAATGAAAATGAGCACATTTTAACTCAAGAGAAGAATTAAAGATTGGATTGTAAATAGAAAACCAGATTGTTTTTGATCGAGGTCTCCGTCTGAAACAGTCTGTTCACAACCTTGCTAGCAGATTGGTCACCCAGGCAAACCTCTGACCACATATCCACTCCATCATCAAACCCACCTATTTCCACCTACTTGGCTCAGCTATCCTCCAGCCTCAGTTTTCCAGCTGCTGAAATCCTCATCCATACCTTTGTCACCTCCAGGCATGTCTTTTGGAACATACTTTTAACTGGCCCCCCATGTTTTACTCTCTGTAAATTTGAGGTCCTCGGATGGGGTTGTCCAGGTCCTAACTCAGAGCTTTCCCAGTTAAGACAGTTTATGAGTGCCTACATGTGGAACACCTTTTCCAGCCCCTTCCTCATGTGGGGTGAGCAGAGGGGACTCTGAAAATGATGTTCCATGCTGGGTATTCAGTCACAAATCTAAGAGCTGGGAGACCTATAGAACCATATAACCATAGAAAAGTTACAGCACATAAGGAGGCCATTCAGCCCATCTTTTCTCTGCCAGCCCAAGGACACAGTAAGAGTTTTAACAACACCAGGTTAAAGTCCAACAGGTTTATTTGGTAGCAAATACCATTAGCTTTCGGAGCGTTGCTCCTTCGTCAGATGGAGTGGAAATCTGCTCTCAAACAGGGTACAAAAACATAAAATCAAGTTACTGAATACTGATTAGAATGCGAATCCCTACAACCAACCAGATCTTAAAGATACAGGCAATGTGAGTGGAGGGAGCATTAAGGGAACATAACCTGTGCTTAATGCTCCCTCCACTCACATTGCCTGTATCTTTAAGATCTGGTTGGTTGTAGGGATTCGCATTCTAATCAGTATTCAGTAACTTGATTTTGTGTCTCTGTGCCCTGTTTGAGAGCAGATTTCCACTCCATCTGACGAAGGAGCAGCGCTCCGAAAGCCAATGGTATTTGCTACCAAATAAACCTGTTGGACTTTAACCTGGTGTTGTTAAAACTCTTACTGTGTTCACCCCATCTCCACATCATGAAGCCCAAGGACACCCAGGCGCCCTTTATAATCCCATCTTACTGCAACCAGACCATAGCCTTGTAGCTTGCAGCACTTAAGGTGCAGATAAGTCTTTTGAAAAGAGTTTAGGGTCTCTGCCTCCACCACCAACTCAGGCAGCGAATTCCAGACACCCACGGTTTACTCAGGGACACCGTGACAATCTGAGAATGTCAATCTCACTGCAGCCTTCATCCATCTTCATAGCTGTTGATATGAACATGTGTCTCATTCATTCCCCTGTTCCACCCACCATTGAGGACTTGAAACATGTACATTAATAGATACTCCCTCCTCCAGGTCCACCCAGGTCAGTGTAGCAGGTTCACCTTCTGCACCTTTTAGATGGGACAGTGCTGATGGAAAGACAAGCTGTGAACAGAACTATAATGAGTCTGCCTCCCTCAGAGTGAGATCCAGTACCATTGGGAAGGTAGAGACATTAAGCACAAAACATCAATTGAAGCTTTCACCGAGCACAAAAGGACATTTTAGGACAGGTTACTTTTTCAGTTTTAAAGTTTATTTATTAGTCACAAGTAAGCTCACATTAACACTGTAATTAAGTTATTGTGAAAATCCCCTAGTTGCCACACTCCGGCACCTGTTCGGGTGCACTGAGAGAGAATTTAGCATGGCCCAATCCACCTAACCAGCATGTCTTTGGACCATGGGAGGAAACCGGAGCACCCGGAGTAAACCCACACAGACACGAGGAGAATGTGCAAACTCCATACAGACAGTGACCCAAGCCGGGAATCGAACCCGGGTCCCTAGCACTGTGAGGCAGCAGTGCTAACCACTGTGCCACCACGCCACCCATCAGAGGTAGTTGTTAAGGAGCATCTTAAAAAATGATCTCTAGCAAGCTACATTGACCCAAACATCAATGCAGCATACCCAGGGCATAGCTCATGAGCATTTTGAATATTGAAGGCCATAGTTGTACCAGTCTTTAGTTTTGTCAGTGTCACGGTACAGTTAACTGCTTAGCTCTGATAATAGGAACTTAAAACAGTGTGTGAGTTACAGCTAATCGTGAATCCAATAATTACATTCATAATTTATAATATTGAGATTGCATTATTGGTTTTCCATAAACCATAGAAAGTTCACAGGAATTGTTACTTGTAGAAAGCTATTGATATAATGGCCGGAATTTTACCACCTCGCCCCCCCCCCCGAATCGCGGAGGCTCACAGAAAGAAATCTTGCCTCGGGCAGGATTTTACGCGCCTTGCGAGGTCGTAAAATCCCGATCAATAAATACAAACATGAAATGTTCATGTACACATAGTTTATTAGCTTTGTACTTTATACTGTATTTAAAATTCGATCTATTAGATTAACTTGAAATTGGGCGCTTCAACAATTTATGACATATAATGATCGGAATTTGAACCGCCAGGTGACATGAATTCTCTAAGTAAGGGAACGGAAAGTCTAATTGAGCACATTATCCTATTTATGAAATAAATATCATATAAGTAAGATTTTAGATGAATTTTGTTGAACTATTGCAGTAGTAAGCATGTTTGCTGCAATGTCTGGTTAAGTTAAATTGAAACTGGCAATGTGAAATATATTTGTCTCCTTCCTGCAAGTTTTGCATTGCAAAATTTTGCAGCTGAAATCTTGCTCTCAAATGACAGTCCCTGTCCAATCCCTCTGTCAGAGGTTACAGACTAAAGTTTACAGAATGAATAAACAAGGGTTGCATTGTCTGATTCAGTTACTGAGCCGTCCCTCACTATAGAATTTGTTTCAAGCAGACTAACATATTAATATTCATATTGGCATTGACTTCATTTGGTTTTACTTGAGTCTACAAAACAATAAGTTCAGCTTGCATTTTTATACTGTCTTTAATGTTGCAAACATTCCGAAACTTCGCAAAAGTGTCATCAAACAACACCGAGCAACCTAAGGAGATTTCAGGATGGGGGTTAAGGTGTGTCTTAAAGGAGAAGGGTGCACTGGAGAGGGTTGGGAAGGAATTCCAGAGTTTAGGGCCTGGGCAGCTGCAGGCGGAGCCACCATTGGTGGTGTGATTGAAATTGGGAATGTGCAGAAAGCCAGAACAATGAACAAATAACAAAGAACAATACAGCACAGGAACAGGCCCTTCGGCCCTCCAAGCCCGCGCCGCTCCCTGGTCCAAACTAGACCATTCTTTTATATCCCTCCATTCCCACTCCGTTCATGTGACTATCCAGATAAGTCTTAAACGTTCCCAGTGTGTCTGTCTCCACCACCTTGCCCGGCAGCGCATTCCAGGCCCCCACCACCCTCTGTGTAAAATACGTCCTTCTGATATCTGTGTTAAACCTCCCCCCCCTCACCTTGAACCTATGACCCCTCGTGAACGTTACCACCGACCTGGGAAAAAGCTTCCCACCGTTCACCCTATCTATGCCTTTCATAATTTTATACACCTCTATTAGGTCACCCCTCATCCTCCGTCTTTGCAGTGAGAACAACCCCAGTTTACCCAATCTCTCCTCATAACTAAGCCCTTCCATACCAGGCAACATCCTGGTAAACCTCCTCTGACACTCTCTAAAGCCTCCACGTCCTTCTGGTAGTGTGGCGACCAGAACTGGGCGCAGTATTCCAAATGCGGCCGAATACAAGTGCAACATCAGACCCCAACTTTTATACTCTATGCCCTGTCCTATAAAGGCAAGCATGCCATATGCCTTATTCACTACCTTCTCCACCTGTGACGTCACCTTCAAGGATGTGGACTTGCACACCCAGGTCCCTCTGCGTACACCCTTTATGGTTCTGGGGGAGCGCAGAGATCTGGGAGGTTATAGGCTGTAAGAGGTTCCAGAGGTGGAGCGTGGGCAAGGTCATGGAGGGATTTGAAAATAAGAATGAGGATTTAGTAAGTTGAGGCATTGCTGGACTGGGAGCCAATTCAGATCAGCCAGACCATAAATCTCTGCAAAGGGCAGGAACATTACCATATGTAAGAGCACATAAAGGCCGGAATATTTCGGCTGTTCACGCCCCGCTGCCACTGCAAGTGAGGATGGAGAATTTGGCGCTCAGCCGGACCAGAAAATCCCATTGGCGTGAAAATTCCAACCAAGGCATGAAACATAACAGCTTTTTCTGAGAGGCTGCAACACTCTTGTATTTTAATATATTCCTCATTAAGAACAGTGTAGTAATAGGATTTGTTGTTTCCCCCCCCTCCTGTCAATCAACATGCGTGGCACTAGGGGAGTGGTAGAAAGATGGCGACAAGTGTGTAAGCGTAGTAACGTGTGTTCTCAATTAAAGTTAAGTTTATTTGCACCAAACCTGCTTGTCCCTCAATTTATTACAAAGGGATGAGCTTGTTACTCAATGGGAAAAACAGTTTGGACCAATACTCTTATTTCCTGCTTTTACTGGTGTTCCATTTTAAGGTATACAAGATCAATTCAGACCAGTATTCTTATTTCTGTTTTTACTGTGTTTTCCATAGAACATAGAACAGTACAGCACAGAACAGGCCCTTCGGCCCACGATGTTGTGCCGAGCTTTATCTGAAACCAAGATCAAGCTATCCCACTCCCTATCATCCTGGTGTGCTCCATGTGCCTATCCAATAACCACTTAAATGTTCCTAAAGTGTCTGACTCCACTATCACTGCAGGCAGTCCATTCCACACCCCAACCACTCTCTGCGTAAAGAACCTACCTCTGATATCCGTCCTGTATCTCCCACCACGAACCCTATAGTTATGCCCCCTTGTAATAGCTCCATCCACCCGAGGAAATAGTCTTTGAACGCTCACTCTATCTATCCCCTTCATCATTTTATAAACCTCTATTAAGTCTCCCCTCAGCCTCCTCCGCTCCAGAGCGAACAGCCCTAGCTCCCTCAACCTTTCCTCATAAGACCTCATAAGACCATCTGGCTAATAAAGGAAATAATTCTAAATGCTGCCAATCTGTGAAATTGCATATATGAATAAAGTTATTTCTTTGTGCAATGCTTGCACTGCCAATTTCTGAGGCTTGGAACGTGCTAGTTAATGTGCATGAGCACAATTTCCTTGAAATTGTAACCGTTTATTAACAGTGGATGCATCTGGTTTTGAGTGTCTGCACAGAGGGATACAGACTGACATACTCTTTGATATCTGTGAATGTAGAAGTTAATGTAACATGAATACTTCCACATGGCCTGCGCCTATGTTGATTTTTTATTTAGTAAGGATATTGCTATAGCTCAGAGAAACACAAACTGTACCAATAAAGCGTTGGTTACTTCAGTTAGTGGTTATGCTGTTAACTGTGGATTTCTAACAGTTTCAAACTTATTCAATGCAACTGCTTATGTGATGTTTTTCTGACCGAATACAATAAAGTCCATGGTTCAGATTTTCTAAAGTCCATGCTAGTTACTTGAGATTATATCCTGAACACTGGAGAACTTTTTTTTATCGCAATATTGATCTGAATTTATTGGCGATGTGAGTTTTTAATTAACCTAAAGCCACCCTATGACTCTAAGTTCCACAGTTCGTCTATTGAATAGATTACATTGCGTCACAATAGTCTGTGTGAAGAAAGTTCCCCCATGCTTTCCATTTTTCAAACACTTCAGAGGATTTAAAGCATTCCCCATTTCAAAAGGTATATCAGGTGGTTTCTGCAGGAAGACAGGTATCGACAGTGCACCGTTCTGAGTTTATCCTTTTCCAAAGATGTGCAGGTTAGGCAGATTGGCTATTATAAATTGTCCCTTAGTGTCCCAAGATGTGTAGGTTTGGGAGAGGGGGCTAAATATATGGGGTTACGGGGAATAGGGACTGGGTAAGTTGCTCTGTCAGAGGGTTGGTGCAGACTCGATGAGCCGAATGGTCTCTTTCTGCGCTGTAGGGATTCTGTGACACAGCATTCTTGCTGAACTCTCAGAGATGTATTGATGTAATGATATGTTCTATTATGGATAGGCATATTGTTGTTCAAGGTCCAATAAATGGAGCTGTCATTAGTCATATTTGTATTACCATTAATCTCTGTCAGATTACAAACAAATATTTTGATTTTTAAAAAAACATCACCACCCATGAGACACACAGTTCACGTATTTCTTCACTGGTACTGGTTGTAAAATGGATCCAGACAGGACACTGGCTTCCCTTGACAATCCCCATGGCTTGGAGTCCTTTATTCAAAGTTAGGCTTTGAGTGAATTGGCATACTTGAATCTCACATAAAGCAAGGAACGTTCTGTAGATTTCGGTTAGTCGTGGATGGATATACAGCCAAAGTGGGTGGATGGAGATAGGATACAAATTGGCCATGATTCCATTGAATAGAAGCACAGGATAGAAGGACTGGATGGCCTATGCCTGTGGAGATTCCAACAGCAAACATTGCAAACTCCCCTGCAAAAGATTGAGCGTTGGTACACAGCAGAGCCGTGGACTATCTATTGAAGTAGATATTTATCACAAATCCTGGGAGAAGAACCTCCAGTTATGTGCCTGATGGTGTACTACCATCCTTCTCATTTATTTGCTCTGTGCTGACATGTCTTATGCCTCTGATGTCCTACATCTGGCTCCATTTCCAGACCTAAACCTCGACCTGCCTTGTGCTCTGTGCCTCATCAATTCCTTATCTGAATTCTTTGCACTTGGTCAACGCTGAGTCCAATGAAAAGGTGACTGACAAGAAAGAAGGATATTAGTGTTGCCAGAGGTGAAAGAGACTGCACGATCACTCTTTATTAATCCCCTGGCTTGTAGCCTCTGAAGATACTGCGACGATGCACCTTCAGAGTGAATGACTTTCTCTGAGTACTCTTCATCCTCCACCTGCAGACCCTCCTGCAGAATACAGATGTCTGGGTGGGATTAAAAGCATGAATTGGAGCTGTTAGAATAAGGTGATAACTGAAAATTATGCAAATGATAATCTTTCATCAGCTGACATTGAATCAATGTGAGTGAATGTGGTATGACAAGTAGTTTAGTGATATCTAGTTCCGTCACCAGCTAGCTGGGAGACCCTCATTTCTCCATCTCTGATGGCTGCATTTGCCAAGACTCAGCTTATCTCCAGCGCCTCCTCTTCGCTGTCAGTGTTAAAGTTGCTGCAGGGCCATCTCAATTCTCCGCTTGTCCCTGGTGTCCGCTGCTCTCTGCTCTTGTGAGGAGGGAAAGATGAAACATATGAGTGAGATGGACTACGCCAAATGGATGGATAACATTGCTTCATGGTGATTTAAAAAACAATCTTTTACAGGATTCGGGCGTTACTAGCAAGGGCCAATGCCAGGGTTCAGAACATCTACTCTGGGCTGGAGAGGATCCTGCAGAAAGATGAGAAGGGTGCAGTGGGCATGGTCCATGTAGATGCCAACAACATAGGTAGAACTAAGGAAGACGTTCTGAGCAGATAGAGGGTTAATTAAAAGGCAGGACCTCAAAGGTAACAATCTCCGGATTACTACCTGAACCAGGAGTACATTAGTATTGGGTAAATGAGACCAGAGAGTTAAATGCATGGCTCAAAATTTGGTGTGGGAGAAATGGGTTTTGATTGTTGGGGCAAAGGCACCAGTACTGGGGGAAGTGGCAGCTGTACCGTCGGGGTGGTCTTCAGATGAACCATTCTGGGGCCGGTATTCTGGTAAGTCACATAACTAGAGAGGGCTTTAAACTAAACAAGGGGTCGAGTGACACAGTTTTGGAAGATGGGATAAATTAAACAGTGTTCTTTTAAACAGCCTCAAGCAAGTCATCATCCAATGTCACAAATACAAATCCGTTGGGAAATCTGGATTTCAGAAGCAAATGCAATGACTGGATTAAAAATCCACTGGCATGCGTTCTGCTGTTACATCTGGCTCCCCTTTGGACACAACACAGCACCGCCAGCCCCATAGCCTCCCACTCCTAGCTGATCACCACTTCAACATTTTACCAGTGAGCCATTTGAAATTTTAAGGCAGAATTCACCTGAAGGTTAAATGAAAAGTCAATTTCAAAAAATCAAGTAAATAGTACCAGATTATTTCCATTGATTGTTTGATGAATTGCTAACACGGCATAAAAGGTCAAGTTAGATATTTTTAAAAAATCATGGAAACAGTAATTAAAAAGTGGAATACATGATCATGTGTGGCTATTGAAACCAAGTCAATAGCAGTGTTCAAAGTCAAGGTTCAATTGAAGCTTGAAGGAAAATATCAAGAGGGTGCGGCGAAAGAGCAGGAAGATAGAAAAACAGTAGATTGGGCAGATTGCCCTCTTAGTTACTCCCACATTCCAGTGAAAATGGGAGTGAGGCAACAGAAAATGCTTTTTCTTTGTTCTGTGAAAACCAATAAGTTAAACAAAGATCAAAAATGAGAGAGGGTGGTAGTGCCTGGAGGGAAACTTACAAAATTAAATTAAAATATTCCCTCGGATGATGGTACACCCCAGCCCCTGCAGCACCCACCAATCACAGAACTCCTCATGCATACTGCTGGACACCGTGTGCTCCCTCTCCAGGGCCACCAGGCCATGAACATAGCCACAGCAGAGGGACAGAAAGTCAGGCTCGGTGACCCCCTTGACCATCTGCTGCCTGGACCTGGTGATGGTCATCTTTGTCGGACCCAGGAACAGATTAGCGGGTGGTCCTCTTCCCTCCCAGCACACCCCTCCCCCCCCCCCACCCCCCAACTCCCCTGCACTGGATGACCAAAGATCAAGTGTGTGGGGCTGAAGTGAAACTAAACATGGAGGAGCAGCCCTTTCATGACTGTTATGTGTACACACAGGGTGCGAGGCAGCAAAAGAAAGGTACTGGTTTGATTGTGAGGCTTGCCACGAGGGTATGCCCATTTGTGTCTGAAAATATGATTGCACAGAGGAATTAACAGGAAATGAGACATGACTGGATCTCAAGTGAGTATGTACATCGATTTCCTTTAAATGATCTGGGTTCATGCCAGATAAAAATCTGCTACAACTTCTTCTTCCTGAGTCATTGTGGAGGAGCATTTAATCTTAACAGTGGCAGACTGATATCATAAAGGAAAGTGTTGGCATTTTACATTAAAGTGGTCTCGCTGCTTCAGTGTTTGCTTCTGAATGATGCTCACTCATTCCAATTAGTGGTGGAGATTGTGTTCAGAATGGTACCATATCCTTGTCCTACAATTTGCAGTTCACTTTTTGGAATGAGACACGAGTCCCCTTTGACAGCCGTCGCTGTGACCCACTGTACTCCTAAGACAAAGTAAACCGTCCCTCCTTCCCAATTTCAAGATTTTGTTCATTCTAATAATTTTTAGGGTCTGTAAAATCTGTAGATTTTATTCCTTACCCACTTTATAAATGGTTTAGTTTGAATTTCTACAAGTTGGGATTCTTTCCAGGAAGGCTTGTTGTTTATGAGAAACAGACATTGTTTTATGACTTAAGTGGTCTAAGATTCTGTAGTCAGCTGCCTTGTTTTGAAGATAACAAATGTGCTTATGGTTTCTCAGGTCGTGTCAAACAATAGTTGTTATCCCCAATGGATCCTGAGACTTTCATTTTCAGTATCCTATCAGAATCACAACTGGGATATCTAGAGGCAGCTGCCTCCCTTCGCGTCCCAGGATTTTTTTTTGTCTAAAGCAATTGTGCAGTTCATTTCCTAATTCAGGCCTTCAACTACTTGGGAATTTTCACTTTGTTACTTGAAATCCCCCTAAACTAAACAGACTTAACTGTTTGTGTTCCTCACTCCTCATAAACTAGCCAATTCTCCTTGTTCCAATTTGGTGACTTTGAATGTAAATAGATGGCTCCAATGCCAGCCCTTGAATTGTATTGAAATTTACGTGGGAGTTTTTCCACATCTTTTACTTCCCTAACATGAATCCCTCTATCTCTTCTTAGCTGTTCTAATACTCTTTCAACATTCTATCTCTTCTATTTTGCATTCTTTCATGAGGCTTGGGCATTGCTGGCTAGGCCAGCATTTTTATATCCCATCCCTAATTGTCCATAGGGACAGTGATGGTGCCATGTGAACTGATAGGAGTACCCACAGGGCTATTAGGGAGAGAGCGCCAGGATTTTAACCCAGTGACAGTGAAGGAATGGTGATATATATTTCCAAGTCACTTGTTTGTGGCTTGGAGTGGAAGCTGCAGCTGGTGGTGTCCTTCTAGGTGGTAGAGATTACATTTTCAAAGGTGCTTTTGATGAAGTCTTGGTGAGTTGCTGTAGTGCTTCTTGTAGTTGGTACATACGGCTGTCACACTGCATTAATGGTGGAATGAGTCAATTTTGAAGGTGATGGAAGGGATGCCAATCAAGGAGCTACATTGTCCTGGACAATCCTGTGCTTCTTGAGTGTTGCTGGAGCTGCACTCATCCAGGGAAATGGAAAGTATTCCATCACACTCCTACGTCTTGTAGATAGTGGAGTTGCTTTGGGAGTTAGGAAGTCAGGTACTCTCTGCAGCATTCCCATCCTCTGACTTGCTCTTGTAGCTACAGTATTTATATGGCAGGTCCAGTTCAGTTTCTGGACAATAGTAACTACCAGGGTGAAAGAGCGGTGGTAATGCCATTGAATGCCAAGGGGATATGGTTAAATTCTCTCTTGCTTAAGATGGTCATTGTCTGGAACTTGTGTGATGTTAATACAACTTGTCACTTCCAGCCGAAGCCTGAATATTTGCTGCAAATGGACATGGGTTGCTTTAGTATTGAAGAGTCGCAAATGGTGAACATTGCGCAATTATCAGTGAAGGTTCTACTTCTCACTTTACGATGCAGCTGAAGGTGGGTGGGCCTAGGACACTAATGTGAGGAGCTCCTGCAGCGATGCTCCAGTATTTATCTCCATCTACTGGGGTAAAGCACAGTTGTGTTACAGCTATCTCTCATTTATTACTCCTAATATCTATCTTAAAATAGACATGCTAAAAAAAACTGTCCTAAACAAAAATCACTTTGTTATAAGAAAACATGTAATAAGGGGTTCCTGACCTATAATGTTTACATTTACCGTCCTAAACCTAACAGACATGAACATTTTCATTCTTGTCAATAATTTACTAACTCTTAATTACTTACAGTACTAACTATTTCAACTCAACGCTGACATCGTTTAAGACTTACCTGGATAGTCACATGAGCAGCCTGGGAATGGAGGGATACAAACGATTGGTCTAGTTGGACCAAGGAGCGGCACAGGCTTGGAGGGCCGAAGGGCCTGTTTCCTGTGCTGTACTGTTCTTTGTTCTTTGTTCTTTGTTCAAGGGACTGAGTTATCGGGAGAGGTTGCACAGGCTGGGACTTTTTTCTTTGGAGCATAGGAGACTGAGGGGTGATCTTATAGAGGTGTATAAGATCATGAGAAGCATGGATAGGGTGAATGCACTGTTTTTTTCCCACGGTTGGGGAATCGAGAACTGGAGGGCATAGGTTTAAGTTAAGAGGGGAAAGAATTAATGGGAACCTGAGGAGCAACCTTTTTATACAGTGGGTGGTATGTACGTGGAATGAGCTGCCAGAGGAAGTGGTTACGATAGGGACATTGACAACATTTAAAAGGCATTTGGACAGATACATGGATAGAAAAGGTTTAGAGGGATATGGGCCAAATGCAGGCAAACGGGATTAGCTTAGATGGGCATTTTGGTCGGCATGGACTAGTTTGGGCTGAAGGGCCTATCTCTGTGCAGTTGATTCTATGATTCTATGAACTTCCTGCCTCCAGTTCAATGCCTGTTCTGCTCCCTTACACCACACAAGGGTCAGGAAGGGGAGCATGGACAAGGGGTCAGGGAATGAATGTATTGGGGAAGGAAGTAGAGATAGGCAGCAAGAACCAGTGAGTGGGAGGGAGGGGACGGGAGGGTTGAGGAGTGTGAGGGTCGGTGAAGCTGAAGGGCTGAGGAGGGAAGCAGACAGCGGGAGGGTCAGGAGGGAGAACAGCAAGCAACAGTTTTTTTCAAGCAAGATCTGGTCAGTAAACACATGAAAACAAAAATGGCTGTCACAGTGTTGGGGAGCTAATTTACCAACTGTTGCTAAAATGGAAACATGCTATTATAACCTGATTTAAATGGACACCGGGTATTTTTAGTACATCATACTTCCTATGCTAACATGGACTGAAGTTCTGCCATTTTATTACAAATGCTTCTCGCATTCATCTATGTGTGCCTTTAATATTCAACATTGGCACAGTGATTGGCACTGCTGCCTCACAGCGCCAGGGATCCGGGTTCGATTCTGGGCTTGTGTCACTGTCTGTGCAGAATCGATATGTTCCCCCGTGTCTGCTTGGGTTTCCTCCGGGTGCTCCGGTTTCCTCCCACAGTCTGAAAGACTTTCTAGTTAGGTGCATTGGCCATGCTAAATTCTCCCTCAGTTCAGTGTATCTGAACAGGTGCAGGGGAGAGAGAGGGTCATGTCAGTCAGGGACAAGGGGGGGCGATGAGTGGGCCATGTGCAAGGGGATCTGGGGAGTGGGGTGGATAAGGTGGTCAGTAATGTTGCGGGGGTCTCCGATGTCTGTGAGGGGGGGGAGGGGAGGCTGTATCTGGCCTGAGGAGGGGTGGGGTGTTATGTCAAGAGAGCTGCTTTTTAGCTTTTTCTGCACATGCACAGTTTGTGGCTCCGATCTGAGCTGCTGGTTGTCTGGTGAATTAAGCCCCGCCCACTGCCGCTAATGGCTAGAAATGGTTTAGCCCATTTTTTGAAAGATGAGTGCATAAGATTCTGTGTGAAAACTCGCCCAAAAAACGGGTCAGGAACTCTCCCATTTTCACGCTAACTGGACACTTAGTAAAATTCCACCCCCAGTCTTTGCCTTAAGGTAGATTTATTTCCAAGACTGCCATTCATCTGGTTACCCCCAACAGCCAATGTGAACAGTTTTTATACTCTTGTAATGATTCCCCAATCCTTCCCCAATTGCAAGCAAGCTGCTCTTAATTATCAAGTTAAATCATGTCCTCTATTGTAGCATAATTTCAATATTAACGGTGCCTACCTTGCCCCGTTGCCTGTGATGTGTGTGGCGGGCGTCCTCTGGAGGCCCTGGACCTTGAGGGCCCTGGCCTGCATCCAGGTGTCTGGGGTGTTTCCATGACACCCTCTTCATCCCGCTGCCCTTGAGATGCCCTGGTGTCAGGAAGGGGGGAGTCAGAAGGTGTAGCCACAGCCACAGTTTCCTGGCTGGAATGCCCTGGCATGCAAAGAAGCCTTTCCTCCTCCCTTGGGGTTCCTGTGGGCCCCTGGGTCACTCCATGGGATGGCGGTGCTTCTGCAGTGAGCTCCAGAAGCTCCAGCGTCACCTGGCACTGCCGGTTCTGGGGGACCACCTGCGTCCTACCCATGGTGGTCAAGCTCTCTGCAATGGCCACTTGAGTCGGGGGCCACCTCTCAATGGCCGCAGCACGTGCTCTCTGCGACTGGGCCATGATCTGCAACCCCTCAGCCGTGGCTCTCTGAGACTGGGCCACGTTCTCAAAGGCTGCTGCCATAGCCCGCTGTGTCTCAGTGCTGTCCCGCTGGGTCTCCTGCAAGCTCTCGAACCTCTCAGCCATGGGCCACAGAACCTCGAGAATCCTGTTCAGTCCCTCAGCTGTGGCCTGCTGTGACTCAGCCATGACCCTCTGGGACCCTGTTGTGGTCTGCTGTGACTCAGCCATCGCTTGAAGCCTGTCACTCATGGTGAGGATCCCCTGCCCCACTGCAGACGCCACCCTTGCAGTGTCAGCCTGGGAAGCACAGGCAATAGCTGGTCCGCCTGAGGCCTCGGACATCCCCTTCTCCACCCGACGTACATCAGCAGATGTGTCGTGCTCATCACAGAGTGACCCAGAAGCCTCACCACTAACTGGACCCACCAACGTGTCAGTATCTGGGATGGTGAGTTGTGGGGTGGCAGCTGATGCCAAAACGGTGCCACCCTCGGAGGTACCTTCACCCATATCCTCCGAGGACTCGTCCGAGCTGTCTGGACCAGGATGGGCGGGAGGTGCAGTCCGGCCTGGAGTCCAGAAGGCCCCGGGGCATCCGGATGTGTCCCTGCAACACAGGACACAAGGTTAAGGCAGGGAGAGGAATCCGGGATGCCAAACACATAATTCACATTTCTCCACTGAACATAAAACAAAGCACCAAGAAAATTACATCACAGGAACAGGCCCTTCAGCCCTCCAAGCCTGTAGTGTCCAGGCTGCCCATCTGATTTGTAACCCTTCCGGGTTCCCATATTCCCATCCTATTCGTATAAAGATGCCCCTTAAAGGTCACTATCATATCTGTGTCCGCGACCTCCCCCGGCAGCGAGTTCCAGGCACCCACTACTCTCTCTGTGCAAATAGACATGCTTCATACATCTCCTTTAAACCTTGCCCCTTGCACCCGAAACTCGTGCCCCAAGAAGTTGCCTCAAAGCGAGTGAAGGAATGACAGATGCTCAGGTCTTGACGGCAGCCCGACTATGCTGTCGCTGACAGCCCGCATCTCCCCTTCTCTTGAGAGCCCCAGCGCCCGCTCCTCAAAGGGGGTGAGGACCCAGAGGTCTGGCTCACCAGCCCCTGTCTTCAACCTCTCATGGGTGTTATGATCGGTCTTCTCCTGTGGAGACAGAAGGAGCCATGAAAGAAATGGTGGCATGACTCCTGCAGAGCATCAGGTGGTGGCTCTTAGAGGGCAAGGCTCTTGGGGGGAATAGGAAGGAGCTGCTTGGAGGTCAGGAGCTGGAAGCATGCAGGATGCTGGGGATAGGAGGATCTGGGGGAGATTTGGGGGAAGATGCAAGATGGGGATCAGCACTCACCCTTGCTACACGGATGAGGTCATTGACTTTTTTTCCAGCACTGCTTCCCGGTTGGGGGGGCCAGCACCCTGGCACTGACCGAGGTGGCGACTTCCTCACAGGCTGCATTTCCATTAGCTCCCCCTTAGCCTGCGTTCTCCTGGGGGGAAGAGGGTGTCCCGCCTCACCTCTGTTGCATCCAGCAGCCTCCTTAGGTCGACCTCAGAGAATCAGGGGGCTGATCATGCGCACATTTTGTGCAGGAATGCCTGCCTGCCTGTCCATTTCTTGAGTTTTTATGGAGCTGCCCCTCCTTAGGGTGAGCTCAGCTGCAGGCAGTTTGGCAGAACATTCCAGCAAGTTCCATGCAGTTTGCTTGTTAGCATTCAAGGGAAGGCAAGTGAGCACTTGCAGGTGTGCTGATGGGGAGGAGGGGTGGGATCAGTGCCTCAATCATTAGGGACAGGGGAGAGAGAGGCTATCATACAGCCATCAGTGTCCGGATGAGATGGGGGCCTTGTGCAGGAGGCTGAGGGGGATCACCCTGCCTGATATCTGTAGGGTGGAGGGTGGATCTCTCTGCTTGATATCGGTGGGGTAGAAGGTGGGGTCCGCTGCCATCTTGCCTGAGATCAGTCGAGGGGGAAGGGGGGTCCGCTGCCACTCTGCCTGAGATCAGTGGGGGGAAGGGGGAGGGGCCCACAATCGGTGTGGGTGGCGGGGGGGAGTGGGTCAGTAATGTTGTGGGGGGTGAGGCAATGTCTGTGGGGGCTGGGGGGAGGCATTATCTGGCCTGGGAGGGATATGATGTGGAGATGGCGGCGTTGGACTGGGGTAAACACAGTAAGAGTTTTAACAACACCAGGTTAAAGTCCAACAGGTTTATTTGGTAGCAAATGCCATTAGCTTTCGGAGCACTGGGCCTGGTTGGCTGTAGAGATTCGCATTCTAATCAGTATTCTGTAACTTGATTTTGTTGCTCTGTGCCCTGTTTGAGAGCAGATTTCCTCTCCATCTGACGAATGGCATTTGCTACCAAATAAACCCGTTGGACTTTAACCTGGTGCTGTTAAAACTCTTACTGGGAGGGATATGGCAGGGGAGCATTATTCTCTTTTTTTCTGCACATGCGCAGTTGGAGGGGCCGATCAGAGCTGCAGGATTTCGGGCATGTTAAACCCCGCCCACAGGCTTCTACAGCGCAATTTGAAATCACGCAGGCAGAGTGCTTATGGAGGCGCCTAGGAACGGGTCTAAAAGTTGGATCTGAAACACTCCCAGTTTCAAGTCCGCCCAGCACTTTACCACATCAAAATGGTAAAATAGGGTCCAAAGGGTGGGATTTTCCAGTTGCCCCCCCCCCCCCCACCTCACCCCCGAGGCTGGAAATTCCTGCCCAGAAGTTAACAGACATTTAAACATTCTGCCGAATTTTCCTTCTCGCCGTGATAATTCCTGCAGTAGGCAAGACTGGAAAATTCTCCCCAGTATTCCAGCTGAGGTCTAAACCCTGTGTTTTACGAAGGGTTTAACATGACTTCTTTGCTTTTTCACTCAGTGCCTCTGTTGATAAACCCATGGTTTGTTAGTTGACATGTTTTATTGAAAATTAATTGTGTAGCATGATCATTCTTTCCATTATGTGGTAATAAATTAGTGAGCCTGTAACTTACCTGGCATGCCTATCATATTACATGTTTACCTTAATTATACAGATCAACAGAGAAAATGTTCAGAACTGCTGGTTACAACACCAGAGTTAAACGACTGCTTATGTTCTTTGCTACACCTACACTCGACTAATTGGTGGCAACAACTTCCAAAGAAATCCCAAACGTTGAAACATAATACCTGATATAGTTTGAGGCAGTCTGGGTTTGGCTAGAATCATAGAGACCTATCTCCTGGTGATGCATATTTGCTACCTAGTAAACCTGTTGGACTTTAACCTGGTGTTGTTAAAACTCTTACTATGCATATTTTCCCCCATAGAGTATTGTTTATTTTCTTGCCTTATTTTTCAGCTTGTTTAACAAGTATCATTGCCATTCTCAAGGTACCATTTTTGCCTTCCTCTTTTTTCTCATTTTAAATACTCATCCAGTTTCATTGCAGATGATTCAAATTGTCTTTAAAACGCTGGCTGTGCAGAGTCTGCACGTTCTCCCCATGTCTGCGTGGGTTTCCTCTGGGTGCTCCGGTTTCCTCCCACAGTCCGAAAGACGTGCTGGTTAGATGCATTGGCCATGCTAAATTCTCCCTCAGTGTAACCCGAACAGGTGCTGGAGTGTGACGACGAGGGGATTTTCACAGTAACTTCATTGCAGTGTGAATGTACTTGTGACACTAATAAATAAACCTTTTCTGTGGTTTAGCTTCAATTTCACAATTTGACGCCAATTTCACAACTTCGCTATTTACCAAAATCATGTGATAGTCACAGGTTGATTGCGGCGGAAACCTTTTTTGCTGACCTGATTTTTTAATTCTCACAAGTCAGGCTTTTTCTTTGACGTTTCTTTCTAGCAGAGATCAATTTGAATTCTGGCTGTTTCAGAAAAGTGCTTTGATGTTTTTTTGAAGAAATTTTTAAAAAATTTCAATTCATCAGAAATTCCAGTGTTAATTTCCTATACAAAATTAATGCTCAAGATTATATTCTTGAAATAGGTAAGTGATTTGTGGTTTGTGATTTGAGGAATTAATGAAATGGTCCCTAAAAGCATTGACAATAAAAATAGAAATGCAAGGATATAACCAATTGCCTTTCATAGAATCTAGAGTGCAGAAGGAGGCTGTTTGGCCCATTGAGCCTGCACCGACCACTATCCCACCCAGGTCCCATCCCCGTAACTCCTCATATTTACAGTCCTAATCCCTCCGACACTAAGTGGCAATTCAGCATGGCCAATCAACCTAACCCGCACATCTTTGGACTGTGGGAGGAAACTGGAGCACCCGGAGGAAACCCACGCAGACACGGGGAGAATGTGCAAACTCCACACAGATAGTGACCTGAGGCCGGAATTGAACCCGGGTCCCTGGTGCTGTGAGGCAGCAGTGCTAACCACTGTGCCACCGTGCTGCCCCTTTCTTGCAGCAAATAATCACTTCAATATTCATCAGATAAAGAAACAAGCATGATTGACAGGAAAAGATGCATTGGTCTATTCAGCTTGTCCCATACGGTCTGGGTGCCTTTTCACTGAATATACTGTATTTAAAGCTGACATAGATTTTAAACCTCTCATGGAATCGAGAGATACAGTGTTGAAGCCAAAGTTCAGCCAGGATCGAATTGAATGGTGTATCAGGCTCGACAGGCCTGGTCAACATCTACTGCTATTTGTTATGTTCTTATATTTGAGGTATTACAATACGAATATTCCCTTCCCACAATATGTAATCCCTCCGGAGAATTGAAATGCTAGATTTAAAAAAAAATCTAGATCAATCATCTAACGAAACCTGGAAAACTTCCTCAGGCATTGAAACCAATTCAGAAAATTAAATAGACATTAATTTGTATAATAAGCCACCTCCGTCTTTTCTGAGGTGATTTCCACCCGACACATAAACAGGCCCTGCTCGCTCTCCCCTAAAGGCACTTGGCAAATTGATATTTGTCACATTTCTGATAGCCTGTTCCATATGCTCAATATTCTGAGGGAAAACAACAATCTCCAAACATCTAACCGAGTATTTCCCATGCATAAGTCGCTCCTCTAAATGACAAATAAATAATTGTCCCACATAAATGTAGTCACTACTTCAGAAATCTGTCAACTTGTCCCAGCGACTATGTTTTCTAAAACATACACATGTAGCTCTTTAAGTTTAATCTGAGTAATTAAATTGTTTTAAATTGGTAATTAATATTATGCCCTCCTCTGCATCTTTTCCAAAGCCTCAAAATCCACAACCATGTGATGTAAATGAACCTGGACATAACATTCTGACTGAGACCTAACCAAACATGTTACAACATGCTGTGTTTTGTTTTATCTTGACTTGTTCTGTGAATACATCGAGAACACTATTCACTTTAGCTATAGCTTCATGGCATTAAGCGTGAATCTGATTGATGCACCGTAATGACTGGATCTTTATCCACTGGCTTCAATTAAATCCTGTGTAAGATGTAAGTATATCTCAGTGGCAGAGGCAATAGCATAGTTGTACTGTCACTGGACTAGTAATCCAGAGAATCACGGTAAGGCTCTAGGGACCCAGATTCAAATTCCACCTTAGCAGACGGTGAAATTTGAATTCAGTAAAGAATCTGCAATTAGTAGTCTAATGATGACCATGAAACCATTGTTGATTGTTGGAGAAACCCATCTGGTTCACTAATGTCCTTGAGGGAAGGAAATCTGCCATCCTTACCTAGTCTGGCCTACATGTGACTCCAGATCCACAGCAATGTGGTTGATTCCAAAACACCCTCAGGGATAGGCAATAAATTGTGATGTGGGGTGGAGGAGGTAATTGGAAGAGAGTGGAGCGAAAGATAGAGGGGAGGGGCGAGAAAACCATTAAAACGTAGATAGGAAAGTACTGACTGAGGCAAATTGTTTGCTGTGTAGCTTTTAAAGTTATGTGGCATAACTGCAACATTCCATCACACTGGAGATGTAAGAATAAAAACGACAACTTGTGTCTGTCACAGATCTCAGAATACCATCAAATGGCATTCTGCATTCTTCCCTTTCATGCTCTTTACTCCATCTTTCTGTCCATTTCCTCTCTCAATCAGACCCTTTTCTTTTATAGTAGGTGAGATTTAGTGGGTCCATTCGCCATGGGCTCAAATCCAGTTATGGCCGCTAAATCTCACAAGAGGGCCATAGCGAGATTTTCACCGGCAAGACCTCAATTTGAGATCTCCACCCACTTACCACCCCCCCTCCCCCCCAACCAGGTGATGTGAACAGGTTCACGTCTAAAAAGGCTGTGAATCTGATTGCCATGAATTTAATGTTTTTACATATCATTAAAACACAACTTTGTTGCTTTCAGCCCTGGTTGAATGCTGTCAGTTTGATAGCATGCATGACAGGAAATCAATACCAGTCATGGTCACCAGGGCAGAGGGGTGAGTATAACCCCCCAGGTGGTTAGGGACATGGCTGGGCAGTGCACTGGCACTGCACCCTGGAACCCTGATGTGGATGCCCGGATCTTTGAGTGGTGGAGGGGTTGCCCCTCTACATGCAAGGATTTGGGATATTCCCCTTAGTAAGGAGGGGTCCGATTCCATTGTGGGGGATGGTGGGCTTTAACTTAATTTTGAGATTGGGTGCCCTTGTTAAAGTGGGCTTGCTGGCTCCATCAGGTCCTGCCCTGCAGAACAAACCCTCCAATTTTTTTTTGACTGTGTCAGAAGACCTGGCCCAGGATTTTCAGGGCTCATTCGCTGCAGACATAAATTCTGTCATGGCTGCTAGCTTTCACAGGACAGCCAAAACGGGTTTTGTGCCTAGGGGATCTAAGAATGCACGGGGCGGGGGGGACATTGCCAAAATTCTGATAAATTTGTTGGCTTTATTTCACCAGATCTTACAGCATTCAGTCCAAAATAAAACAGGTAGTGTGTTTCATGCTGTCATGTAGAGGGGCGGGGCCTAAACATGCTGGCAAAGCCCGGCTGCACTGAGTCAGGGCACCCCAATTAGACCAAAAATTAACCTCCCCAAAACCCAATCATGGAGGTCTCAGGGGCTCCCACACATCCAAATTCCTCCCACCATCAGAGCCAGTGTCTGATCCCCTTCCTGCGATCAGAGCTGGCATCTCCCCCTACACCCACATCCTCAAAGAGTCAATGCCAGCAGCTCCCCCATCCCGCCAATCAGTCAATGCCAGCAGCGCACCCCCCATCCCGTCAAACAGTTAATGCCAGAACCCCCCCTCCTTGCTCCGGAATGTCACCAAAATCGCACCCCTTCCCCCCCGAACCTCACCCAAGCATCCATCACCGACATTTCCAGCCCCCATGCCTGCTCCCACCTGCCACTGCAAATAAAGGGATCCCCATTAAAACCCTAATGTGCAGTTCATCGGGTCCTGGTGACTCGTCTGCCTTTAGCCTCGCAGCGCCAGATTTGCCGTGGTTCCCCGTGGACGGCAAGAAGAGTTCATCAATCAGAATAGAGGGTCTGAGTCTTGATCTTCCAGGCAGCAAGGCTTTATTAGCTAATACATTTCAATAAAGCCGGGATTTCCAGATGAATCCAAAAAACCAGTGTTCTCACAGTCCTTTTTATCCACATTTAGCTTCATATTTCATCATTCTTATCTTACAGTCAAGGTTTTTTTGTTGCAGACCCCAAGGCCACTTTTCATTAGCCACCATGGTTTACTAGACCTACGTTATCTGCCTTCTTTCTGATTGGTCACTAATGAATGTGCTATGATATTATTGTGGTTGCATCTTGCCTTCTTATCTGAAGTTTATTGTCTAATCAGCCAAGGTTGTTGTTTGTTCAACCATTGTAGGGCATCCAAGTCTTTTTTACTTTCTCACGTTTATTTAAGAAATTACATTCAGCTTCTGTGTGTTTGCTTGACTTCTTTTAGCCTTTATGTTCATTTATGTGAGTATCCATGTGTACTGAACTGGTAAGGTATTGTGCACTTAAAAGGGTACAAGTGTATGCTTAATAAGATATGTGATGATATATGGGAGCTTCTTAAGTAGTGATTATCTCTTCTATGTTAATTATTATCTCCTACTTGTCCTAATAATTATTCCTTCCAATATATGTTGTCTTAATGATTATTCCTTACACCCCCTGAGTTTCTTTAATATTCTCTCCCTTTGATTGGAATTCTTCTAAGTACCACCATATTATTTAAAATCAGTCCATCTGATATCTTAGAGATGTTTGCAATGTCATCCACAGTGAAGGCTGATGCAAAAGATTTATTTAGCATATCTGCCATTTCTTTGTTTGCTGTTATCAATTCACCAGCCTCATTCAGTAGAGGTCCCACATTTACCTTAGTTGCCTGCTTCCTTTTTATATGGTCAGAAGTCTAACAACACCAGGTTAAAGTCCAACTGGTTTATTTGGTAGCAAAAGCCACTAGCTTTCGGAACAGGCTGTTCCTTCGTCAGGTGGGTGGGAGTTCTGATCACAAACAGGGCACAAAGACGCAAACTCAATTTACATGAATAATGATTGGAATGGGAGTCTTTACAGCTAATCAAGTCTTAAAGGTACAGACAATGTGAGTGGAGGGAGCATTAAGCACAGGTTAAAGAGATGTGTATTGTTTCCAGACAGGACAGCCAGTGAGA
Organism: Mustelus asterias; assembly: GCF_964213995.1. Lineage (NCBI taxonomy): Eukaryota > Metazoa > Chordata > Chondrichthyes > Carcharhiniformes > Triakidae > Mustelus > Mustelus asterias. The sequence goes on along the minus strand of NC_135812.1, from coordinate 79,502,756 downwards.
TTTTGCACATCCAGGCAAGTTGTGGGGGTTACAGATAGTGTGACATGAACCCAATATCCCGGTTGAGGCCATCCTCATGTGTGCGGAACCTGGCTATCAGTCTCTGCTCAGCGACTCTGCGCTGTCGTGTGTCATGAAGGCCGCCTTGGAGAATGCTTACCTGGAGATCAGAGGCTGAATGCATGTGACTGCTGAAGTGCTCCCCAACAGGGAGAGAACAGTCTTGCCTGATGATTGTCGAGCTGTGTTCATTTATCCGTTGTCGTAGCGTCTGCATGGTTTCCCCAATGTACCATGCCTCGGGACATCCTTTCCTGCAGCATAACAGGTAGACAACGTTGGCCGAGTTGCAAGTGTACCTGGTGGATGGTGTTCTCGCGTGAGATGATGGCATCCGTGTCGATGATCCAGCACGTCTTGCAGAGGCTGCTGTGGCAGGGTTGTGTCGTGGTCACTATTCTCCTGAAGGTTGGGTAGTTTGCTGCGGACAATGATCTGTTTGAGGTTGTGCAGTTGTTTGAAGGCAAGAAGTGCGGGTGTGGGGATGGCCTTGGCGAGATGTTCATCTTCATCAATGACATGTTGAAGGCTCCGGAGGAGATGCTGTAGCTTCTCCGCTCCGGAGAAGTACTGGACGACGAAGGGTACTCTGTCCACCGTGTCCCGTGTTTGTCTTCTGAGGAGGTCGGTGCGGTTTTCCGCTGTGGCGCGTCGGAACTGTCGATCGATGAGTCGAGCGCCATATCCTGTTCTTATGAGGGCATCTTTCAGCGTCTGGAGGTGTCTGCAGTGATCCTCCTCATCCGAGCAGATCCTGTGTATACGGAGGGCTTGTCCATAGGGGATGGCTTCTTTAACGTGTTTAGGGTGGAAGCTGGAGAAGTGGAGCATCGTGAGGTTATCCGTGGGCTTGCGGTAAAGTGAGATGCTGAGGTGACCGTCCTTAATGGAGATGCATGTGTCCTTTGCCACTTTGTATATCCTGCTTTTCAATTTAACATTATTCTTAACCATGGATTTTGCCTCTTTCTCATGGAGTCCCTCTTTTTGATTGGGATAAACTCCTGCTGAGCATTTTGGATCAGCTGTTTAAATATCTTCCACTGCTGATCTACTGACCTGTATCTTAGCTTGTTTATCCAGTTCACTTTGGACAACTCCTCCTTCATACCATTATAATTGCCCTATTTAAGTTGAAGGCACTGGTTATGGATCAATGGGGTTCAGCCTCGAACTGTAGCTGGAATTCTATCATATTATAGTCACTATGCCCTAGGGGGACGGTTCAAACACCTAATCCTGTCCATTTCTTGGGGAATCCAAGCAACTATTGCGTGGCACAGTGGCACAGTGGTTAGCATTGCTGCCTCACCGTGCCAGGGACCCGGGTTCAATTCCGGTCTCAGGTCACTGTCTGTGTGGCGTTTGCACATTCTCCCTGTGTCTGCGTGGGTTTCTCCAGGTGGTCTCATTTCCTTCCACAGTCCAAAGGTATGGGGGTTAGGCTGATTGGCCAAGCTAAATTGCCCCTTAGTGTCAGAGGGATTAGCAGGGTAAATACATGCGGTAAATACCTGGGTGAGATTGTTGTTGGTGCAGACTCAATGGGTCGAATCACCTCCTTCTGTACTGTTGGGATTCTATGATTCTAACTAAAGTATGGAGTGAGTAGTCACTGGTAAGTATTATTGAACTAACTGCAACAGAGATCAAATTATGAAGTGCAGTTGTTTGGGCAAAGTTTTGAGTTTTTGGGTCATTGAAATCTCGTGTAAACCTGAGAATCCAGGTGGTTGGAATAGCCTACACTGGGAGCTGTCTCCTCGACCTGACCTCAGTGAAAGGCAATACCAAGCTACCATGGACAAGAACTGTGAAGGAAACAGCTCAGGATGAAGCATCAGCAGCCAAGCATCTGCTTTCAGGCAAAGCACATAGGATTGAATAAATTTTCCCATTTACTTCTCATAGTCTACTGAGAATCTTTTCTGCCACAGCAATGGAGGAAACTATATCCCAGAATCCACAGCAACAGCGAAAAGCCTCTACTAGAAATGATCTGTTATTAGATTTGAAGAGAACACTGACTGCTATTCTGGATGCCAGGATGGCACCTTTTATATAATATTCTCTATTGAGGTGTATTGGGACTTTCTGTTACAGCTTATGTCGCTGTGGGTAGAATTCTTGGATGTATGCCTGGAGATATGGTCATGATATCTAATCACTGATAATCATCTAGTTTGTAAATGTTATTGTGAAGTTTGAATTCCCTACAGATGGGTGCTGTTGCTCATGGTTTTGTAACTACAGTTGAAGCATGTAAACTTTTGATAGCCAGAAGGCTGCCTGCAAGTTGGTAAATATCTGGTATCCCCATCCCTATTGCTGAAGTCATAAACAGCAAACCTGCAATGGGGGGTGGGGGTGGGGGGGTGGGGGGGGGGGGGTGCAGAGGGTGGGGGGGCGGATTGCAATGTCTTATGCAACTGAAGGCATGCCAAGCTGTGAGAGCAACCGCACCAACTTGGGAAAGAGTCAGGAAAAATAAAACTTTTCTCTTCCAGATGTAGATATGAAACCCAAAAACATTAATTTAATTTGTTCAGGGGATGTGGGCATTGCTGGCTAGGCCAGCATTTATTGCTCATCCCTAATTGCCCTTGACAGGGAGTAGTTTGCCAGGCCATTTTAGAGTCAACCACATTGCTATGAGTCTGGGGTCACAAGTTGGTAAATAACTGATACCCACTCCCTGTCAATGGCATCCTGAGAAGGAACTGGGGATGGAGACTCAAAGGGAAGGTTTTCTTTCAGCATAGGGAAAATGCAAATAGAATGAAGAATGCCAAGGTGTATCTGGAATTCAGAAAGAACACAAAAGTTGATATAGCCATTGCTATGTTAATGCAATCCAAAGATAAGAAATGATTCGGTCAGATGTGGACAAATGGTGGTGAGAGGTGAGACGGAAATTCAGTATTGATCCAGTCCAGGAGAACATCAATGGCGGAGCCAAGAATGGATGAGGAGAAAATAATTTTTTTCTATACGACTTGGATGTTATGGGCCAAATTCTATGACTTCACCTGCAGCTGGTATTCTCTGGTCCCACTGCAGTGAATGAAGATTTAGCTGAGTGTCAAATCCTCCATTCACTGGCAGTAGAGCTCAGAGCTCCATAGCATCAATCTATGAACGATGTGAACCACAAGGACTTCCATTCACTGAATGTTCAGCTGGTCTGTGACAACACCAAACACATCCTACAGGTGTGTGCTCGATTCCCAGGGAATGTGCACGATTCCTACATTCTCAGCTACTCAGATCCCTGACATCTTTCAGAGATCACAGTGGCTGCAGGACTGGCTCCTCAGAGCCAAGGTCTACCCACTGAGGACATGATGATGTCTGCCCGAAGGTCACAGAGTGCAGCAGAGACAAGATACAATGAGGCTCATACAGCAACTTGCACGTTTATCAAGCAGACCATAGGGATGTTGAAGATAAGGTTCCGGTTTCTGGACTGGTCTGGTGGAGCCCTGCAATACATCCCGCAGAGGGGGTCATGCATTGTTGTCGCTTGCTGCATCCTCACAACCTGGCACTGCAATGAGGGAAACAACTGCCTGCCAAAAAGATTAGAAAAGACGTGATGTCGCTTCTGATGAAGAGGACATCAAAGGGGTTGAGGTTGAGGAGGCCCTTGGGGATGAGAATGTCGGCCATGAGGCCATGGTGATGTGCAGAAGAGGCAGACGAGTGTGCTCAGTGCCACTAGATTCATGGAGAGTGATGAGGACATCCGTTTAGGACACCCTGATATCTTCACATGGCATCTGTGAACATATGTCCTTGTCTGGCTGATGGCGCACACACCCTTTGTGATAAGGTTCCTGTTATGGAGACACAGCAGATACCCATTGTCCCTACATTCCAGGAGGATGATGGTGATTTTCAGTGGAGACAGTCCATAGATTCTCAGAGAATTTCTGTGAATATTTGACTTTCTCTCAATGACCAGGGTCATATCTTGTGATGCAGTGGGGAAAGTATAACCTGTCCTGGTCGCAAAGCATCTTTTGCGAGCTGAACCCTTGAGGGACAGTGGGGGCGGGGATGGAGGGGTGTGAGGGGTGCAGAGACCAGACCAGGGAGAAAGGCTGGACTCTGCGATGCCATCTCCGTACAATGTGGTAGACATTCTAATCCCCATGGAGATACAGGCATAACTGGCATGCTCAGTCAGTGTGAAGGAACACCCTCAATGTGTTGGATGGTTGTATTAAGCACATGGAGAAAGCCCTGGACTGATCACCCTGCCTTTATCTTGTGCAGGAATCAAGTTTTCATTTCAGAATGACAGCAGCACAGCTGATCATAACATGGAGCCATAGAAAGGGAGAAATTCATGGGAGTTCATTTACAGAAGTGAACATTATATACAAGTGATTAGCACCCATGGCCATGCAGTGCAACTACAACTTCATAACCTTCCTTACCCTGCTGCTACATCTTGCTGCATCCTCAGCATCCACAGTGGAGGTGGAGGCAGCCTGCTGACTGCCACGGCCTGTTGTTTATGATGACCGTGGCTAGCGTCCTCTGAAGGGCCGTGGCCGGGGGAGTGGGGGGGGCCTGTGCTGCTTTTGGAGTCCTGCTGTGTGGCAGTGCCATCCTCCTCGGCCTGTGGGGCTGGAGCTGATGTGCTCACAGGAAGAGGGGATGGCCTGAGATGTGTATCAGTTGACCCTCCTCCCGATGGCTGCCCAAGGCCCCTGGCTGCCTCCTTGAGAGAGTGGGATAGTGAGAGTGAGCTTAAGGAGACCTAATCTTTCTCTAGTGTTGAGATGATGGATGCCTCTGCCATGGAGTGCAGCTCCTGCAGCAGTGCAGGACAGAAGTCTTGCACCAAAGTTTCTACTGGGGCCGCCACCCTACCAGTGCTGACTTCGGTGTATTGGCCTATCAGTGCCAACATCTCAGACCGAAGGCGGACAGACTTCTTCATGGAACCTTGCAATCTGAGGATTGCAGCAGACCTCCCATCCTGATTTTCTCTACCTTGTCTCTGGAGATCCAGCAACTGAGACATGACCGAATCCAGAGGCTCATCAGCTGACTGGGACTCACATTTTCACTGCAGGCTAACATGAGCACAGCTCGTCATAACAAGGAGCTATAGAAAGGGTGAAGTTAGTGGGAGTTTATTTACAGAAGTGAACACGATGTTCTAGTGATTAGCACACATGACCATGCTGTGTAATTATGACTTCTTAACCTTGCTGGCACACTTGGATGCCCCTGCCTCCACCTGCTGTTGATCAGCCAGTTCTGGGAGGGTTGTCAGCCCTAGTCGACGTACATATAAAAGTCTAATTCTGAGAAGGAAAATTGTTACCTGAGGTAAGATCCATATCAGAAAGCAGGTCAGCATAATATTTCCTTTTATTTTCCTTCTGCTCTGGTGGTTTTTCTGGTTTTGTGCTAATCCTACACACAAAAATAGTACAGGGAACTACATCTGGTTGCTATCTGAGTGGACAATATGTGAGTTGTGGAATTGTTCTGTTTGTATTGTGCTCAGCTAATACGACAAATCCTACACACAATCCCGGTTATCCCCTCAAGACATATCAGTGAAAGTAAGCAATCAAACACATATTTAAGAAAAAACTAGATGCATAACTAAAGCTTATTATATCAATCAGAACTTCCTAATATGGTACTTGTTTGTTCAGAGAGATTTATCATTATTGACTGAGCCATTCAACATTTAGAGACTTCTTTCTATATTTCAATCCAGGTTTGTGCATTCATTTAATCAGATACCAGCGGCACTGAAACCTTCCCAGTCTCTTAATTATTTTCACCAATAAACATTTTGTTGTGTGGTCTATCAATTACTAGGTGTAGTGAGTAATGAAATTTCCCTCAAACATTTTTTTAATCGCATTGATCTTTAGCCTCTCTGCACAAGGCTTATGGGTTTCCCATATGTTTCCAGTATGTAAGCTCAGTTGTGCACCTTTCATATTTTCGGGCCTAGATGGTTAATGAATCCTGTAGAACAACTTTCAGATCCACATTGAGGTTTTCACTTCTCCAGTTTGTAAATTTGTGGCCAAATTTAGTTTTCTTTAGAACAAATATGGATAAACTCATAGCTGCTGGCGAAAACTTCTTTACAGGGCAACTGTTCTTTATGTGAAATCATGGGGGCTGATTGGTTTTGGATTTCAGATAATTGCGGTTTTCAGATATCGTATTTAGGCCTCGGTCTGTTTACATTACAATGTAAGAAGTCTCGCTCCTTCTTCAGGTGAGTGAAGAGTTGTGTTCACAAACAGGAAATATATAGACACAAACTCAACCATTATCTTGTAAATTGAGTTTGCGTCTATATATGCCCTGCGTGAGAACACGGCTCTTCACTCACCTGAAGAAGGAGCGATATTCCAAAAGCTTGTGCTACCAAATAAACCTGTTGGACTTTAACCTGGTGTTGTGAGACTTATTACTGTGCCCACCCCAGTCCAACGCCGGCAACTCCACATCATACATTACAATTGCCAAAGCTGAGGCTCGCTATCGTCTAAAGTAATGGCAATGGCTAAAAAAGTAAGTGAATAGTAAACTCAGGGCACCTGCAATATGTTCCCACCTGTGGTGCCATCTGCGATTCTGCTTGTAGGTGAGGGATTGCAAGGTAAACAGTGCAGACAAACAGCTGGACTTCCCACACTAAAGGTCAGGTGCGGTCGGCAAGGTTTGCCTGGGCATTGATTGTGTCAGCTCAGATCACCAACTTCCTACACTTAAGGTCAATGTGGTTCAAAGAAGCGCAGCTTTTTTTGGATGTGCTCAGTTTTCGGATTTATCGATAAAGGATACTTGACCTGCATTTTGTTTCTAACCCAGCTCTCCCAGGCTGATCTTAGCAGAGGTGAGATATAGCGAGGTAAACCGCAAAACCTCACATTCTAATTCCAGAAGGGCTTCTAAAAGGTATCAGCCATGTTTCTTCCCTACATTAGTCATGTTTAATGAGAAATTCATTTTTTCAAGAAGTAAGCATCCTCTGTCCAAACCAATGACTGACTTGTGTTCTCCTGACAGATACTGCCTGATCAGCTGAGTGATGCCAGCAGCTTCTGCTTTTGTTTAAGATTTCCATTATTTGGCAGGGTTATAGTTTTTCTTAATCCTGTTTATTTTATCTGTTTTCTATATCTGGAAAGGGCAGGTCTAGAATACTTAATATTTTATAATGGTGTTTACTAAGGAAGAGAATGCTGACAACATATTGATAGAAGTGGGATGGTGGAAGTGACGGACAGGGTGAACATTTACAAAGAGAGAGAATCAGTGAATCATTTATTCCTTGAATCTGTATGTTTTAGTCCAATTTTTCTGTTCTTTCCCCAAATTCTTCTTTTTAATCTATGCAATTACTTTAGAACTGATATTATTATCTCCATCTCAAAAATCATTTGTGGTAAAGCGTTCCGTGTTCTAATAATCTTTGAGCTAGAATTTATTCTTCTATTACTCTTCATCCTTCCAACAATAACCCACCTTGTTACCAAGTTAGCTGATGGAATCAATTTGTCCGCTGATATGCTTACCTCAAATGTTTTTCACAATTCTGTAAACATATTCCGACTGATTCCCCTTTTACCCTTCATGTTCCAGTGCGAAACAAAATTAAAACATTTAAGCATTTGATCATTTGGTCCTGGTATAAAACAAATGAATTTGTGCCATAGTTCTTTCATTGTTTCCTATGATGGATTATCCATGGATTATCTCAATGGCAACTTAATTAAAGTCCTGTAACATTTTAATATGGATCCCTTGTCTCTATATTTATTGAGATGGTGCTCAAGATTAATACATATAATTGTTATAATTGCACTTTTTAACTGATCTTCAGCTCAAAGTTTTCAAAAGATTTTCCCACTGCACTTAATTTATCATGAACGTTAAACCATAATAGTTTTGAAGAGGAGGTTCTCCATTAGGATCAAGAAATCACGATTAATATGTGCAAACTTTTGTGAAATTGATACATTCAGGAGACAGCATTTTGAACTTGAGTTAATACTATCTCTAGTTTAATGACACATATTCTAAGCTTGGCTACTTGTGAAACTACTGTTTTACTTTCACAACTTTCAGAATGAGGTGTCAAATCTATATTGACATAAAACCTTATCTGTTGAATAATTACTCAGCCTGCTAGTGACAATCTCATCCTGACAAAACACAAATCCACCTAACCACACTTAGAGTGAAATTCACTTTTTAATTTCGTATTGTGCACTCAGGATGCAGTGATTAGCCTCTTGAATTTTGTGTTGTAATTGGCCAGGCTAGATTTGGACTAGAAATGCACCAATTTATTGGATTGGGCGATTTTCAGTCATCCAGCATAGCTGTCTGACGCTGGTATTAAGCTTTTTGAGAGTGAAACTTGGCTTTTGACACCGGTTTTAGGATCCCAAATGCAAAATTCAACTTATAACTACTTGAAGCCTGAATGACGGCAGGATCTGAAATATAAAAGGCCCGAGAAATGTATGGTTTTTGTTACTGTCCACCCAGGAAAATTAGAAGTGGACTTTTGGGCCACCTCCAGGATCAGCAACCCACCACTGCCTAGGGCAACTTTGCCCTTGACGGAGCAAGGTCTTGGGTCCAGTGGCAAGGACATCCATGATGACTGGAAGCCAGGCTCTACTATATGGGCCTAAGATATAAGAGCACACTTACTCCTACTGTCCTCCTTTCTCCTTCCCAAAGGATCTATTCCTTTAGGATTCATAGAGTGCAGTGGCAGGCTCATGAACTGTGTTTGTTGCTCTCCTTCCACGCTGCTCCACACTGTGTTCACTGCTCTCCTCCATAATTGCTCCACACTGTGTTCGCTGCTCTCCTCCTGTACTGCAAGATCAATGCAGGAAACAGCACCAACCTTTCTACATGGCCTTCTTTGACCTCACAAAGGCCTTTGATACTGTGAACCATGAGAGATTATGGAGCATCCTCCTTTGTTTCAGCTGCTCCATTATGACAGGCAAGCCGCGATCCTGACCAATAGATCATCACAGAAACAATTCACTTTCAGACTGGTGTTAAACAAGGCTGCGTCATCGTACTAATGCTTTTCTCGATCTTCTTGGTTGCAATGCTCTATCTCACCCTCAGCAAGTGCCCCGTGGGAATCTGTTTAACCTCCACTGCCTGCAGGTCAGATCCAGGTCTCCCGTTCTCTGTCATTGAACTACAGAATGCAGACAATACTTGTGTCTGCGCACACTCGGTGGCTGAGCTCCAAACCATCACCAACAGCTTCACTGAAGCATATGAGAGCATGGGCCTTACGCTAAACATCCAGAAAGCAAAAGTTCTCTAGTAACCTGTCCCCACCACACAGCACCTCCCCTCAGTTATCAAAATCCATGACGAGGCCTTGGGCAATGTGGACGACTTTCCATATCTTTGGCAGCACGGTGGCACAGTGGTTATCACTGTTGCCTCACAGCGCCACAGACCCAGGTACGATTCCCGGCTTGGGTCACTGTCTGTGTAGAGTTTGCTCATTCTCCCCGTGTCTGCGTGGGTTTCCTCCGAGTGCTCCGGTTTCCTCCCACAGTCCAAAGATGTGCGGGTTAATTTGATTGGTTATGCTAAATTGCCCCTTAGTGTCAGGGGATTAGGAGGGTAAATATGTGGGGTTATGGGGATAGTTTAGGACCTGGTGGGATTCTTGTCGGTGCAGGCTCAATGGGCCAAATGGTCACCATCTACACTGTAGATTCTATGATCTACTGTCAACAAAGGCAGACATTGATCAATCATAGAATCATAGAAACCGTACAGTGCAGAAGGAGGCCATTCGGCCCATCGAGTCTGCACCGACCACAATCCCACCCAGGCCCTACCCCCACATATTTTACCCGCTAATCCCTCCAACCTACACATCCCAGGACTCTAAGGGGCAATTTTTTAACCTGGCCAATCAACCTAACCCGCACATCTTTGGACATCTAACCCGCACATCTTGATGAGGTTCAACATCACCTTCAGTGTACCAGCACAGCCATTGGTTGTTTGAGAGTTTTTGAGGACCACAGCCTCAGACCTGGCATCAAGCTCATGGCCTACAAAACATTAGTGATTCCTGCCCTGCTACACATGGCTCTGAGACATGGACTATGTACAGCAGGCACCTCAAAACCCTGGAGAGGACAAGACCGCAAAGACCTACAAAAGGTTGTGAATGTAGCCCAATCCATCACGCAAACCTGCCTCCCATCCATTGACTCTGTCTACACTTCCCGCTGCCTCGGCAAAGCATCCAGCATAACTAAGGACCCCATGCACCCCGGACATTCTCTCTTCCACCTTCTTCCTTCAGGAAAAAGATACAAAAGTCTGAAATCATGTACCAGCCGACTCAAGAACAGCTTCTTCCCTGCTGCTGTCAGACTTTTGAATGGTCTTACCTTGCATTAAGTTGATCTTTCTCTACACCCTAGCTATGACTGTAACACTACACTCTGCACTCTCTCATTTCCTTCTCTATGAACGGTATGCTTTGACTGTATCGTGGGCAAGAAACAACATTTTTCACTGTATGCTAATACATATGACAATAGTAAATCGAATCAAATTAAATCAAATCAAAACCCTGGAGAGGCACCAGTGGCACTACCTCCGTAAGATCCTGAAAATCCATTGGCAGGGCAGATGCACCAGCACCACTGTTCTCTCTCAGGCCAGCATCCCCAGCATCAAAGCATTGACCACACTTGATCAGCTCTACTGGGTGAGCCACATTCTCTGCAGCCTGACAAAAGATTCCTGAAACTAGCGCTCCGCTTCGGAACTTTGACACAGCAAAGGAGCTCCAGGAGGGCGTAGGACTGGAGTATAAGGATGCTAAAGTTATGCTGCAGCTATACAAAACCCTGGTTAGACCCCACTTGGGAGTACTGTAAGCAGATCTGGGCACCACCCCACCTTAGGAAGGATATATTGACCTTGGAGGGAGTGCAGTGTAGGTTTACAAGATTGATACCTGGACTTAAGGAGTTTGATTATGAGGAGAGATTATACAAATTAGACTTGTTTTCTCGAGAATTCAGGAGGTTAAGGGGTGATTTTATCAAAGTCCTCAAGATATTAACAGGAAGAAACAGGGTGGATAAAGATAAACTATTCCCAGTGATTGGAGATACTAGAACTAGGGGGCATAGTTTACAAATTAGGACCAGACTGTTCAGGAGAGATGTTAGGAATCATTTCTACACAAAGGGTGGTAGAGGTTTGGAACTCTCTTCCAAAGGTGGCAGTCGATGTTATTTGTTATCCTTAAATCTAAAATAGATAATTTTTTGTGAAGCAAAGGTATAAGGGATATGGGCTAAAGGCAGGTATATGGAGCTAGGCCATAGATCAGCCAGGCTCGATGGGCTGAATGGCCTATTGCCATTCCTTTGTTCCTAAATTCTTCAAGGACACCCTCAAAGCATCCTTGGAAAAATGTAACATCCTCACTGACACCTGGGAACCCCTGGCCCAAAACAGTCTGAACTGGAGGAAAAGCATCCGGGAAGGAGCTGAACATCTTGCCAAGAGCAAGCTGAAGCTAAGCATCAACAGCAAATGGAGGAGTGTGTGGCAACCCGGGTACCCCACCCACCCGCCCACTCCTCCAAAGACTGCCTGCCCCACCTGTGACAGGGATTGTAGGTCACGCATTGGACTCCTCAGTCACCTGAGAACTCATTTTTACTGTGGAAGCCAGTCACCTTCAATCCCTGAGTTACGGCCTGAGAAGAAGACTGTCTTTGTAGTGGTTAGATACAACTGAATGGCTTGATAGACCATTTAGAGGCATTTAAGAGTCAACCAGATTGCTGTGAGTCTGGAGGTACATGCAGACCAGATCAGGTATGAACGGCAAATTTCCTTCCCTAATTTACATGAATCAGATGACTGGTTAATCACACCTGACAATTGGTCATATTTAGACTTTTAATCCAGAGTTTTATTGAATTCAAATTCCACTGTCTGCCTTGTGGGATTCAAATCCAGGTCCCCAGAGCATTACTCTGAGTCTCTATGTTACTAGCCCAGTGACAATACCTTGACACCACACACACACGCACACACCACTATCTCTCCACTTGTATGTGTATGTATTGTGTGTGTATGTTTGTCTGTTGTGTGTGTGTATGTGTGTCTGTGTGTCATATGTGTGTTGTATTCTGTTTGTGTGTAGGATAGGGTGTGTGTGATAGATTGTGTATGTGTGTGTATGCAATACGATGTGTGTGTATTGGGTAAGGTGTATGTGGTCATGGTTATATGTGTTGTATTCAGCAATATGCATCAACACAGCTGTTTCAAAAGAATTCACTTTCAGACTATCATTATGGTTACATTTTTTATAAAAGCTAATTTACAGATAAAGCTGGTTGTTGCATTCCTTATTTGCTAGAGCCTGCTTATCTGAACACTAAAGTAAATACTGCTGATGAGCTTTGGAGATAACGTATGTGGCTTAGCCAAAAATAAGCATGCTCAGATCTGCTGAAACATTTAATTCAAATACATTCTTCATTTCATTTTATTCCCCACATACCTATTTCAGATAGCATGCTTCAACTTGTGCAGAAATTTCATTTTCTGAATCTTAGAACCTCTTTGGCGTCCATTCAACTACTTTTCATGAGACTGATAAGCTATCTGAAACAGAGGTTAAACAACATTTCTAAGTTCACTCCTTTGTCTCATGTTATCTCTAGAAAGGGCATTAGAATTAGTTCCACATCCAGTAAAGAACTGCTGATTTGTTCTTACTTCCTGTCAGTTTTTCATTTTCTTAGAGAGTTTTTCATTTGCCATCGTGTTGCCTCCTTCACTCTGAGAGTGGGAGGGGACTGCGGTTGCGTGGCCCCTTTAAGGGGGGGGGGGCGATCCCAGTAGGCCATGTGATCGGTCTGGACCCTATGGAGAGGCAGCGTGGGAAGCTGAACCAATCGGGTGCAAGGGCGTCCGTCGCGGATTGGGGAGGAAACTCAGTTGGAGCCAAGATGGACAAGAGAGTCTTGTGTATTGTAGTTTGGTAGACTATCGCTTGTACATATATAAATATGGTTGACAATAAACTTTATGACTTAGAGTCACAACAAGTCACCTTCACTGAAGTCAATTCATTGTGACTTCATGTTATTACAGCAACAATTGTTGTGGCACTTATGTGTAGCATTTTGTGTGTGTTTATGGTTTCACTATTAATAGGAAGCATAGTGATTAATTCTCCATGATCCCAGACCAGAAAAGCTCCCATCTTCTCTGACATTCGAGTTATTTGATTCTCCACAGAATGAGAAACTTGCCAGTAAGAAAGGCAATTCCAAATATCAGTCTCATCTGAACTTTTGCCTTGTGCTGATGTTGAAAATATACTAGTTGAACCTTAATGGAATCACATGTGCGTTCCTCAATTTAAAAACCTTTTTGGGGCAAACTTTACCATTCTGCCTGCCACAGGAATCGGAGCGGGTGATGGGGCGGACCACGGAAAGGTCTGTTGACCTCAGGCGGGATTTTCCAGTTTTAGGGCGAGTGAGACCGGAAAACCCTGCCCTTTGACTCCTGCATCTAATTATCAAAGAATATATTTTAATTCTGGTAGTTAGGGAGAGTATTGTGACGAGTGCAAGCATATTCTTCAGTGGAGCTGTGGGTCAAAAGTTCTGAGTAACAAGTTATAAAGTAAACTCAACATTGCAAATTTAAAATATTTCGTTCAGACATAAAGCAAAAACGCCTCAGGCCATCCTAGCACTGAAAGAGAATGATTAAGTGCCATTAATTCCATCTATTTAATACATAGCATCACAAAAAGTACGTAAGTTGTGGAGTTTTGCAAAAATAACAAGGGGAACCATTTGATTCAATTAGTTTATCCTTGCAAAACAAACTACTGGAGCTTTGTCATATCATCCGGCTATCTCATGAATGGTTTTGCCTCTTCAGTGCATTCTTTAGACTGTATGCTCCAATACGAACATAAGATCAGAAAAGGGCCAAGCAGCCATTTTACTTATTTAACCATTCAGTGACTCTTTCTGGAGTTTGCTCAAACATTTTTGTCCGTAAAGTATACATCCTGAATCGGAAACGTGTCTCTGTTGAAAACTTCAAGGTCACTAACATTAACATATTCTGGCGAAGAGCCAGTATGACCATAGTGGGCCAAGTGGTCTCGTTATGTGCTGTAACCATTCTATGGCTGGGAATTTCCACAACCCACTATTCTCTCCTGTGAAGTGTTTTCCTGTGCCCGAGGTGGCTCGCAACTGGCCACCGGCGGGATCTTCCCACTCTGCTGGGGAATCCCTCTGGTCCCGTCAGTGGGAAGCGCTGGAAAATCTCTCCCTACATTTTTATATAAGGCGTATAAAATCAGTCACTCTGAAATGTTGCAAATAAAATGGAAGCTAGTTTTCATCTGAAAGCTTATACAGAATGTTGGCAACAGTAGCTCAGGCGGCAACGAGAGAGAGACGTTTCAGGTTCATAATCTTTCATCAGACTGGCAGCATTTGAGATTTACTAACATACAAGCAAGCACTGAGCCAAGGGAACAGGGTTGTGGGAGGGAGGGAGGAAAAGAGGATGGGTGGTTGGTGAAGGATAAAAGTATCTGATAGGATGGAACATTAGTGACTAAGTGAAGCATGATGGTACAAGGTAAAAGGGTGGAAAAGAAACAAAAGGTAGACCTAACGGAGGTGAAATGGAGGACCAACTAACTGCAATTTTCTAATCACACTGAAATCCATTTTAAAAAATGTATCCTGGCTAGACCAACATTTTTTGCCCATCCCTAATTGCACTTGAGAAACAAATGGTGAGTTGCCATCTTGAACTGTTGCAGTCCATGTGGTGTAGTTATACCCACAGTGTTATTAGAGATGCAGCTTCAGGATTTTGAGGAATGGTGATATAGTTCCAAGTCAGGATGATGAGTGGCTTGGAGGGGAACTTGCAAGCTGTGGTTTTCCCATGCTGCATTCATCCAGGCAAGTGGAGAGTACTTTGGAGGGTTCTGATTTAATTACCTGAATAGTTAACCAGAGAATGTAAGACAGCAAAAGCCTAATGTAACTCCTGGGTAACTATAAAACTGATCACCCCTGACCCTGCTCCCCACAACTGCCCTCTGACATTCCGTCTCACTACCCAACTCGAAATGTCCTTAACTCACCACACTACCTGCCTTACCATCTACGTCTGGTCACCTGCTACCCTACCCACCCTGTCACCATACCCACTCTACCATCCTGCCACCCCTACACCTTACCCACTTAGCCACTTATCTCACTCATATCATTTCCCTAATATTGAAAATCTATTTAAATGTCCCAAAGATTTTCTGTGTGTTAGTGAGTAAAAATGTAACAAAATACGGCGTGGCTTCGCTTCCCCCTGACAATCCTGCACTAAGGAGGAAGACTCTGACAGCAGAGACATTTTGCATTCAGATGAGGTCTGGTTCAGAAGTCCAGGTGAGTGCTGGTGTTGGTAAAAGAAATATCGGTCAGAACATTGAAGACAGGAGTTGGAATGTCTTGTTGAAGTTGTCCAAGACATTGGTAAGGCCACACTTGGAATACTGTGTGC
The DNA here is from genome assembly GCF_964213995.1 of Mustelus asterias. Taxonomy (NCBI): domain Eukaryota; kingdom Metazoa; phylum Chordata; class Chondrichthyes; order Carcharhiniformes; family Triakidae; genus Mustelus; species Mustelus asterias. The sequence goes on along the minus strand of NC_135812.1, from coordinate 79,487,051 downwards.
AATTCTAGTCACCCTATTATAGAAAAGATATTATTAAACTAGAAAGAGTGCAGAAAAGATTTACTAGGATGCTACCGGGACTTGATGGATTGAGTTATAAGGAGAGGCTGGATAGACTGGGACTTTTTTCTCTGGAGTGTAGGCGGCTGAGAGGTGATCTTATAGAGGTCTATAAAATAATGAGGGGCACAGATCAACTAGATAGTCAATATCTTTTCCCAAAGGTAGGGGAGTCTAAAACTGGAGGGCATAGGTTTAAGGTGAGAGGGGAGAGATACAAAAGTGTCCAGAGGGGCAATTTTTTCGCACAGAGGATGGTGAGTGTCTGGAACAAGCTGCCAGAGGTAGTAGTAGAGGCAGGTACCATTTTGTCTTTTAAAAAGCATTTAGATAGTTACATGGGTACGATGGGTATAGAGGGATATGGGCCAAATGCGGGCAATTGGGATTAGCTTAGGGGTTTTAAAAAAGAAAGGGCGGCATGGACAAGTTGGGCTGAAGGGCCTGTTTCCATGCTGTAAACCCCTATGACTCTATGACTCTATGACTGGAGCAGCAATCTGACAGTGATTGCCAATCCTCAGAGGAAGTGGCCCATAGTTTCTTTCTTACTTTTTTTTATATCATTGCATTATTCCTGTTGCTTTAACATGTATACTACTTATTGTATTGTAGTTGTAATATTTTTTCTGCCACAGATGATGCGGTGATAGGTTTTGACATGGTTACCCCTGCCTTTTCTCTCATCACTTTGCAACTCTTTGATTGCCAATTCATTCACAACTTTTGGAGTATGTTGAATTTGCTGCATTCAATGAGTTCATGGCTAATCTAATTATGATTTAACCTCCTCTTTCCTATCTGTCCACCATAGGGCGATATGGTGGCACAGTGGTTAGCACTGCAGCATAATAGCGCCAGGGACTCAGATTTGATTCCAACTTGGGTCACTGTCTGTGTGGAGTCTGCACATTCTCCACGTGTCTGCGTGGATTTCCTCCAGATGCTCCGGTTTCCTCCCAAAGTCCGAAAGACATGCTGGTTTAGGTGCATTGGTTTTGCTAAATTCCGACGAGTGTGGCAACTAGGGGGTAATTTCACAGTAACTTAATTGCAGTGTTAATGTAAGCCTACTTGTGACACTAATAAATTAAAAAAACTCCTTTGTTGATCAACAATCTGTCTAAATCTACCTTGGATGTATTCAATAAGAGTTTTAACAACACCAGGTTAAAGTCCAACAGGTTTATTTGGTAGCAAACACCATTAGCTTTCGGAGCGCTGTGAAAACCCCCTATTGCAAAGGGTTGGAGTATTAGGCACTCCCCACTCCAAACCTCTGCCCACCCCATCCCTCTGACTATCCTAGTCCATCCACTCATGTACCCCCAGCCCCAGACTAATAGGTGCACAGAAACAAGTGGTTGTGCAAATAGTCAAAGTCTGGTTACACTCCCACAGTCAGAATGCTACTACTTGTCCAAATATTTCTAATGATTTTTCCACTACATGAACTGAGACATGCCTTAACAAGCTTTTACTACGCCTGAGACAGGAAACTCCACATTACTAATTCAATGTTTTTTTTGTTCTTTGACATAATGCAAACAAACCTCAGATGTTCTGGTCACCTGGAGAGAATGACTCAGATCCTTTAATTGATAAATTACTCTGAAACCGAAAATTACTTTAATTGATTGAATTTATGTAGAAAGTCATTTAACTCTTCAATTTCATTTCCCAAAGAAAGCAACAATGCCCCCATTAAAGGTATCTATGGGTGAGATTTTTTAAACGAATGACCCAGCCAAAACCTTGGGTCCTGTCGGGTTGGGGACCTGTAACTTAACCACCACATTTGCACACGATTCCAGGCTTTCCCCATTCATGGAGGTTGGGTGTGATGGCGCACTGATTCTGTCAATAATGATTCAATATTTAAAGAGTAGAGGTCTGGGTGATTGCAGGAAATCTTTCTCGAGAAGCGTTCACAAAGGAATAGAATAGAAGGCGGCACGGGAAAGTGTCATGAAAAGTTTAATGACATTGTTAACATTTGGAAAGTTGGTTGTCCCACTCCGGTCAGCTGACAGCCATCACTCTCTCACTTGCCTAATATTCTCCATAACAACAGTCGTCAGACAGATTTTTACGTCACATATTCTTTTCTCTCCAGCTTGCCCCTTAGATTTTGATTTCCATTGGCCCACTCACACTCGCCCTCACCCTATTGCCTTCCCTACCCAAAGAGCACAGTTACTCTCCTGAGTGTATATTCCAATTCCCACACTTATAACTCTCTGCTTCCACTCAGTGTAGGGGAATAGAGCCCATGAGGGTGATTCTCCCATGCTGCTGCATTAATTTTTTAGTACAGCGGGCCCAGGAGAATTGTGAGGGGTTCCCGTGAAAGTTTGTGCCACGCTAACATCTCCCAGCGCCAGATTTCCGCCGCGGAAATCGGTGGGGAGGCGGGGCTAGCATTTAAATGATATTTCAAAGTGAATTCTCCGAGCCTGCCAGCCTCTCCAGCATCTTTCAGCCTCCCCAGCAGTGATAGGCCCCACCCCCTGAAATCTAATAACATTCGCGCTGGTGGCCTCTGCAGTGCACAGAGTGTGGGTGATTCTAATCTGAACTCCCTTGAAAAATACAACGTGAACTACTCCAGTTTTCCTGTGAATTCAACACTTAGAATTTTTTGGGAGAATTCCACCCCATATCTCCAGGGAAAGAGAGGCAGTGACTCACTGACCTGCAGCCAAAGCCACTCAGATTGTATTGGAGTTCAATGTCCTGGGGCTTAGAAGAATGCAATGATAAGGATGGCTGTGGTAAACCACTGTTAGCTTATTACTTGTATATGTGACATGCCTGGACACATCCCTGCCGGCCCTACCCGAGACTCCTCCCCGCCCCCCCCGGTCCAGGTATAAAGGCGACTGCTCCCCACCCCCCGCCTCAGTCTGGACCAGTTCATCAGCATGGGTGTGCTCCAAGTCTTTTGCTAATAAAAGCCTATTTGTTCTTGCATACAAACTAATCTTTGCTCGATTGATGGTGCATCAATTTTATTAGCAAAAGTTTTGGGATGGAGCAGATACTAAAACCCGACAAACTCGAACTGGACCCTCAAGCTGTAGGAGCCTTTAACAGCTTCGATCACTGGCTGCGCTGTTTCGAAACTTTCCTCACCTCCTCCTCCGTCGTCCGGACTGAAACCGACAAGCTACACGTGCTCCACGCCCAGGTAAGCGATCAAATATTCTCGATGATTAGAGACGCTGAAACTTACGAGGATGCGATCGAACTTTTAAAAGGCCAGTACAACAAACAGTCTAATGAAATCTATGCCAGACATCTTCTGGCTACTCGCAGACAACAGCCAGGAGAATCGGGTGATCAATTCCTGCGTGCTTTGCGAGCACTTGGCAGGGCCTGCAACTGCAAGACCATAACAGCCGCCCAAAACACTGAGGACTTAATCAGAGATGCCTATGTCACGGGTATCAGGTCAAACTATATCCAACAACGACTGCTGGAACAGGGTGGGCTGGACCTACAAAAGACTGTGGCGCTTGCCGACTCGTTAGAGGTGGCCTTCCGTAATCTCGAGGCCTACACCCCCGACCACGGGGGCGCATCGTGGACACCGCGGCCGCCTCCACCTCTGTACTCGGGAGGGCCGCAGGCCTATGCCACGCCACGTCCCACCAATGACCTGACCGCTGCGGCAGTCTCCGGAGGCCCGAAGTGCTACTTCTGCGGCCTGGGGAAGCACCCCCAACAACGCTGCCCAGCGAAGGATGCGATCTGCTCCGGGTGTGGAAAGAAGGGCCATTACGTGAAGGTATGCAGAGCGAAATTGACCTCCAAGCCCAATAGTGCCGCGTGCAACCTGCGGGGGCCGCCATCTTGGGCACTGGTAGCCGCGTGTGGGCCGTGCGGGCCGCCATCTTGGACGCCGTCAGCCGCGTGCGACTACTCGCAAAATCCAACGGTGGCTTCGGTTACGCTGGACCAATCCAGGCCTCACCAACCTGCCAGGTCCATGATGGACATCGAGGTAAATGGTCGCATTACAAACTGTTTGTTTGACTGTGGGAGTACGGAGAGCTTTATTCACCCTAACACAGTGAGTCGCTATGCCCTTTCGGTACTGCCAGTGAAGCAAATGATCTCCATGGCTTCAAAGTCCCACTCGGTGGATGTCCTCGGGTACTGCGTGGCAACCCTGACTATACGGGGCACAGTGTACAAAAATTTCAGGCTCTTCGTGCTGCCACAACTCTGCGCTGCCGTACTCCTGGGGCTAGATTTCCTGTGTCACCTTAAGAGCGTCACCATGGAGTATAATGGGCCTTTTCCCCCGCTCTCCGTTTGCAATCAGCAGTTCTTAGACCGCCCACCGTGCACCACCTGCAGCCTCTCGACCCTTAAAGTCGCCCCTCCCTCACTGTTTGAAAATCTCACCCCCGATTGCAAGCCCATCGCCACCAAGAGCAGACGGTACAGTGCTGGAGACAGGGCTTTTATCAGGTCCGAAGTGCAACGGCTCCTAGGGGAGGGGATCATTGAGGCCAGTACCAACCCCTGGAGAGCCCAAGTAGTAGTTGTTAAAACTGGGGAGAAACATCGCATGGTCATTGACTACAGTCAGACCATTAACCGATACACGCAGCTGGACGCATACCCCCTTCCCCGCATATCTGACATGGTTAATCAGATTGCGCAATATCGGGTGTTCTCCACCATCGACTTAAAATCTGCATACCACCAGCTCCCTATCTGCCCGGAGGACCGCCAATATACTGCCTTCGAGGCGGATGGCCGCCTCTATTACTTCCTTAGGGTCCCCTTCGGCGTCACCAATGGGGTCTCGGTTTTCCAGCGTGAGATGGACCGAATGGTAGACCAGAACGGGCTGCGGGCCACCTTCCCGTATCTGGATAACGTCACCATCTGCGGCCATGATCAGCAGGACCACGACGCCAACCTCCACAAATTCCTCCATCACACCACCACACTCCTAAATCTGACCTATAATAAGGAGAAGTGCGTATTCTGCACACATCGCCTCGCCATCCTTGGTTGTGTTGTGGAAAACGGGGTCATTGGTCCCGATCCCGACCGCATGCGTCCCCTCCTGGAACTCCCCCTCCCCACCATCCTCAAAGCACTGAGGAGATGCCTGGGCTTCTTCTCGTATTACGCCCAGTGGGTCCCCAATTATGTGGATAAAGCCCGTCCTCTCATCAAATCCACCTCTTTTCTCCTGACAGCAGAGGCCCGCCTGGCCTTCGACTGCATCAAAGCAGACATCGCGAAGGCCACGATGCACGCTGTAGATGAATCCATCCCGTTCCAGGTGGAGAGCGATGCGTCTGACTTCGCCCTAGCCGCCACCCTTAACTAGGCGGGCAGACCCGTGGCCTTCTTCTCACGAACCCTCCAAGGCCCTGAAATTCGACACTCCTCTGTCGAAAAGGAGGCCCAAGCCATAGTGGAAGCTGTACGGCACTGGAGCCACTACTTAGCTGGTAAACGATTCACCCTACTCACGGACCAATGGTCAGTTGCATTCATGTTTAATAACATGCAGCGGGGCAAGATCAAAAACGATAAAATATTGAGGAGGAGAATTGAGCTCTCCACCTACAATTGCGGCATCTTATACCGGCCCGGGAAGCTCAATGAGCCCCAAGACGCTCTGTCCCAGGGAATGTGTGCCAGCGCACAAATAGACCAATTGCAGACTCTCCACAACGACCTCTGCCACCCGGGGGTCACCAGGTTTTTTCACTTCATTAAAGCCCGTAACCTGCCCTACTCCATTGAGGAAGTCAGGTCTATAACCAGACACTGCCAGGTCTGCGCAGAGTGCAAGCCACACTTCTATCGGCCAGACAGACACACCTCATAAAAGCCACCCGCCCTTTCGAACGCCTAAGCGTCGACTTCAAAGGCCCCCTCCCTTCTTCTGACCACAACATATACTTCCTCAACGTCATTGACGAATATTCACGTTTCCCCTTTGCTATTCCCTGCCCGGATATGACCTCAGCCACGGTTGTCAGGGCCCTGCACAGCCTCTTCACCCTATTCGGTTTCCCTAGCTATATCCATAGCGACCGGGGATCCTCCTTTATGAGTGATGAGCTGCGACAGTACCTGCTCTCCAAAGGCATAGCCTCGAGTAGGACCACCAGCTACAACCCCAGGGGGAACGGACAGGAAGAGAGGGAGAACGCGACAGTCTGGAAGGCCGTTTTACTAGCTCTGAGATCTAAAGGTCTTCCAGTCACCCGCTGGCAAGAGCTCCTCCCTGATGCACTACACTCGATTAGATCACTCTTTTGCACAGCTACCAATGCTACCCCTCATGAAAGAATGTTTATTTTCCCCAGAAAGTCCTCCTTGGGGACCTCACTACCGTCGTGGCTGACGTCCCCAGGCCCTGTCCTGCTCTGGAAGCACGTGAGGACCCATAAGTCGGACCCCCTGGTCGAAAGGGTCCAACTCCTCCACGACAACCCCCAATACGCCTATGTAGTGTACCCCGACGGGCGGGAGGACACGGTCTCTATTCGAGACCTGGCACCTGCAGGTGCCCCAGGGACCACTACGACCCACAACCCCACACCCCCAACATTGTCCATACAGCACCAGGGCCACAGCACACTCCCCTAGCCCCCGTATACAGCACGCCTGAGCTCCAGGAGCCGCCACCACGCACACGACAATCTGAAGGGACTACAGACGACTCGAGCGACTACGACCTGGCGCCTGAACCAACACCGCGGCCACCGGAACCGACACCACAACCGGCACTACGGCGGTCGCAGCGGCAGATCAAGCCCACAGAGAGACTAAATTTGTAATTCTGTAAATATCGTTCCACCCACCTCACCCCCGCCGGACTCTTTTTTAAACAGGGGGTGAATGTGGTAAACCACTGTTAGCTTATTACCTGTATATATGACATGCCTGGACACATCCCTGCCGGCCCTACCCGAGACTCCCCCCCCCCCCCCCCCCCCGGTCCAGGTATAAAGGCGACTGCTCCCCACCCCCCTGCCTCAGTCTGGACCAGTTCATCGGCATGGGTGTGCTCCAAGTCTTTTGCTAATAAAAGCCTATTTGTTCTTGCATACAAACTAGTCTTTGCTCGACTGATGGTGCATCAATGGCGCAGAGAGCTGGTGACAGCATTAGAAGGTTCACTGCCACTTGGCACTTTAGTGTCGCTTGCATTGTAAACTGTTTGTTCACCATCTACCATTGCTCAATGTCAGCAGTAACCCATTTCCTTCAACTCCCATCGGCCTTTCACAGGTGATGGAGCATCTGCTGAGGGAATAGGCTGATGAATCCTTAGATGAGGGTAAACATTTTAAGAATGCAGTGTGCGGAACTAAGATTTCATCCAATATTTTAATAAAATATACAGAGATATGCTTGTTGCGATCTCTAAAGATTCCAAACCAGATAAAGACCTAAAATGGCTGAAACTACGTCCGAAATGTTTTGACTTTTCCTGTCAGCGGTATCTCGCAGTTCTGCCGAGGGTGAACACCCACTGCACTGTTTTCTGGCGGTGGAAGGTGCAAATAATGGGAAACCCCACTGACAGTGGCAGATCCTGCTCCTGGCCAATGGCAGGTCACCTCCGCCCCTGCATAACATGCCAAGGGAAGGGTGGGGAGGGTGCGTGGCTGGGCTGTGAAAAATCCCACGGTATGGCTCCCTGTAAACCTGAACAAAAGAAGCTATCAGGGAAACTTGCACATCAATATCCCTGGGCTACGCAGACCAAGTTCAAAGTGAGCTACACAAAGGGCATCTGCATTTCATAACCCAGGCTGGCAACAGGGATCTGCTCACCTACCAAAATAAGAGGCCTCATAATTTTCCTTTCAATTCTTAACGGTTAAGACATTTAACAATCTTGGGGGCACAGATGAGGGATGCATGTCAAATACAGTGTGGAGAGGGAGGAAACATATGACATGAGGCTATGGCTTGTAAAACCAGCAATATTGTCTTGCTGAACTACAAAATTTCAATCTGCTTTTTAAACCTGACTAGCAGCCTCACAGACGAGGAGACACCTCGTCCCATTTACACTGCTTCTGCTGGAAATTCAGTACCATCACCACCAAAACTGATTCTTCTCTGTATATCTATCTCATCATGTGAAGTCAAAGCCACTGGAAAAGTGAATTATTCAGCAAGTTGTCAGCCCACCAACCCTCATGGAGGAAGAGCTCATTGGACTTTCATTCTGTACTCTGGACCCCACAAGAACTAATATTTATTTTCTCTGTGGTCTCTGTACTGCAAATCTCCCTTTTCCCTATCTCTTTGTTTACTATCTGAGTGTGGAGGTGATGAGGTAGAAAAGGTCGAGAGCTTCAAGTTTTTAGGTGATCAGATCCCCAACAACCTGTCCTGGTCCCCCCCCCCCCCCCCACCGCATCCCCCCCACCCCCCACACCCCCCCACCCCCCCAACCCCCCCACCCCCCACACGCCGACACTATAGTTAAGAAAGCCCACCAACGCTTTCTCAGAAGACTAAGGAAATTTGGCATGTCAGCTACGACTCTCACCAACTTTTACAGATGCATTATAGAAAGCATTCTTTCTGGTTGTATCACAGCTTGGTATGGCTCCTGCTCTGCCCAAGACTGCAAGGAACTACAAAAGGTCATGAATGTAACCCAATCCATCATGCAAACCAGCCTCCCATCCATTGACTCTGTCTACACTTCCCACTGCCTCGGCAAAGCAGCCAGCATAATTAAAGACCCCATGCAACCTGGACATTCTCTCTTCCACCTTCTTCCGTCAGGAAAAAGATACAAAAGTCTGAGGTCACATGCCAACCAACTCAGGAACAGCTTCTTTTCTGCTGCTGTCCGACTTTTGAATGGACCTACTTTGCATTAAGTTGATCTTTCTCTACATCCTAGCTATGACTGCAACACTACATTCTGCACTCTCTCGTTTCCTTCTCTATGAATGGTATGCTCTATCTTTATAGCGTGCAAGAAACAATACTTTTCGCTGCATGCTAATACATGTGCTATTACGGGTGCTCCAGTTTCCTCCTACAGTCTGGTTTAGGTGCATTGACCCGAACAAGTGCAGGAGTGTGGCGAGTAGGGGAATTTCACAGTAACTTCATTGCAGTGTTAATGTAAGCCTTACTTGTGAAAAATGAAATAAACTTAAACTTATGTGACAATAATAAATCAAATCAAATCAAATGATGCAACTGTCCTCCTGCATTTTTAGTGAGTACAAATAAGCTAACTCTTTGAGTTGATCCGGGTTTCCGTTAGAAAATTTGATCACATCAAAAGAGTTGGGAAATATGCACACAACTTATAAAGAGTGAAGCAAATCAAAACACCACTCTGTCTATGAACGGGGACTGGAAGGAGAAATTAGTGCCATTAATATTAAACCCCTTCCTATCCTTAACAGCACCAAGACATGCCTCCTGCTCACCTATCATTGCAGATATACACGCTTGATGGATATGGCATTGGAGATAGCTGGGTTGTCGTTTTTTGAGGAGTACATCACATATGAGTAGGACCATGTGCTAGAGACAGCGAAAGCAGTGGAGAGTCCTTGTGAAGTACACAGGACCCTACATGCTCTGCTCAGCTGAATCTAGATGAGCCTTGCAGTTCATCACAAAAAGGGAACTTGTGGAGAAATAACGGAAGTGTGTGTGCTGTTGTTAGCATTTCCCAAAGCAGTGCACACCCTCGGAAAGAGATTGGAGGGATCCACCTCCACCAGGAAAGCCATGGTGTCTCAGGAATTTGCGCTGCTCTTCAAACACGGAAAGAGTGGCCATCTGCACGGCAGGGGGTGGGGGGGGGGGGGGGGTGCAGGGTTGTGGCTATGACCCTTTGTCCATACTGCGAGGAATTAGAGATATGACAATTTGATTTGATTTGATTTATTATTGTCACATCTATTGGTATACAGTGAAAAGTATAGTTTCTTGCGTGCCATACAGACAAAGCATACCGTTCATACAGAAGGAAAGGAGAGAATGCAGAACATAGTGCTACAGTCATAGCTAGGGGGTAGAGAATGATCAACTTAGTGCAAAGAAATCTGTGGAAGGATAAATGGGAAGAGTGGTTAAATGAAAAGAGGGGTGATGTAACAAGGCAAATGGAGGGGGTGACGGGGCCATGACAGAAGATTTGTCCAGTGAAAGTGTTTTATTGTGAAAGTGAAAGTAAATTATTACGTATGCTATTATGATGCAGAGTGTAAGAAGGACCACGAGGTCGGCTTTGAAGACTTAACAATGGGAGATGCATATTGTTCCAAAATCACTCCTGGACTGAGCTCCACCCTGGGTGGAACTAGTCCCGGGGGCACATGACCTGTACCCATAAAGGGCTAGCACGCACCTCAACCTACATATATCGCATAAATGACAACTGCAGAACAATTGCCGGCATCTGCTGTCAAAAAGAAGAGAGGCCGTGTTTACGATAGGAAGTTGTGGAACTCAATGGCGAGGTCAGAAAGTTATCTGTTTCCATTTGAGTGGAACACTTGACTGAGAAATTATGTTTGTCATGTGAATAGTAATTGGTGATTATGTTCTGTTATCTTGCAGAATGAGTTATCGTTCATTGTGTGCCATTGAATCAGCAGTACCTCTGAGTTCAGAGTATTGTGACAGACAGTAAATTATTTATTGGACAAAGACCTTTGATTCATGAACTCAGTTGTCTTTCTAATCAACTTGAAATTGAATTGTTGACACAAAACTACTTCTCAAAACAAATTAAGGTTACTGTTCCACTACTGGTGTGACTAATCTGATTAACATATTTATTTTAGTAAGAAGGTTTTCAGTTGTTGCTCTGAATCTGTCAGTATTGCCCTTCATGCTTAAATTCTGCACATAACAGAAAATCTCGCTCCCCCATCATCAAGAAAACTAAGCGTTCCCCCCTGAGAGAATCAATACTACTGCAGTGACCTTGCTCAACTGCACTGTGATAAAAACTAGGTATCATTCTTTCTGGATTTTTCGTGATCATTTCCTGGTCATAATTTAAACATGTGGCAGAACTTGGGCTGAATTTCCCTGATGTGGGAGTTGGGAGGATGGAACTTGGTGGAAATGGGGGGAGGTGGAGGTGGGGTGATGTGGGGGTGCCGGCGAAGTTGGGGTGTTGGGGAAGGTGGGGTTGTTACTGGGGGTGGTGGTGGGGGTGGTCGAGGAGTACTGCTTGCTCCTGGAAGAAAGTCTGTCAGAAACTGAAACTGACCAACTGTAAATAAGAGTGATATCACACTAGGGCAGCCTAAGTGTCAAACTTCAGTCAAAGGAAGTTCTGCCCTGGAGAGCTGCCAGCCATCTGATTGCCAGCTGCTCTTACATTCCCAGCAGTGCCGGGACTGAGTCATTCTGGGAACTCAAAATCTGCAAAGGGTCCCCGGGGTGCAGAGGACATGGCTACCCGAGAGAGGTAAGCCCGGGGCTTAGGACAGGGAGGGATTGTGGAGGTGGACAAAAGGGGTGTGTTCTGGGTTTTGAAGGGCAGGCGGGTGGCACAAAGGGAGGGGGGTACTTTCTGACAGTGGGTGCCCCTGCTCTGTACAACGCAACCGCTAAATGAGTTGACCCCTTTCCTTCCTGCCGGTTCACTAAGTTTGGTGAAAATGTAGTCTGCTCACTCTTGATCTGCCTTCTGCTGGCCAACTTATTATGGCAGTGTAGGTGGACTTTGGCCTTTAAGTGACCAATAATTGGCTGCTTCTGGTTGCAATAAGCCCATGGGCAGGTGGTCTAGTGGGGGCTTTATCCACTCCGCAGATTATGGAAAATGCATGGGTGGAGGGCAGGGCAGTGATGGGGATGTAAAACACAGCCGCTCAACCAGATCCAAAATGGTCCATGTATGGATTTGTCACTGCTTTACAAGAGCCAATTTCCATTTCTTTTACCATTATCCCCTATGGATGTATTCATATCTCTCATATTTGCACCTGTCCTTTTCTCCTCTATAATATACTGCAACATCTCGAAAGCATCTGGGAATCTGAGTGGTGAAAGGCTTGATATAAATGTAAGTCATTCTCTTTTTGTAATGGTACTCACAGTGTTCAGACTACTTTCTACCTCATCATATTTAATGATATGCCCTGTATCTTCATACAGTTTAAAAAAAAATTTTGGCATCAATATTCCTTTCAAAACGTTTTATCATTGCGTGATTTCTGGGCTGGTTAGACAGGCATACTGATTTTAATATTTTCTCTATCTCAGTGATGATTTTTCACACTAACCTCCCAATCCAGGATTCTCAATAGGGATGGCACAGTGGCACAGTGGTTAGCACTGCTGTCTCACACGGCCAGGGGCCTGGGTTCGATTCCTGGCTTGGGCCACTGTCTGTGCGGAGTTTGCACATTCTCCCCGTATCTGTGTGGGTTTCCTCTGGGTGCTCTGGTTTCCTCCCACAGTCCGAAAAATGCACTGGTTAGGTGCATTGGACATGGTAAATTCTCCCTCAGTGTACCCGAACAGGCGCTGGAGTGTGATAGCTAGGGCATTTTTACAGTAACTTAATTGCAGTGTTAATGTAAGCCTACTTGCAACACTAATAAATAAACTTTTAAAAAAGACTTATCCGCCAATCAGACTTGTGATGAAAAACTTAATATTTCAAAATTCTACCACCTTATTTTCCTCAGTTATTAACACATTTATTATCTTGGGTGCCTGTACACATAGACAATTGATGGGTTAATCCAACCTTAAGGGAATCGTTTTTATACATTTGTGCAGCCACAGTTATTAAATTTGCATTCCTTTTCCCAAAGGTTTGATGGTGAGAACAGATATGACGTGTTGGCACTCTGATGTTCGCCGACACCAATGACGCCCACATGACATGAACACACAAGCATCTGTCTACCCTGTCAAGACCTGACGGCACTCTGACAGCTAAAAAACTATCTTACACAAACAAATACTTCTATTCTTTTCCCACAGTGAGGCAGAAACTCGATGCCAAACCATATGTTTACTTTTCCTGGGGAAAGAAACCTAACGTTGCCAATTCAAGTTATCTTTCCAAGACAGTGCAGACAAGGCCCTGGAAAGTTCCAGCAATTAAAGACTGTGGCACTTAACTCCCTTGGAGTGACAATCACCGGTGGATTGATAGAGGGACTTACCCTTAAATGATGCAAAACCCCCTGTTTCACCAAGTCTTCCTCCCTCAGACTGGGTGAGACAGGAGCAGCGAAAATGCGCCATCCAAAGTTAGCGATTTAAATTGCTTTGTCGGATGGTTTCAAGTCCAGTGCAATTATCCAGGGGAAGCTAACCCATCTGGACAATTGCCAGGAAAAACCCTTACCTAGGAACTTCTTAGCGAGTTCCCCAGCATATCATTAGGGTGCCCCCAACTCCAATGTTATCGAGCCATGAAGTTATGGGCAAGAGAATGAGTTGCCAGGGAACAAAGGTAGTTTTAAATAACCAATGTTTGTATTTGTGGGTATTATAATCAAGATATACTTACTTTAAGTAAGTTTAATTTTGTGTTTCTGTGAAGTATTAAAACTTTAGTTAGCTTCATGTTAAAAAAAGGTGCCTGCGTGCCTGGGGTTTAGTTCAGTAAAACTGTGCCTGCTTTATAATTAAAGGATTTACAACGTTGAAAAAAGTGTTTAAAGGAAAACGAGGTTGTTGCTTAGCAATGAGGGGCGAACATAGTTTGGAAAGGACTTTGATGTTTAGTTCTTAAGCTGGACCCAGAAGAAGCTGGACAGGATGAGGGAGTTGCGAGGAGCAGATTTCCAAAAAGAATGAAAAAAAGTCCAGAAACCAGGGAGTAGGGGGCAAAATATGTCTCTGGAAGATAGTTAAAATAAAGGTACAAAGGATAAAAAGTTGAACAAGGTCTTCTCAGATGAAGTCAAGGTAAAAAGCAATGAAAATGCTCTGAATTAAAGAGACAGCTGCAAGAACCAGATTTAAAGTGAGGAGCTAGATACCAGAGGTAAATCAAACGTTTGGTGACATCTTAATGTAGTCTATCAAGTAGTAGTGTTCTGGTGGTATGGCTGGATACCTGAGAGATGGTGAAGAAGCTTGAATGCATGTGTCAATGCATTCCAGAGGAATACTGAAAGAAGACATTGAAATGCTGGAAGTGGATTCTTGTGAAGGTTGTGAGATAAAGTATTCTTTGGAGAAGATTCTAAGGCATGTTTTTCTGAGAGTGGATTTTGGAAAGACTTGTGTGTAAATCAGAATTCCAGTGAGACCAATTGGCTCACAGCATAGCAAGTTTCTGGGGAGATTTGATGAGAAATCCACAGAAATTGGAGGCAATTCACCCAGCGCAGCGAGCCAGGACACATCGGCGGAGGCCATATAATCGGCTCTCCACTGGGCACCACGGCTGTGAATCTGCATCTAATTATATTCTGGGAATATAATATTTTCTATATATTATATGTTATATTCTCTCTGCACTTCCCGCTGTCTCGGCAAAGCAGCCAGCATAATTAAGGACCCCACACACCCGGACATTCTCTCTTCCACCTTCTTCCGTCGGGAAAAAGATACAAACATCTGAGGTCACGTACCAGTCGACTCAAGAACAGCTTCTTCCCTGCTGCTGTCAGACTTTTGAATGGACTTACCTTGCATTAAGTTGACCTTTCTTTCCACCTTAGCTATGACTGTAACACTACATTCTTCACTCTCTCCTTTCCTTCTCTATGAACAGTATGCTTTGTCTGTATAGCGCGCAAGAAACAATACTTTTCACTGTATGCTAATGCATATGACAATAATAACTCAAATAAAATTATTAGCAGGCCCCGGACTGACAGCGCAACCCCACTGGAGTGAACAGAGGCCATGGAGGCCTCCAGGAGGTCAAGGATAAAGGGGGACCCACAGCATTGCCAGCCATGGCAGTGCCAGCCTGGCCCCCTAGCACTGCCTGAGGGGCAAACTGGCATTGCTCAAGGGGGCACCTTGGCACTGCCCACCAATCAAACCTTTGCATGCCATTAAACCAGAAATTGCTTCTAATGAGTGGTGAAAAGTGACTCGTGTTTGCAAGATGATGCCGCAGATTGTTGATACTTTAACATATCTAGCTTCCGCAATCACCAGCAATCTGTCACTTGATGCTGAAATCAACATAAGAGCCAGGATTCTCTCAAAAAAATTCTTAGTTCCCAATTTGCATGAAAACAGGAGTAACTCCCGCTGATCTTTTTACCGTGATTTTCAGATTGAATCTCCCGCACTCTGTGCATTACAGGGTGCCCCAGCGGGATTTGCTCTGAAAATCAGTGGGCCCGACAGGCCGGCAGCATAGCACTGAGTGGGCTACTGCGCATGCGCCGATTTGTCAGAGCAGAGGTCAGTTCATGCTCAGTGGCCCCGCATTGCTGGCCTCCCGATCACTGGCCAGCCCTGCAACCCCCATTCGCAGCCCCTCCGAGCCCCCCACCTCCCGATTGCTGGCCTTCCAGACTTCCCTGGGCCAGCCCGATGTCACCCCCCCCTCCAACCACGGCCAGCCCCGATCTCCCGCCCCACCCCTCCTGCCAGTCCTGACCTCCTTCCCAGCAGCCCCGACACCCAGCATTCCCAAACCCACACCCTCACCCACATGGCCAGCCCCCGATCGTCATCCTCCCTCCCTCTGCCAGCGATCCTAGTGCAGAGTTACAGTGGGTTCCCCCCACCGATTGCCCCCAATAGGACCCGCATGGCACTGCCCAATGTCTGGTGGACAGTGCTAAGGTGCCCCTTGGGCAGCGCCAGGGGGTCAGGCTGGCACTGCCCAGGGTGTACCCTCCCTTACCCTAATCTCCTCAGTGGCCTCTCTTCACTCCAGCAGGGTTGGCCGTCTGTTCCCCCATAAGTGGGGAGCAGATGTAAACCCTACTGGAGCGAACCACTCCTGACTGGGGTGGGGGGAGACGCTAGTAGACCGGGAGACTTCAGTCCCTGTCTTGCTAATGACACCGATATGTCGATTTCCATATGGTAATCAGTTCTGGGCCGATTTCCGGCATGGAGCTGATTATTCTGGAAATCTTCGGCTGGGAGATGCACGGGGGCCCGAGCGCCCAATGGGAAGACTGCGAAACGGCCTCCACGCATGCCGCTCCTGTGCAGTGCATTCAGGTTGGTGATACAGTGTTAAATAATGATCAACAGTGTGCAAACCTCAATGTAAACCGACCCCCATAACTCAGTATATGGGTGGGTACTGAAATCGGCAGCCCACCCACCATATTTAAATAAATAATCAAGGGTCAATTGGGCTTGTTAAGAAGCAATTAGACTTCAATTATACTCGGCCTACGACATAATATGGCTGGCATAGACAACTGGGCAGGAGTGGGAGTTTTAGGTTAAATTTGTTTAAAAGACAGGAAAGGAAGGGGGATTACTATCTGCGGAGTGTGTCCTTTAGTAATTGGGACATAGCCCTCGAGAATAGTCGCCTCCTTTTCTTCCTGCAATACGCACCACCACCCTCCCCACAATCCCATCCCTAAGCTGGCTGAGCCCTCCTTACCTGACACTTACCTTACTCTCGGATCCATTGAGCTTTCTCCTGGGGACTAGCTGCAATCCTGGCAGTTCCCGCTAATGAGGTCTTTGTGCAGCTGGGGCTGCCTATCAAACCAATTGGCTGGCAGCTCCTGAAGATGGGGGCTCTCCACCTGGCCCCCGCCCCAGTGTGGGGCGCATGGTCCACTGTCAGGCATTTTTGCCTGCCCACAGCATGTTATGACTACAGGGCAGGCTGGCGCTGAGGGAGTTGGCTTCCTGTCGACTTAGCTTCCGGTAGGTTGTGGGGGCACATGCATGTGACAGCCCCTGATACCACACCCCCCCCCAACTCTTTACCCCATGAATATGGAGTTACATTAGTTCACTTCATGTCTTAAATCATTATCAATCTTATGCATTTTCATTGTTGCTTTGACATCACGCAAACCAGCCTCCCATCCATTGACTCTGTTTACACCTCCCGCTGCCAAGGAAAAGCAGCTAACATAATCAAGGATCCTACGCATCCCAAACATACCCTCTTCCACTTCACCCATTGGCAAAAAGATACAAAAGTCCGAAAGTATGTACCAACTGATTCAAGAACAGCTTCTTCCCTGCTGCCATCATACTTTTGAATGGACCTACCATATATTAAGCTGATCTTTCTCTACACCCTAACTATGACTGCAACACTACATATTCTGCACCCTCTCCTTTTCTTTTCTCCTATGTATCCTATAGGATAGTAGGCCACAGAGAGGCCTGGGAAGGTTTTTGCCCAATAAATTTGAACGGGGAGGAAACCCGAGACATTTCACGTGAAGTGTCTCCCACCCTCCACCCTCCTCTAACCTAAAAAAAAAGACTCGGAGTGAGAGCAGATCAGCTTTATTTTTCTTTTGTTTCTTAGTAAGGGATGTTAGCAGGGATGTCAGTGCAGGCAGTGCAATATTCCTCCTGTGGGATGTTTGAGGTGAGAGACACCATTAGTGTCCCAGCTGGGTACACCTGCAGGAAGTGCACCCAATTCCAGCTCCTTGAAGACGTGTTAGGGATCTGAAACTGGAACTGGATGAACTCAGGATCATTCGGGAGGCAGAGACACTTATAGATAAAAGCTACAGGGAGGTAGTTACGCCTAGAAATGAAGAGACGTGGGTGACTGTTAGAATGGGTAAGAAGCAGTCAGAGCAGCGATCCCCTGTGGCCGTTCCTCTGTATGACAAGTATACCGTTTTGGATACTGTTGAGGGGGACGACTTAACAGGGGTAAGCCATGGGGTACAGGTCTCTGGCACAGAGTCTGCCCTTGTTGCTCAGAAGGGAAGGGGGGGGAGAGGAGTAGAGCATTAGTCATTGAGGACTCCATGATTAGGGGGACAGATATGAGATTCTGTGGGAACGAGAGGGACTCGGGGTTGGTGTGTTGCCTCCCAGGTGCTGGGGTCCGTGATGTCTCGGATCGTGTTTTCGGGATCCTTAAGGGGGAGGGGGACCAGCCCCAAGTCGTGGTCCACATAGGCACCCAAGACATAGGTAGGAAAAGGGATGGGGATGTAAGGCAGAAATTCAGGGAGTTAGGGTGGAAGCTGAGAGCTAGAACAAACAGAGTTGTTATCTCTGGTTTGTTACCCGTGCCACGTGCTAGCGAGGAGAGGAATAGGGAGTGAGAGCAGTTGAACACGTGGCTACAGGGATGGTGCAGGAGGGAGGGTTTCAGATACCTGGATAATTGGGGCTCATTCTGGGATAGGTGGGACCTCTACAAACGGGATAGTCTACACCTGAACCAGTGGGGTACCAATATCCTGGGGGGGGAAATTTGCTAATGCTCTTCGGGTAGGTTTAAACGAATTCAGTCGGGGGATGGGAACCTGATTTGTAGCTCCAGTGTACAGGAGGTTGAGAGTAGTGAGGTCATGAATAAGGTTTCAAGGTCGCAGGAGTGTACCGGCAGGCAGGAAGGTGGTTTGAAGTGTGTCTACTTCAACGCCAGGAGCATCCGGCATAAGGTGGGTGAACTTGCAGCATGGGTTGGTACCTGGGACTTCGATGTTGTGGCCATTTCGGAGACATGGATAGAGCAGGGACAGGAATGGTTGTTGCAGGTTCCGGGGTTTAGATGTTTCAGTAAGATCAGGGAAGGTGGTAAAAGAGGGGGAGATGTGGCATTGTTAGTCAAGCACAGTATTATGGTGGCAGAAAGGACGTTTGATGAGGACTCGTCTACTGAGGTAGTATGGGCTGAGGTAGAAACAGGAAAGGAGAGGTCACCCGGTTGGGAGTTTTCTATAGGCCTCCGAAAAGATCCAGAGATGTAGAGGAAAGGATTGCAAAGATGATTCTGGATAGGAGCGAAAGTAACAGGGTAGTTGTTATGGGGGACTTTATCTTTACAAATATTGACTGGAAACGCGATAGTTCGAGTACTTTAGAGGGGTCAGTTTTTGTCCAATGTGTGCAGGAGGGTTTCCTGACACAGAATATAGATGGGCCAACAAGAGGCGAGGCCACATTGGATTTGGTACTGGGTAATGAACCAGGCCAGGTGTTAGATTTGGAGGAAGGTGAGCACTTTGGTGATAGTGACCACAATTCGGTTACGTTTACTTTAGCGATGGAAAAGGATAGGTATACACCGCAGAGCAAGAGTTATAGCTGGGGGAAAGGAAATTATGATGCGATTAGGCGAGATTTAGGATGCATAGGATGGGGAAAGAAACTGCAGGGGATGGGCACAATTGAAATGTGGAGCTTGTTCAAGGAATAGCTACTGCGTGTCCTTGATAAGTATGTACCTGTCAGGCAGGGAGGAAGTGGTCGAGCGAGTGAACTGTGGTTTACTAAAGAAGTTGAATCTCTTGTGAAGAGCAAGACGGAGACTTATGTAAAGATGAGATGTGAAGGCTCAGTTAGGGTGCTTGAGAATTACAAGTTAGCCAGGAAGGACCTAAAGAGAGAGCTAAGAAGAGCCAGGAGGGGACATGAGAAGCCTTTGGCAGGTAGGATCAAGGAAAACCCTAAAGCTTTCTATAGGTATGTCAGGAATAAAAGATTGACTAGGGTAAAATTAGGGCCAGTCAAGGACAGTAGTGGGAAGTTGTGCATGGAGTCCGAAGAGATAGGAGAGGTGCTAAATGAATATTTTTCGTCAGTATTCACACAGGAAAAAGACAATGTTGTTGAGGAGAATACTGAGATACAGGCTATTGGACTAGACGGGATTGAGGTTCATAAGGAGGAGATGTTAGCAATTCCAGAAAGTGTGAAAATAGATAAGAGCCCTGGGCCGGATGGGATTTATCCTAGGATTCTCTGTGAGGCTAGGGAGGAGATTGCAGAGCCTTTGGCTTTGATCTTTATGTCGTCATTGTCTACAGGAATAGTGCCAAAAGACTGGAGGATAGCAAATGTTGTCCCCTTGTTCAAGAAGGGGAGTAGAGACAACCCTGGTAATTATAGACCAGTGAGCCTTACTTCTGTTGTGGGCAAAGTTTTGGAAAGGATTGTAAGAGATAGGATTTATAATCATCTAGAAAGGAATAATGTGATTAGGGATAGTCAACATGGTTTTGTGAAAGGTAGGTCGTGCCTCACAAACCTTATTGAGTTCTTTGAGAAGGTGACCAAAGGGGTGGATGAGGGCAAAGCAGTTGCTGTGGTGTATGTGGATTTCAGTAAAGTGTTTGATAAGGTTCCCCACGGTAAGCTATTGCAGAAAATACGGATGCATGGGATTGAGGGTGATTTAGCGGTTTGGATCAGAAATTGGCCAGCTGTAAGAAGACAGAGGGTGGTGGTTGATGGGAAATGTTCATCCTGGAGTTCGGTTACTTGTGGTGTACCACAAGGATCTGTTTTGGGGCCACTGCTGTTTGTCATTTTTATAAATGACCTGGATGAGGGCGTAGAAGGATAGGCTTCTATAGTGCGGATGACACTAAAGTCGGTGGAGTTGTGGACAGTGCGGAAGGATGTTGCAGGTTACAGAGGGACATAGATAAGCTGCAGAGCTGGGCTGAGAGGTGGCAAATGGAGTTTAATGCGGAAAAGTGTGAGGTGATTCACTTTGGAAGGAGTAACAGGAATACAGAGTACTGGGGTAATGGTAAGATGCTTGGTAGTGTGGATGAGCAGAGAGATCTCGGTGTCCATGTGCATAGATCCCTGAAAGTTGGCACCCAGGTTGATAGGGTTCTTAAGAAGGCATACGGTGTGTTAGCTTTCATTGGTCGAGGGATTGAGTTTCAGAGCCATGAGGTCATGTTGCAGCTATGCAAAACTCTGGTGCGGCCGCACTTGGAGTATTGCGTACAGTTCTGTTCGCCGCATTATAGGAAGGATGTGGAAGCAATGGAAAGGGTGCAGAGGAGATTTACCAGGATGTTGCCTGGTATGGTGGGAAGGTCTTATGAGGAAAGGCTGAGGGATTTGAGGCTGTTTTCATTAGGGCGAAGAAGGTTAAGAGGTGACTTAATCGAGGCATACAAGATGATCAGAGGATTAGATAGGGCGGACAGTGAGAGCCTTTTTCCTCGGATGGTGATAGCTAGCACGAGGGGACATAGCTTTAAATTGAGAAGTGATAGATATAGGACAGATGTCAGAGCTAGTTTCTTCACACAGAGAATAGTAAGGGCGTGGAATGCCCTGCCTGCAACAGTAGTGGACTCGCCAGCATTAAGAGCTTTTAAATGGTCATTGGATAAACATATGGATGATATTGCAATAGTGTAGGTTAGATGGGCTTTAGATTGGTTTCACAGGTCAGCGCAACATCGAGGACCGAAGGGCCTATACTGCGCTGTAATGTTCTATGTTCTATGAATGGTTATGTTTTGTTTGTATAATGCACAAGAAATAATACTTTTCACTCTATACCAATACATGGGACTATTAATAAATCAAATCAAATCTTTACAACATGAATATTGAGTTACATTAGTTTACTTCATGTCTTAAATTGCTATCAGTCTTCTGCATTTACATTGTTGTTACTACATTATTGTGATTACTGCGTTATTGCTATTACTGTATTAGCACTATTACAACATCCTCACTACCCCATATCACTCCTTTAAGTCCTTGAGGTGAGAGCTTCAGGCAGTCTGGAGGCCTTATCTACATCTCATTTGCCATTCTGTCAGCGAAGTGGTAGGCTCTGTTGGTTGTGGTTCTTGCTGTTGGCTTGGAGGTTAGACTGGCATTCAGCTTGGCTTTCATGCTTTCCTTCCATTGCTTTATGTTGAACCACACCTGGTCAGTTCAGCTGCTGTGCTGGTCAATGGCTGTTGTTATTCTTGGGGCTAAAGGGATCCAAGAATATGGGGGGAAAGCGGGGACAGGTTACTGAGTTGGACGATCAGCCATGATCGTAATGAACGGTGGAGCAGGTGTGAAGGGCTGAATGGCTGATTCCCGCTTCTATTTTCTATGTTTCTGTTTTTGGCTCTCTCCAAAATATTGTTGGACTGCAAATTGAAATAAATAGCAAAGGATTTCAAAATCTCATCAAAACTTGGTGGATGACTCATTAATATCCTGTTGCGCAATGATGTTGTCTGCAACTGGCCCTAATAAGTAAAGAAATGTGCTTGCGTGCAATACATCTGACTATTTTTTTTAGCCAGTGTGATGTTGCATCATAAAAATCTATTCCTCCACAGACTCCGGTTTTGCAACTGGTCTGGGCTTTGTGTGAGTCATGATGTGGGGATGCTGACATCTTCATGCACAGGTTTGAACAAGACTTCTTCACCGCACATGGCCTTCAACCGATGCTATACACTAGATACATCGATGACATTTTCTTCCATTGGACTCATGGCGAACAATCACTGAAACAACTATATGATGACATCAACAAGTTCCATCCCACCATCAGACTCACCATGGACTACTCTCCGGAATCAGTTGCATTCTTGGACACACGCATCTCCATTAAGGACGGTCACCTCTGCACCTCACTATACTGCAAGCCCATGGATAACCTCACGATGCTCCACTTCTCCAGTTTCCACTCTAAACACGTTAAAGAAGCCATCCCCTACGGACAAGCCCTCCATATACACAGGATCTGCTCAGATGAGGAGGATCGCAACAGACACCTCCAGACGCTGAAAGATGCCCTCATAAGAACAGGATATGGCGCTCGACTCATCGATCGACAGTTCCGACGCGCCACAGCGAAAAACCGCACCGACCTCCTCAGGAGACAAACACGGGACACGGTAGACAGAGTACCCTTCGTCGTCCAGTACTTCCCCGGAGCAAAGAAGCTACGACATCTTCTCCGGAGCCTTCAACATGTCATTGATGAAGATGAACATCTCGCCAAGGCCATCCCCACACGCCCACTTCTTGCCTTCAAACAACCGCACAACCTCAAACAGACCATTGTCCGCAGCAAACTACCCAGCCTTCAGGAGAACAGTGACCACGACACCACACAACCCTGCCACAGCAACCTCTGCAAGACGTGCCGGATCATCGACACGGATGCCATCATCTCACGTGAGAACACCATCTACCAGGTACACGGTACCTACTCTTGCAACTCGGCCAACGTTGTCTACCTGATATGCGACAGGAAAGGATGTCCCGAGGCATGGTACATTGGGGAAACCATGCAGACGCTACGACAATGAATGAATGAACACTGCTCGACAATCACCAGGCAAGACTGTTCTCTTCCTGTGGGGGAGCACTTCAGCGGTCACAGGCATTCAGCGTCTGATCTTCGGGTAAGTGTTCTCCAAGGCGGCCTTCACGACACACGACAGCGCAGTCGCTGAGCAGAAACTGATAGCCAAGTTCCGCCCACATGAGGACGGCCTCAACCGGGATGTTGGCTTTATGTCACACTATCAGTAACCCCCACAGCTTGCCTGCTGGACTTGCAGAATCTCACTGGCTGTCCTGTCTGGAGACAATACACATCTCTTTAACCTGTGCTTAATGCTCCCTCCACTCACATTGTCTGTATCTTTAAGACCTGGTTGGCTGTAGAGATTCGCATTCTAATCAGTATTCTGTAACTTGATTTTGTGTCTCTGTGCCCTGTTTGAGAGCAGATTTCCACTCCATCTGACGAAGGAGCAGTGCTCCGAAAGCTAGTGGCGTTTGCTACCAAATAAACCTGTTGGACTTTAACCTGGTGTTGTTAGACACCTTACTTTGTGTGAGTGCCAGTGGAGTTGGAAGTGTGGAATTGTTGAAGATACTTAAAGGGTACAGCTTATATGTTTACAAGCTTTCATGGTGAGGTCGCTATTCATTGCAGTGGTGGTTAGCACTGCTGCCTCACAGCGCCAGGGACCCAGAATCGATTCCTGTCTGTGCAAAATCTGCACGCTCTCCCCGTGTCTGCGTGGGGTTCCCTCCGGGTGCTCCGGTTTCCTCCCGCAGTCTGAAAGACATGCTGGTTGGGTGCATTGGTCATGCTAAATTCTCCCTCAGTGTACCTGAACGGGCGCCAAGTGTGGCGACTCGGGGATTTTCACAGTGTTAATGTAAGCTTACTTGTGACACTAATAAAATAAACTTAAACTATAAAGGATTTCCCACACTTGTCGTTTTGTTTTCTGCAAAATGGCGACGGTGCATTTCTGGAAGAGAAAATTATTGACAATGGCTGCATAGGTCAGCTGTCTATTGACGTATTTCCTTCAATGATTTATGTTACGAGTCGCAACATGTTTAAGTTCAATGCAGGCTGGCTGTTTTACAAATGTGGTGATCTTACTGTGAGGCTGAGTAATTTAACTTTATTTCCTTCTTTGAACTCGAAGGCCACACAATGAGGCTTGGGGATTAGGTTTAGCAACTGGTTTTGTTCAAAGGGCGCTTCTGGCTCTGGATTAGTGAAAGTGGTTCTCATGTGCGGACAGCGAAAGATTTAATTTAACGACAATAATGGCAAAATCAATACCCCTGCTCACATTTGTTCTTTAATCAGCGAATACTGTTTGCCACTTACGTCCCCACTGGACCCATCTCATGTCTTTTTTTTGTTGTCACATGACCTTCCCCTTTTGCTTTGTGCCATCATAATTTTTGTCCTTTAACTACTCCTGCCCTCTGCCTGTCACAATTTTCCCATTTGTTCTTTCTTCTCTGCAATGTAGCCCACCCCCTCTACCCAGAAACCTTTCTCCCCTTTTTATCCCTCTGTCTGTACTTGCTTTTAAATTGTCAAATCTCTATCTTCCATCCATGTTAATCAGTTCTAAATGTCTCTTCAAATGCTGCCTTGTTTGCTGAATTTCCCAGCACTATGTTGTTTTTTCAGATAGACAAAGACAGATTTCCAGCAAAATCCATATTTTTCTTAACACTGAGACCTACGTGTTTATGTATGCCTCTTGCGTAAACATCCTCTTCTCTTTGGCAGCCTTGCATCTCATGAGATGATGGTTTGCACTTTGGTGGTCAATTCTGTGTTATGCGTGCAGTCATAGAGTCAGAAAGGTTTACAGCATGGAAACAGGCCCTTCGGCCCAACTTGTCCATGCTGCTCTTTTTTTTAAACCCCGAAGCTAATCCCAATTGCCCGCATTTGGCCCATATCCCTCTGTATCTGGCAAAAAGTATTCGCTGATTAAAGAACAAATGTGAGCAGGGGTATTGATCTTGAAATTGTGGGACGCAATGTTGGGGCCGGAAGGTTATCTGTTCCTACTTCTGAGCTAAATACCAGGCCGAGAAAGTGAAACAGTTTTGCAAGAGCATACATGACATGGGAATTAAAACGCGTAATGCCATTTTTACCCCTTATAATGAAAAACCATTTCCTGCTTATTGTGTGGGCTTATGATTTGTGGCACAGAACAGCAGGTTAAAGTTTAAAGGAAAATGATGTTTGTTTAATGTTACTGAAATATTAATAGTATTCTGCTTGCACATTTTAGTTTATTGTTCTGTCCTCCAGGTCATTAACGTATTTAGCATCTCATCGAACTTTAGAAGAATAAAAATAACTTCCTTCATTTCCTATTTCTTTTTGGCATCCCAAGTTGGAGTATGGTCACTTGGAGTATGGTCACTTGGAGTATGGTCCCATGTGTCTAAATTCTGTGCATGACAGAAAAGCTTACTCTCCCTACGTCATGAAAGTTAAGCTTTCTCCAAAGCAAATAAACACGTTTTGTTACTAGCTTATGTAACATAGTGATCAAAAGCTGGATACTATTCTTGCTGTCTTTGTCTTGTTCCAACTGTGTTTTGCGTTGGCAAGGTTTCCCACTGAAAACAGTTTCTTTTCATTTATTCTGTCTAAGCTCTTCATGGCTTTGAACACCCCGGTCAAATCTCCTTTTAGCCTTCCATGCACAAGAGGAAAGCACACAAGCTTCTTCAATCTATCCAGCTAACTGTGATCCCTTATTCCTTGAACCATTCAATAAATCTCTTCGAAAGCCTCTCCAAAACTATTATGTCTCCCTGCAGTGGAATGCCCAGAATGGGACACAATACTCCCACTGAGACCAGACAAGTATATAGATTTAGTAACAATTTATGGCTTTTGTATTTTCTACGTCTATTAATGAATGTTTTATTAACCAAATTGTTAAGCTGTCTTGCCATCTTTAAAGATTTCTGCACAAACACCTGCTGACCTCTCTGTTCTTTGACTTTCATCATTTACAGGTCTACACACTGCGATTCTACATAATTATTTTTCCTTTCCACCTTGACTATTCACTGCACTGACCGTATAACCTTTGGGGCCTAATGCTCACGTGAAAGATTCTGTATAAATGCAAGTCTTTCACTTTTCTTTCAATGATACTTTCAAAAAGAATGAAAAACTTTCATTCAGATAACACTTCCTTTCACCACCGAACATCCCAAAGTGTTTTTCAGCCAATGAAGCACTTTTGGAGTGTGGTTGCTGTTGTACTATAAGAAACAGAGTGGCCAACCTTTCATACAGGAACACCCATAATCAGCAATGTAATAATCATAGAATCACAGAATTCCTACAGTGCCTCCTCCAAAGTTCAGGATGGAGGACGCCCATAACCTTGGACACTGGACCCCTGTAGCAGGGGGTCAAGGGAGCATCCGCAGGTGAGATGATGGTTTGCACTTTGGTGGTCAATTCTGTGTTATACATAGAGTCATAGAGGTTTACAGCATGGAAACAGGCTCTTTGGCCCAACTTGTCCATGCCGCCCTTCTTTTTAAAGCCCGAAGCTAGTCCCAATTGCCCGCATTTGGCCCATCCCTCTATACCCATCTTATCCACACATCACCTAGTGTGTCTCAGAGAGCCTACTTTTGAATGGCAGTCCCTACTGCATGAAACGCTGAAAGAAGGAGGCCAATCGGCCCATCAAATGTGCACTGACTCTCCAATAGAGCATCCTACCGAGGCTCTCTCCCCAGTACCCAATATATTTACCCTACTAATTCCCCTAACCTACACATCTTGGGACACGAAGGGGCAATTTACCATGGCTAATGCACCTAACCTGCATACCTTTGGACTATGGGAAGAAACTGGAGCACCCGGAGGAAACACACGCAGACACAGGGAGAATGTGCAAACTTTATGCAGACAGTCACCCAAGGCTGGTATTGAACCTGGTTCCCTGGCAATGTGAGGCAGCACTGCTAGCCACTGTGCCATCATGCTGCCCAAATGATCAGATAGCCTGTTTTTATGATGTTGAATGAAGAGTAAATATTGGCCAGGACACTGAGGATAACTCTGTTGCTCTTCTTTGAATAGTTTCCAAGGATTTGAGTCTCAGTTTAATGTCTCATTAGAAATTGTCAAGAGAAAAGTTGATTTTCAGAAAATGCTGGGGGTTAACTATGTGGAAACCTATCAATCTCATCATCTGTGATCAGGTAAATCCTGGAAATATTATAAAATTATTATTGTGCAAGTGATTAATAGAAATCAAATCAATAATCCTATTATAAATTTTGAAAGGGATATTGATGCGGAGTTTAATCTATAACAATATGAAAATGGAAATAACAAAGCTAAATGATGAGGTCACAGTTTAATGTCTCATCTGAACGACAGCACCTCCAAAAGTGCAGCACTTCCCTCAGCACTGCATTGGAGTATCAGCCTTGATGCTCAGGTACTGGAGAGGGGCTTAGAACCTGCAGGTATGTGGCTTAAAGGTAAGAGTGCTCCCAGCCAAACCACAGCTTTTATGACTCTGTCCAAACATATATAATAATTTACCTTTCATTCTCAAACGCCTCTCCCAAAGTGGAAATCTCAGCAGGTCGGATAACATCTGTGGAGATCATCAAGCTAAAACATGGCCCAGAATTCTCCGGCCATTCTCCGTCCAGCAGGATTCTCCGATCCCGTCGGCAGCTTACTCTCTCCCACGGGTTTCCCCACCGCCTGGGCTGCCTTCACTGCGAAATCTCATTGACAGTGGTGGGATCAGAGCATCCTGCTGCCACCTTCCACCACTGAGAAACCCGAGGTTGGAAAATCTCACAGATGAATTCCATTTCCCATCACATATGTTGGGCATGATCTTACCATTCACGCCCCGCCACTGCTGCAAGAGAGGATGGAGAATTTGGTGCCCAGCCAACTCTCCGTTCATTGCAGTGGAACCAGAGAATCCCACCGGCGTGATCGGCTGGAGAATTCCACCCCTTGTCATCCCGCTGAGATTTTCCTCCCTTTCCTGCTTTTGTTTTGGAATTCCAGCATCGGCAGTATTTGGCTTTGTTGCTTTCATTTTAATATCGTTATCTATTAAACTCTGTGTCAATATCGCTTTTATAATTGGATTATTGATTTGATTTCTGCTAAACGCTTGCAGAATGCTTCTTTCATAAAATTTTCGGGATTTACCTGACCACAGATCATGAGGTGGCAGGTTTTCACATAGTTAACCTCCAACATTTTCTGAAAATCAACTTTTGTCTTGGCAATTCAATCATAATTTGGCACCTCTTTGCCTGCCAATTCCTTCAGAACTTTTGGAAGGCGTTTTACTTGCCCTGACAAACGCTACATTTTCCCATTTTAAACAAGCACTTTAAACAGAGGAGGATTTGCATGCATTTAAATTGACTTGATGGGTTGTATGCCCAACTTTATCAGCACTTCCCCCTTTACCACCATGTTCGGCCATGCGGAATCAGTGTGAAACAGACATGCTCCATATAAGACCGATTCGGGTGCTCCATCTGTGAGGGTTAGTGAGGAGGTAAGTGCTTAGTGTCTGATGGCTCTCTGCTCAAGATCGGTGGGGTGGGGGGGGGAATGGGATGGGGAGGAAGGTGGGTCCACTGCCACTCTGCTTGAGATCAGTGGGAGGGGGGAGGGGGGGAGGGGGGTCCGCTGCCACCCTGCCTGAGATCAGTGCGGGTGAAAGGGGATCGGCTGCCACTCTGCCTGAGATCAATGGAGGGGAAGGGTGGATCACTCTGCCTGAGATTGGTGGGGGGGAAGGGGGAGGGTGGATCACTCTTCCTGAGATCGGTGGGGGGGTAGGAGGGTCCGCTGCTACTCTGCTTGAGATCGGTGGGGGGGAAGGCAGGGAGGGGCCTGCGATCAGTCTGGGCGGGGGGATATGGGGGTCAGTAATGTTGTGGGGGGTGGGGCAATGTCTGTGGGAGCCAGGGGGAGACATTTTCTGGCCCAAGAGGGCTGTGGCAGGGGAACAGCGTTCTATCATTTTTTTTCTGCGCATGCGCAGTTGTAGGCTCCGAACCGAGCTGCAGGGTTTTGGGCGCATTAAGCTCCGCCCACAGGTTTGTGCAGCGCGATTCGGAATTGCTGATATTTTTGCAGGCAGAGTGCCGTTTGGGGGCGCCTGAGAACAAGTCTAAAAGTCGGATCTGAAACAGGTTTCAAGTCCGCCCAGCACTTAGAATCAAAATGGTAAAATAAGGCCTTGAATGTATGGAATGATCAGACAAAGGTCACATGATCCAACACTTGGAGGCTAATATGCTGGATTTTGGATAGTCAGAGAGAGACTGCCTTTCCTCTGAAACCTCTCTTTCTTCTGAAACCTCACTCATCAATGTTCAGCTGATTTGAAAAACCCACCAAAAGACCTCACTGCTGCAAAATGAGAGTTCTTAAAGGAAAATACCGAATCAAAACTACTGTCTCCTGTGAGAAACTCAGTGAAGATTTTCTTGCTTGCTACTTGGCCAAGTTTTAATATCTGATACTCTGCAGAGTTTTACTTTTTTGTGGGCTTGGTGGCATTTTATGTATTTTGTTTTTATATTAGTGGGTTGTTGGACATATTTGTACAGTTGAAAATGTTTGTTAATAGCTTGAGTTTTGGCAATAAAACTAATTCTTCATTTGTTAACTCAAGGAGCCTGACTGGCTTATATCTTGCATCGAGCTATACGCAGAAATATATATATTAACTTGGCAATATACCCTCCCTTTTAAACTCAAACTCTATTAAAACCAACTCAGGAGCGGAACAAAGAAAGGAATCAGTTTACACTTGTTAACTTGGCTGGGATTACATTGACAAGGTATGATTGGAAAACAAAAAGGAGAATCTTAAAAACAAAACATTACTTGACCCGGAGTCAATGCAGGTGAGCGAGCAGAAGGATGATAGGGGAACAGGACTTGCTACGAGTTAGGTCATGGCTATAGTGTTTTAGATGAACTCAAGTTTATGAGTGATAGAATATAGGGGACCTGTATTTATACACTGCTTTCAATGTACACAGCCTTTAATGTAATAACAATGTTTTATTGTAGAGATGCAACGGTGATGACAGACTTCTGAAATTGGTATACATTCCTAGTGGTTCTACTTGTTAAGGGCTGGCTGTTTTCCAGCAGTCCACATTTTGAAAACGAGTCAAATATCTCTACAGCGCTGACTTATGTGTTGAGCTGGGAACCATATGCCACAACTGCCCTTTCACCAATCTTAAGGAATGTACACTTGCTTTCCTGCTGTCTCATTAAACGAAAGTAAATTGATGAGGGAATTTCTATAACTTAATTCTTTTAACAAACCTGAATATTCTAGACTATTTCTCTGGAGAAAGAACAGAAGGGGCAATCTTACCAAAAAAATTCTAAGTGGCGAGCAAGCATGGAAATGGAAGAGAGTCGCATCCATTTTTTGGGTGAGCTCCCAAACGCAACCTAGAATAAAAAGAGGTAAGATATGATTCTCACCATCAGAGGGAGTGGGTGGAGCCTATTCATGCCAGGGAGCCAGCTGCTGAGCTGTAGGGGCGTTACTGTGCAGGTGCTCAATTTCCCAATGCACTGAGTACAAGTGTACACAGTGCATTGGGAGATCTGTTATTCGCCCTCATTGCTTCCCGGGTATGCCCCCCCATGCCCCCCCTGATCACACCCCTGGACACCCCCCATCAATCATTCTCCAGACATTGCCCCCCACCCCAAAATGTCCTCCCAGACATTGCCCACCCCCACTGATTGCCACATGGACATTGCTCCCCCCCAGGCCGATCGCCACCCCAGATCTCCTGCAGGCTGATTACTGGCCATAATATCCCCTCCCCCAGCCAATCACCACTCCCAATCCCCCCAGCTGATTTCCCCCCCAGCCCCAGATGATCGCCACCTCCGCCAATACACCCCCCCCCCCCAGTGCAGAGAACCCCCCCCCCCCAACAGAGCTCCCCCTTGGCTCCCTGTTATGGCCCCACCCCCTGTCATAGTGTCATGGGCCCCCTGCCTTCAGTCCCGTTCCTTTCAGGCTCTGTCCCTCTCCTTAGGCCCCACCCTTTGGCACTGCCCGGTGCTTGATGGGCAGTGTCAGGATGCCCGGCAGGCTGTTCCAGGGTGCCATGCTGGCAGTGCCAGTGTGCCAGGTTGACAGTGCCAAGTTGGCACTGCCCATCCCTGCCCCTGGCCACCCATGGGGGCTTCAATGGCATCCAGTCCCTGTTGGTGTGGACCATATGTGATCCTCACTGGTCAGGACCTCCACCAGCGAGTAGGTAAGTACAACTAAGCCCAGACAGTGCCCAGGACTCACTAGTTATATTTAAAATGCATACTGAATATTTAAATCAGCCTTGCGCCCTTCCTGAGCCCAATTCTTTGTCTCTCGTCCGATCTCATCGGCTCATCACACTGATCGACTAGTGGAACAATCGACTGGTGGAACGAGCTGATAAGATTGACCATTCCCCAGAACCTTTCACTGTTTGAGCAAAATGTGAATTTATCTTACAATCTCCTGATTCAAAATTGACATTTTAGTCGGGCATTATAATTGGTGTTCAGAATCTATTTTATCACCCAGGTGAATTTCTATTCCCATTCTTCTCAATCTCTCTTCGAAACAAGTAGATCGGCAACTCTGTTTTCAAGGAAGGCATTCCTATAACTGCATATATAAGAGATTTATTCCATGTAACTAGTCTTCTCAGTAAAAAAAACCTTCCTTATGTCTTAATTACTATGCAGTAAATTTATGCTGAGGCAATTAAAGTTCATGCTAAATAGTTTGGAAACAACCATGCTATGCTTGTTTTTAAGTGTATTCAAGGAAAAAGAGTCTCTGTGAGTGGACGTCCAGAGCGGGAAGGGGTCGATAACTTTGCTGGGTGTTTTCTACAGGCCGCCCAATAGTAACAGGGATGTTGAGGAGCAGATAGGGAAACAGATCCTGGAGAGATGTAGTAATAACAGGGTTGGCGTGATGGGAGACTTTAATTTCCCAAACATCGATTGGAATATCCCTAGAGTAAGGGGTTTGGATGGGGAGGAGTTTGTTAGGTGTGTTCAGGAGGGTTTCCTGACACAGCATGTGGATAAGCCTAAAAGAGGAGAGGCTGTACTCGATCTGGTACTGGCTAATGAGCCTGGACAGGTGTCAGATCTCTCTGTGGGGGA
The DNA here is from genome assembly GCF_964213995.1 of Mustelus asterias. NCBI lineage: Eukaryota > Metazoa > Chordata > Chondrichthyes > Carcharhiniformes > Triakidae > Mustelus > Mustelus asterias. The sequence continues at coordinate 79,454,602 of NC_135812.1, read as the reverse complement.
GCATCTTGGGGATAGTGATCATAACTCTATCTCCTTTCCGCTATCTGGAAAGAGATAGGATCAGGCAAGCTGGGAAAGTGTTTATCTGGAGTAAGGGGAAATATGAAGCCATCAGGCAGGAGATTAGAGGCGTAAATTGGAAGGAGATATTCTCGAGGAAAAGTACCGAAGTAAGGTGGCAGATTTTCAAGGAATGTTTGTCTGGAGTTCTGCATGACAACGTTCCGATGAGACAGGGAGGTTTTGGTAGGTTACGGGAACCGTGGTGCACGAAAACTGCGCTGAACCTAGTCAAAAAGAAAAGGAAAGCGTACAAAAGGTTCAGC